>NC_045477.1:19977340-20279570 GCF_009650955.1 Corvus moneduloides
CAGTAATTGAGTTACAATTTCCACAATGTATCACTGTATGCTGTAATAGTATAGCATCTCAAGTCCACTTTGGAAGTGTCATATGCCAAGACTGTGTATGCATTTGCTGATGGAATAGTAGATATTCCAGTTCTCTCTGTTGTAGGTGAGGTGAATTTTGGCCTTTAGCAGCTTCAGGCACTTGCAAAGCCATTTACAGCTGGTCAGGCTTATCTTTGGAAAGAGATCAAATGGTGATGTCCTAAGAAAAAATTTCTAGTTCTGCTCTAATCAGTTTTATCAAAGCAGCTCAGTAATTTATTCATAGAGGTTATTAACTCAAAGCTGCTGCTCTTTTTTTGCTTGAAGACTACAGAGCTTGTGCAAGACTATGTAGCTTGTGCTAAGACGGGTGGATTTGTGGTTAAGTCATGGCAGTTAGAAATAATTTTTTTTCCATCTATTTGCTTTTCCCAAGACCACAAGCTATTTAACCTTTCTATCTCCAGTTACTTTTATTTTGTGTGTGTGTGTGTGTATATACGGAGCTTTTGGTTATTTTGAAAGTACGTTACTGAAATTCAGTTAGTATTGATAAGGGGTGTTGACATATATGATGAAAGGTACTTAAGTCATCTATGATGTTATATATAATTAAATCATCATTATATAATGCTTTTATCATCATTGAGGCAAAGCACCAAAATTTTACTTAGAACTAGGCTGTTATTTTAAATGCTGCAGGTTTTCTTCTGCTTTTAAAAGAGTACTGGGTTTATGTCTTCAGTTGTTCCTTCATGTAGCATTCTTGTTGTGGTCTGGCACAGTACTGAAGCTGATAGAATGAATACTTCTCAAATTAGAATACCCAGTCAGTGTGGAAGTGCTGTTGTAGTCTGGAGAAGTTACATGTGCATACCTTTAACCAAGTACTGTTTGAACTGTCACCTTCAGGTTGTAGATCTAAACCATTTGATTGAAGGAAGCAACCCTGAATTACCATTTCAGGCTGTATTCACATTCATGGGGAAACATGAAGAATTTTCTTCCCTGATTCATATATCAATTGTAATATAAACTTTCGTTATTTATAGAAACCAAGAATTGGGAGGACAATCCTGGGGGTAGGGGATGAATTCTGGCAGGCACTGTATCACAGTTCTAATAATTAATATGTTTAGCATTTTCCCATTACACTTCATCTCTCTCACTTTGCAATCTTGAAATCTTAATTTTCTCCCAGGCAGTTCAGCAGTAACTGAGTGTCTGTGTAATAACTATCATGTGAAACTCCTTCTTTTGGTGAAGTTTTAACATATTCTACAGCTCCAAAATGGGGTGAGCTGAAACAGGCATGAGAGTCACTTCAGCTCTGTGGTGTGAACTCCTGGGAAAGCCTTTACCCACAGGCTTCTCAAGGTCTATTTTGTAATGCCTAGTTGATGAATATCCATGGTGATAGAAGGAGATACCCATTGTAATACTTGTGTGTTTTTTAGGTTTTTTCAAATGGTCACCTGATGAATGAAGAATATGATGTCCCTCCACGGCTTTCACCCCCTCTTCCAGCTGGCTCCATTATCCCTAGTATAAAGTAAGTTAACTTTATCTATAAAAGAAAAGTGCTAATTAATGTTAGATAATAGCAGTGACACTCTGGTGCTGAGAGAAAAATGTGAAAAGAAAGATATTAACTAACACAACTTGATATGCTTTCCATGAATTTTAATGTGCGTTTTACAAAGGAAATGTAAATGGTGTTGATTAAATGGGAGCAGTTCTAATGTTAATTGAACATAGCATGTTTGTATAGGAAGAGAGGATAAATTATGGCAGATCTTGCTCACAGGCATTTGGCAGTGGGAGCAGGTACTGTCTGGTTTTGCTTCTATTACTACAGGAGAAGTGTGGTCAGAGCTATTTATCACAGGAGATGACAGATTCTAGGGAAAGTGCTAGGGCTAAAAAATGTGTTCTGTCACTGTTCTGCCCCTAATCTTGTCAGGCTTTCTGGGCTTTCGGAACATGGAGCTTTGTCCAGGATTCACACCATCATCTCTTACTTGCTGTGGCTAAAAAACAAACAACCAAATCCATTTTATGTAATTTTAAATATGATCAACCTTCCTAAGTTCCAGAATATGGTTTGGGAAGTCTTGTCATTTCAAGTTGCAGACTGCTGTTAGTCTTCCAGTAAAATGCCTGTTTATTTTTTAAATAAAGATGTTGCTGTCATAGCAAGTATCTTCAGATTCTGAATGACACAGGATTTTGTACAGAACAAGATATATTTAAAGTCAAAAGCTTGGAAGTTCTACAGTGTAGTCTATCCTTTTTTTGTGTTTTTGTAAGGAAATTGGAGCATATTACAATAATGCTGTCTTACAACTGCTTTCCTGTGTTCTGTTTGTGGCTCTTGCTGTTAAGTAATATAATTGGACAGTCAGTTCATATTAGTCCTGAGAACCTTCTCACTATTGTGTACCCATTCAATTTTTGTGTTCAGTTAGCTTTAATATAGAAGACAAATATATTTCAGCATTTTAATATGCTGGGTTTTTTCTTCTTGAGCACTACAATAAAGGTGCAGTGGAGCATTGTCTTTTCTATTAAGAAACCTGTTTTCAGGTGACACAAGTGCTGAGGTAAAGTTCTCCATTGCTTCTTTCAGTTCAGAAGAAAATGATAGAATATTATCCAGACATACCTGTAATTAAATGTTGGGATGTAACTTGATGGAGGTAGGGTCTCACAGGAGTACTGGTTGGATACCTCATGTAATCAGTCCCCTTCTAGTCTACTTATTTCATAATACAATGCAAATCTGAAGACGGGAATCTTCTTATTTTTATATCTCATAGCATGGAAAAACATCCTTCTTCATGAGTATCCCACTTTTTTTACTCAGGTACTTGCAGACGTAGCCTAGAACCAAAGTACAGTGTATACATAGAGCATTGTAAGGGTCCACAAGGTATTGTAACAATATGTACAGGCACAAAATCCGTGTCAGGCCAATCCAAAGCTAGAATGTGTGACTTCAGCTTGGTCAAAAGAAATGCTTTCATTAACCAGAGTCTTCTGAGTAGAAAACTGATGAATTCCAGGGAGAAGGAAAAATCTTTATTTGTGAAAACCAAACTCCATTGATTATTGAGGAAGAAATCAGCTTTCATTTCTGTATCGGCTTTGTACTTACACCTTTTAAAAATTACACAGGCAATTCTTGATTTTGATTTTTAAAATGTAAAATTATCAATACATAACGTTAGGAGTGAGAAGTTCGAATTATCTAATTACTAAAATGTCACATGGAATTACTTCTAAAAATAAAATTTGGTCATTCTATGTTCTTTCTTTAAACACTAATATGTCTCTCTTTAATTTATTTAAAATTAAATTTTTGTTACTGCTAGGAAATACCCCACTAATGTATAATATTGTATGACAATATGTAGGTGAAAAAACAGGAAGAGGGGAAAAAAATGTTTAAAAATAGCAATTTGCACCAACCACAATTGCTTTCAAAAAAGTAACTCAAATAATATGTCATGACTTAGTTGGAAACGTCAGAGAGAATATTTTTTCAGTTTTTCCTCTTGTTAAATCGACTGCGCTCAGCACTCATAAATGTTGAACTGTACTTGATTCAAAATACTCTGCTATTCACAACCTTGCTACTCTGATTAATCTGGGCAAGTTGCTAATTTTTTTTGTACTCTCCAGTCTGTGCAGTGTTGTGGATTGAGAGCTGGTGTGTTTCATGTAGCTCCAAGGCATTCTGTTCTTTCTAGTCATTATAATCAGTCTGTAATTTCAAACATTTGGCTGAACGATATATTGATCGTGTATGATATGTCTTAGTCTAAATAACAAGGAGGCAAAATGATCCTTACTTGAAACTTCACACTTCTAAAATGTCCCTAGTTAAATTGTTTGATCAGTTTTTACTGAATATAATGTTACAAATATGACTTTTTTTTTCTTAAAAAGTTACATTAATAGAAAAGCACGGGAGGTTTTTTTTTTGGTTTTTTTTTTGGTTTTTTTTTCCTGGAAACCATGCTGATTTCTTTTTGTTTTACTAAAGTAGTTATTTTAACTTGTACTTCAATAATGAAATATTGGACTCTTGCTAACTGAACATCTGATTTTTATTTTCCACTCAGCCCCTATGTTTTTGACCAGACACGTGAAAATAGTTACTTTTAATTGGACTTCTATAATTATATCAGACTTTTTTAGCGGTTTTGATCAAATTGCTGTTTTATTCTTGAAAAGATATCTACAACTCGTATGTCAAAGATACAGAATGATTCTTCCCCAAAACTTCAAAATTTTCAAGTTAGTGTTTGTTTCATTCCAGTGAATAGCTCCCATTTTAGTGCATCAGCAGCAGACTCTGTCTCAAAAGTACTTTAAAACACAGTGAAATTTTGCATGAGGGAAGATGCATTTTTGGGTATGTAATGAGGCATCCAATTCCAAGCACCTTTTGTAGTCTATAAATATATTAGGAATATTTGGTTGCTTTGAGGTAGTTGAGGGAAAAGTAGGACCAAAAGGTGTTTCTCCTCTTGCTGTCTCTCCCATCTTGCTTACAAAATTTTGAAGATGAAATAGTTCCATCAGGGCCAGCTGTGGCTTGGAATTCCTGTCTCTCTTGAGATCAGCCTTTGGCATGGCACTTCTCAGTGACAGAAGGAGCAGGGCTGACGTGCACGTTGCAGGCATGTGAGAGGACACAGTGTGTCCTTACTCACAGCTTGACAGGCCAGTGAAAGGGTGAATGTCCTCTGCATCCCTAAGCCCTGCTACGTACCTTTTGTCCTGAATTAACTTTTATTTGGTGCTTTTGATCAGTGCAAACAGGTTGTCTTGCAAGTGCCTATTTAGTACTCTAGTTCTTTGTAATTCTCTGCTGTGTTGTGCTTGCTTAAAGTAGCTGTTCAATTCTTAGAAGGGCAGCTGCCCTTTTCTCTATGCATTCTCAGTGACAAAAAGTCAGTAACCTTACAAGTTTGTTTGTCATGGGGCTTTTGTCTCCTTACACATAGCAGAGTGTATTAAGGATGTTTGGACTAAAGAGGAGTATTTTCTATATTATCTGAGGTCAAGTACATAACAGCTAAAGAAAAACTAGCATTTTTCTCATCTCCTTAGGTGCCCTGGTCCTTCAGCAAATTCTCTGTCTGATAAATCAAGGGAACACCCAGATGATGACGAAGAATACAAAATCCCTTCTTCTCATCCTGTAATACTGAGCTCACAACCTCCTCATGGTCATAATATAAAACCTCTTGCTCGGTAAGGTAATTTAGGTGCCTTGAAAGAAATTTATTTACAAAACCTCTGCTTTTTTTTCAAAATTAGCTGGTTCAATGTCTGTAATGATGGTTAAGCTTGCCTGCCTTCTAAGCTTGGATTACCCATGCTTCTGTTTCATTTGGCCACCACCACAGATATAAAACTATGAAGTTCACATCATTGTATCTCTCTTGTGTCAGGACTGGGTATTTTTTGCCTTTGGATACCATTTCTGTAGTTGGTCTTTTTTCCCCTTGCGCTGAGGTTTTCAGCACTGACCAGGAGATTCAACCCCTACAACTCTTTAAACTTGAGGAGAACTGTGTGACTGAAATTTCCAGTCAGCTTTGAAAATCTTAGCCTTTCACATTTCATACTACTCATTTTGAAAGCAATGCAGTACTGAAAAGTATGTGAACTGGCAGCTGCATGTGCATACTTTGGTTCTCTTTTTGTCCAATGTATAATGTGTCTTTTTAGCTTTTTGAGCCCATTTGGCAGTATATTTTCTTTGTGCTTCTCAGGTAAAGAACCTTTTTTTAAATACAGGTGGAGTATCTCCTTAGCGTTAAATACGTTCTGAAACAATACCACCAAACTTTCACAGTTTAGAATTACTAATGGATGGATTATGACAAGGAGACTTGGAGCACGGGACATGGCAACTCAAGGCTGTGACATTCCTGCTGGACTTTGCAGCTTGAAAAGATATGAATGGCTGGGATTAAGAGAATAAGTCTTAAATTGTAGGGGCAAAAAAGGGCAAATGTTTAACTGGTCTTGTAAGTCACAAGTATTATGTTAAAATCAAGTATGATCTAAAAAATTCAGACCCTCCTGTGATAAAAAAAATTCAGTGACATATTGCCATTTTTTTCCTCTCTGTCAGAATGTGATGTTGGGGACCCACCATCAATAAAGCTCGACATGTCTCTCACCCCAAAATTAGCCAATAATAATTTTCAGACCTTTTAAGTTAGATTTTAAAACAGGCAAAAAATGGTCATAATATGATCATTCTTTGCATGCAGGTTAAAAATTCTGTCTTAGAAATCCTGATCCAGGCTTCACTGCATAGACATGAGTATTGTGTAGTTGTCTAAGCTTTATGAACTAAGTACCTAAATTCTTATCTACAGTATGAGACTTTAAAAATAAATCAATGATAAATAAAAATAAAACTGTTGGCTAAGCAAAAAATGGGAAGTCAGAAGAAAAAAATTCCATAGTCCTAATCCTTTTTACCTATGCCATTTTTTATGTGATCATGTTGTGCTTCTGTATGGGAATGATGCAAATAGATGCAAACTGAAAGGTTCTTGAGAAAATAAGCAGCTGGAAAAATAGAATCTTACAGTTTTTATGATACTGAAAAAAATAGACTGCCTTCAGTTGGCTGGTACAGTACTTTACCAGACCCTTAGAATTATTAATGGAGGCTGTAGATAGAAAGATGATTTCCGAGTTTTCTCCAATTTTTACTGTGCATATGGTGGGGTTTTTTTACATGAATTCAGGACTTGCTACAGATAAAATGCCTCAGTTTACTATTCAAGTTGCTCCGTGATTAAAACCACCAACTCCTTTTGTTATACAATCTGATAAAAATTTTAACTCAAACCATTCTCCTAGGCAGTAAAAAAAAAAAAAATCTGGTGTTCCACATACTTAAAATATCTTCTTTTAGCTACTGTCACTGCTTAGATGTGAAAGCTGAGATAAAGTTTTCAAGAAAGAGTCTGGTTCCTGGTTGATGTTGTATTCTTTTAATGCACTTCATTAAAAATCGTGGGAGGTATGCTTTGTTTCAATGAAACTTAAATTCTCATTATTGTTCTGCAAAACTGTTATTAACTTTTTTTTATTTCTTTTTGTAAATGTTATAAATTTTTAGCACATTTCAGTTCTTTCCCCAGTGTCACTTTCTCTTACTCTTTCCTAAGTGTTACTCCCTCACTTCTTGGATAGTACTTGGAGTTTTCAGTACTCTAAAGAGCTTACAAAGTTTTGTCAGGATGTTTTGTAGTTTAGGAATTATGTAATTGGTCCATCCTACTCCAAAATTTGTCTTGCCTTTTCTCTCTTTTACCTGTAGATATGACAATGCTAAAAATATTTCAAGAATAATACAAAAAATTATTCAGTCTTACTTTCTGGCAGATCATTTAATTGTCTGGTTTGTTACTGCTGAACATCTCTTCAGTTCAGGAAGTTCAGGAATAAGAAATGAAAGAATTTCAGCGTTACTAATTAGGCTATTATTAGAAGAATGTTACATTATTGCATTTGCTGTCTTTTCCTAATAAAGCTTTTTCCACAAAGGGAAAGGACAGAAGGCTTGCTTGTTAGTTAGCTTGTTAGTTAGATGCCCTTTTTTCTAGTGTTTACTGTTAATGTAAACAGGTATTTCAGCATTGTTTGTAAACTGATCTCTTAGCTGGACTCATCATGAACCGAACACTTCTGAAGTGGTGCCATGCTAAGTTACCTTGCTCCCTGTGGCTGGTTACATTCTTGAAAATGCGGAATAGATTAACATTAGAGTAGAAAATAGTTACTTAGTGTATGTGGTGAGGAGTCACAGGAAGTGTTGCATCCACTGCATTTGAAAGATTGAACTGATCTAATGTCAAAGAAAGAAACAACACTCCTTTACCACTTCTCTGGGGGAATTAATTTATAGCAGAATCTCTCTTACCATTAGGGGCTTTTTTGGGTTTTTTTGTCTCATTTGGTTGGTTTGTTTGTTTTTAAATCTTGGAACTATTCTTATATTTATTTCATTGCTCCTAGTTGTAACTCTTGGGACCACAAATGGATTTCCTCTTTCCTGTTTATGTATTTTAAATTACTCTAGACCCTTATTCATTCCTCCTTTCCTTGTGGCCAAAGCTGGTAGGTTTATTAACACTGTTGGTAAAAACCCCAAATCTGAAATTTTAGCTTTATATAACTCTAGGAGATTTCCCAGTGTTTAGTAATAATGGTGCATGGTGGGATGGGGTTTTTATCGTTAAGCTGGAATTGCTTAGCATGGTGGCCTTTTCCCAAGGAAACTCTCTTGATTCTTTCTGAGTATGCAGGGCCCACAGCTGTGACAGGAGCTGGTTCTTCTGTATTTCCTGGTTCTTTTGTATTTTTAAACAATATTTAATATTATGAAAAGGCTTGTTCTCTATTTTTCCCTGCCATATTTGAACAAAGTCTTCTTACAGAAATAATCTCCAATATTTTTGACAAGATTGTAGGCACTCTTTACTGTTTGGTTGGATGATTTTCATATTAATTTGATACTGTTGTTTAGTTATGAGGGCAGAATATACTTCCATTAAAAAAAAAAAATCAGTAAACTCTGGTAAAAGTATCAGTAAGAGTCAGCTTTTTGATACAGAGATTAATATCTTCCTGTAAAACTGCTTTGGCTAGTTCAGTTTTGGGGTTTTCACTGGGTTTTTTCTTAATGTTTTCAAAGTTGAGTTGAAATTTATTAATATTAGTGGGGCGTTGTGGTGTTCTGTTCGGATTTTTTTGTTGTTCTTATGTTTTGTTTAATGGTTTTGCTGTGTGCTTTGGTGTGGATAATTGCCAAAACCCACATTTCCCTTTTTTCCTATTTCTGCTAGGGAAAATTCAGCATCTGGGAAAGTGAACTAGGACTGAATCTGTGACATGTGATGAATAAACTAATGACTTGAGTTCTGAAGTGAGGACTGTGTTTAATGTTAGTTCTTCCTCTTAGTTCTTCCTCTAATTTGCATTGCAGCCTTTGTTTTTTTAAGCCATATCAGTACATGACCAAGAAAGCAGTATAATCCTTCAAAGCAGTTTTAGTGAGGGTTAACCAGTATCTGCTCTCAATATCAAAAAATGTAAGTTTTAAAATTGGTGCTGCTTATTGTCCTTCATTCGTTTCCATGTTGTGAACTGCCAGGTACTGCTCATTCAGGGAATTAATGCTTGGCTAAATGGTTGATTGCTTCCTGCTTCATGTCTGTCTTCAGGGTGTGTGAGAATGGTCAATGTGCAAATGGAACACACAGTGCTACTTCTGAGATAAAGAAATCTAAACATCCAGAGTCAGGTATGTTTTTATTTTTCGCTGTTCGTCAAGATTATTTACTCTGTGCTGCCCTAGGGGTGCAGCAGGAAAACATTCACCTCTTGTGGTTGTGTCATTCAGGAGATGTCTATGATGCACCTACTGTTCCGGTACCTTTGCCACCTGCACGGCCTCCTGCCAGAGACAACCCCAAACACAGCTCTTTGCTCAGCAGGACACCCTCCGATTATGATCTTCTGGTGCCCCCTTTAGGTTGCAGACTTTTTGCTGATTACATGTAATGGTTAACACTGCCCAGATGAACTAAATGCCGTGTTTACTGAAAAACAGCCAGTGTTGAGTATGTTAGGAGTACCAAACAGGCTATGAGCTAAAAATTACAGCTGTAAGTCAATGTTTGTGTCATTTGGAGTCTGTTTGTAAGGCCTCACTTGAGACAGACAAAAAGGTATGCTAAATCAGTATTCCAGCTATACAGAA
This sequence comes from Corvus moneduloides, assembly GCF_009650955.1. Lineage (NCBI taxonomy): Eukaryota > Metazoa > Chordata > Aves > Passeriformes > Corvidae > Corvus > Corvus moneduloides. Next base: position 19,987,167 of record NC_045477.1, read on the forward strand.
AAGTAAAAACCATTTTTCCTAAAATAAATTTTAATTGTCCCTTACTAAGAAGTTTGAGCATTGCAATTTAATGCAGTAGTGGAGCATTTTTCCTCCTGTAGCTTAAATAATTCAATTTATTTTGTCAAATAAAAAGAAGAATGCCCAAAAGATGGTATTTGAGTAAAAACCCAAACCACTAAATTAAATCAATAAGTTAATATCTGGCTTTTTTTTCCACCAACAAGGTACAGTTTAAAATTCACTGCTGTCTTCAGTCACCAAAAGCTCTTTTTTCCAACCCTGATTTCTGTTCTGTTCTCCTACACAAAAATCAGTGATCTCTGCATATATATTGATGCTGTGCTTGGGGACCACCCACACCTTCATTGACAAACTCAGCTGCATGGTTGTGTCTGTGTGTATGTGTCAGCATCCAATTTTCTAGTTCCATAAAACCTTTTGAACATTTGAACACTATGCTCTCTCTGGTCCCTGAAGTATTCCTGAGATGCAGGAGAAATGAAGGCAAAAGAACACCTAAAAAACCATGGTGCTTGGTAACTCTAGTCCTGCTTGCGCCACCTTTGTATAAGAGGTGCATTCTTTTGCCAAGCTCTAGAAAATTCAGTTTATGTCTGGAGTCAGAGCTTCTGAACAGCAGATAGAGATAAACACAGTACAAATGTAGTAGATTCAGTGTAGTCAGCATTGGTGTTTTTATATAAATATTCTTGCTTAGCCACTGAAATACAGCTGTTACTCTACCATGATACTCAGTGAAGCTTTCATTGTAGTACACTCTTGGCAATTGAGTCGCTAAAAGCAATCTCTCCTTCCATCCCAGAAAAGAAACTGAGCACTGCAAAAGGTCATTCAGAGCATGTATTAGAAGAGGACTGTGGGTATTAACAGTCAGGTTTACAGTTTCATTACTGGAGTCACTGAATTGCTTAGATCAACTGTAGGAGTAAAGGCCTCAGCAGACAGAGAAAAATAAAGTTAATAAGCTTTTTTCTTTATTCTGCAGTTCTTAATGAAGTTTTGCTCATCTAATAATTCATTTCTAAACTGCAGGTGAAGATGCATTTGATAGCTCACCCCCCTCACTCCCACCACCACCACCACCTGCCCGGCACAGCATGATCGAGCACACAAAACCTGCTGGCTCAGGGAGCCGACCCTCTTCAGGGCATGAACTATTCCTTCATTCTGGTAGGAATACAGAGGAAACAATGTATTTTATTTCATTTTCCTTTACTTCAGAAGTTTATCTGTTCAGTGATAAAGTTGTCATCAGGTCTCAAGAACTCGTTATACAAAATACTAAAAAATGAAATTTTATAAAGGTGAAGGTGAAGCTACTCAGATGATAAAGACTTCATTTTTCATTATCACAAAGTAATAAAATAAGGTCAATATTTCCATACCAAGCTAGAAATTTTGTACATTTTAGTTTTCTGTTGTAATCTGTAATATTAGTGTAATCTTTTTGTCAACTCCATTGTTTTCAACAGTAAAATGTAATTCATAGGGGTTATTTTCAAGTTAAAACTGCAGAAGAATCTGGAAAGTAAGGGAAAAGAATTCTGCTGCAAAACTATATTATGAACACAATTGCTAGGTCCTGGGGTTCATAACCTGTTTACTAAGGCAAATAACCTTTTTGCTAAGTCAGGTTTTCACCTATCTCTCCCTGTAAATCACTGTGACACATTCAGTCTGGTATTTTGCTTGTAAATGGTATAAAAACTGTATTCACAATTCACTATTTTTGTCTTTGAGTTGAAAAGAGTTTGATTTTCAGGTTAATGAAGTTGAATACATTTGCTGATTACGCTACAGATTACAACAGGATTTTTGTGGGTTATAAGCCATGTTTGTGAAGTGATTTTTTTTTTTCTCTGTGGAAGCTTTCAAAGAATGTTGGTGTCTTAAGTTTACCTTTGCTGTGAATATTTTCAGGGATGATGTGCCTTGTGGTGGGGTTAGATGTTGTCTTTCCCCTCTCTGTTTCTCTTAGAAGCTCTATGGAGGGGGATAAAATGAAGTGTTGTGGTGATAGTTTCCCAGGAAGGCCAGAATATGGATGACAGGCAGTCGTGCAGCTGCATGATGGCCTCACAGGTTGTCTGGTGTTTGGCTGACCTGCTTGAGTGGAACTCACTGTGGGGTGAAAGGGACAGTGACCTTTTATGGAATGTTTTTATTATGTTTTGCTATCAGTCAAGGCCTGACATTGAGTAATTTGCAAATCTGTGTGTATTTTATAATGGAAATCCAACTCAGTGTGTTACTTTCTCATCTAAATTTCTGAACACATCCAGGTGAAAGGACTTAGCACATTACAGAATTTAAAGGTTGATGTTCATAAATACAGTGTAGTTTATCTTCTACGCTTCAAAATAAAAAAATGTAATCTTCAGCAGTCTAGTCTGGATGGGTGCCTCGATTTTATCATCTGATGCAGAAACACGCACTGCACTGTTCAGGTCTGATGGGAATGGAGAGGAAAAATAGGAGCCCTCACACACAGATGTACACAAGCTCCATCTGTCTGTGCCCAATTCCCAGAAACATGCAGAGTTTTAAATTTTTAAGTGTAACTTCCAAATAATCTAAGAATGTCACTGATAGTGTTAAAAAACATTTAATAGCTTTAAAATAAATATCTGGAATATGTATCTGCAGCCATGTATTGTTCTTCATATTTGCATAGGGAATACAATCATACAGCAGCAGTTCTCATTAATCTTAGAAGTGTATGCATCTACTTAGGCATGCATGGTTGTGTGAGTTGGTCTTTTTTTATTCATGTGGTATTTCTAAAGCCATATTACTCACTTTGCATCTTGTCACATAATCTGCTGTAGAAGATTTATGATGAGTTTTTGATGATTGGTTTCCATACAAGTCTTGAGGGTGATTTCTCAGCAATCCATCAGAGCCTGTCAGATTAGAATAATAATCTCATCATCAACACCAGCAAAAAGTTGCATTCACATACAAAACAAACACTCTACAAGCACTGAGTTCAGAGCAGAAGCCAGATCCAGAATGATGTTACACTTGCTTAGCAGCATCTTTGGTAGACAAGGAAAAGAGAAAAGGAGGACACAATATACCAGGACTATTTTTCTCTCATTTTTAAAATTTTGTCCCTGTAATATTTACCCATAGCAGGGACTGTATGAGTATGAAATCAGCCCTGCAGTCTTTGTGAACTGCAAAGCATAGAAGTGTAACGAAGCTCTAAGCAAACTGAATAGCTGGGATGTTTCTGATTGTGCTGCTTCAGTCACTGCAACTTCTCCTGTGCTTTGCCAGGCACAATCCCAGCAGTGTCAAGGTTGTGTAGTTGAAAAGTACCTCATGGATGTGAACAGAGGAGACCACGGTCAGTGTAGGACAGACCACCTTTAAGCTGTGCTCTTGTGTTTGTCACTTCAAATCATACTTAACATGTGTACTATGAATGCTGAATTTGGAGGTGTACGTGCATGTGCTGTGGGGGGACACCTCTGGATTCATGGTTCCTCTGCGTGATGGGAGGCTGTTTTAATCCTACCTTCTATGCTTCAGCCCTCCCTCCAATAATAATTCTAATTATTCTAAGACACATTTTTTGTTCTGTTATCACAGATCCCCATTTTGACCCAGTAACTGGTCATGTTCCTTTGCCACCTGCTCGGAGAGCACCTGCAGAAAATGTCAAAACAAATAGGACATCTCAAGATTATGATCAACTTCCTCCATCTTCAGGTAAGGCAGAAAACTGTTCTTGTAGAAAATTACAAGTTTATGAAGAAAATAACTTTCATCCATAAAGTCCAATGAGTTTTTTGTCATCCTGTGCAGCAAATGACAATGGTAATACTGCTTTACAAAAGTATGAAATCATCAAAGGATAACAGAGACTAAAGATCTGCAATCAGGGTAGAAGTGGCTACTTGTCTGTAGGTGTAGATACTATGGCATCAATTTTACTAGCTGTCAAAATGAATGCTTTTGTGAGTTCTAGTGTTCCTTACTTTTTGAGAAAGGCAGAGGTTTTCCTGCCATCTTTCAAGCTCACAAGAGACCAGAAGGACTGCAAGGAGCACAAACATCTGATTTCCATCTTTGTTTCATTTCTCCTAAACAAAAAAATAGTAGCTTCACTCTCTAAAGTATTATTATTTTCAGTCTTTTTTGCGGATACGTCTGTCTGAATTTCTAAGAAACTTTGTTTCTTAATAAAACAGCAAGACTCAAAACCACTTAAAATTTGGTCTTCCGGAACAGGTACAGTAGAAACAATTCCTCTGCCAAAGAAATTTTGGTTATGGTTTTCAGGCAACAAAAATAGTAAACTTTAAAGGAAATCTACTCAAGTGAATAAAAATAATAACAGTATTACCTGTATTTCAAAGTACTTTCACCAGTTTTTAGAAAAATGTTCTTTTCTTTAGATGTGCGTAGTACATGGGGGAGGGGAGGGATTGTCCCAGACACATTATTTTGCTGTATGAAGAAACCACACAGAGAAAAAGCCAAGTGATGTTTTGTACCATTAATCATTCTCCAGATAAGATAAATTTGTGTGTAAAGACTTCTTAATGCATAAAGAGGGGACTTTTCTCTAGTCTTTCAGGTGTAATAATCACCGTTGTTCAATTGCAACATTCCCAAGTGGAAAAAAAGATATATTTTTAGTAGTAATTACATTCTCCTTCTCAGGAATACAGAGTTTCATGCTGTTGGGGTGTAGGGAAAAAAAGAATATATTTTTCCAGCTTAAATGATGGGAAATTTCGGTAGCTCTCTTCAGGCTTACTTATTTTTTAATGAATAGCATAATTGAGAATCAGTGTGATACCTTTGGTAAATACTATCTCTTTTGGGAGAGTATCTTTACAAATATAGCTGTTTCTCTTTTTGTTTCCAATTGTTGGAAGAAAGGAGTTTATAACACATGCTTTATATGTGGCGTTGTGAGGGATCTGTTTGTCTTAAAATACTGACTCAATTTATTCAGGGTGTTTTGAGGTCTCTTAAAGTGCCAATTATGACAGTGATGTAACTACTTTTAAAGCTATGGAGTTTTCCTGCAATTTTTGCACTTCTTGGGTAGAACAGTTTTTAATTTTCCTAAATCAACTGCAGAATACTTGCTAGTTAAGAACTTGGAGATTTGTGGTGTCACTTAATACTTTCCTATCTGTGTTTCCCACAGCCATCTTCTAAAACACTCACGTGTCAGCTTTTGCTATAAATATCATTCTAAATCAGCATGATATGCAGCAAGATATTCCATTTAATTTCAATTAGATGAAAACTATGTGATAGATCATGTCATTCTCTTAATTGGAAAATTGTTTTTACAGTGGCAGTAATTCCAAAGGACAGAGCTGATGAGCTTCAGGATGAACTGGTTCACCTTCATCTGTGATGTAAAAAGACAATGTAGAGAGTGTAACTGTATTCAGAACTTTGATTTTGCATTTATTCTGAACTAATCAGCTCACTTAAGAACTTCTTCATTTCATTGCTTTTGTAAGGTGATTCTTTGAACTAGCTGAGAAAGAAATGAAGTTCGCTCTAAAATCTAATTATAATTTAGCCACTGGGTCCCTAGAGTAGCATGGGCAGTGCTTTAACTTCTCTGCTTCACTTTCACTGTTTTTAAGATTGCTGTCATGATCTTCAACTGAATCCTTAATGTATACCGAGAAATTTATTCTAATTCGGGTATCCAGTATCGAACAGTTCAGAAACAGTACTCAGCCATACAACCCACTCCCCCAAAGGCATGGTTTCTCAAGCTTCTTATATACAACTGTTTATGATTGTTACAAAAAGAGCAAGAAGAGGAGATAGGACTTGGGGGTGCTGTGGATGAGAGGCTGGACATGAGCTGCCAACGTGTGCTCAGAGCCCAGAAAGCCAAACTTGTCCTGGGCTGCATCCCAAGCAGTGTGGCCAGCAGGGCAAGAGAGAGAATTCTGCCCCTCTGCTCTGCTGTCATGAGACCCCACCTGGAGAAACGCCTCCAGCATAAGACATGGACCTGCTGGAGTGAGTCCAGAGAAGACCAGCCCGGTGATGAGAGGGATGGAGCACCTCTCCTATGAGAAAAGGCTGAGACAAGTTGGGATTGTTCAGCCTGGAGAAGGGAAGGCTTTGGGGTGACCTAATTGTGGCCTTCCAGTACGTGAAGGGAGCCTAAAACAAAGAAGAGGGACTTTTTACAAGAGCAGGTAGTGACAGGACAAGGAGGAATGGCTTCAAACTGAAAGAGATTAGATGAGGTATCAGGAAGAAGTTCTTTACTGTGAGGGTGGTGAGGCTCTGAAACAGGTTGTCCAGGGAAGTTGTGGATGCCTCATCCCTGGAAATGTGTAAGCCCAGGCTGGATGGAGCTCTGAGCAGTCTGGTCTAATGGAAGGTGTCCCTGCCCATGGCAGGGGAGTTGGAATTAGATGATCTGTAAGGTTCCTTCCAACCCAAACTATTCTATGATTCTGTGATATTGCTAGTAGTCAGAATATTTTACCTAAGCACAGCCAATGATAAGAGGGAAAGGAAGAAGAAAATTAAACCTCTAATAGATGTCTGCTGTGTTTCGCTGAACTTAGCTATTCTGTAAGATACAGATTCAAATGGTTGGTTAAGTATATTTGCCTGCTGCCTATTCATTCACTCAGTTGGCCTTATGAAAACACTTGCAAATTTGGATTCCTTTATACAAGACTTATTCCAGGGTGTATTTAGTTAACACTAGGGGAAATAATGTAATCCACAGTATTGTAAAATATGAAGGTGGTGCCTAACAGCTTGATGGAGCAGTGTGTGCAGTGAGTCCTTCCCTTGCCTTCTCCCTGCTCTCTGAGTTCCTTAGAGCACGTGTCCCCTGGGTGTGCTTTGTTCCTGTACCCCAGTTAGGTTAGGTGTAGCTGCTTGCCACTGTTCCACAGAGGGCCTTGCACAGCAAGCCTTTGTCACCTGCTTCTCTGATGCTCCTCAGTCTGTCAGTGAAAGACCAAGGCACATCCAGGAGAAGCAGTGAGGGAAGAAAAGAAGGGCATTTCACAGCAGAGAGGAACAGACAGTTGGCATTGTTACAAATAGCCTCCTCCCAGTGTGCCATAGAGCTCTCACCACTGCTTCCATGCTTTAAACACTTACTAAATGAGCCTGTGTCTGCCTTTATACTAACCCCTTACCTAAGGGTTCAGTCTAGTGCTGAATTACAGAAATGTGAGCGGTGGAGGAAGCTGCTCGTGGTGAATACTGTTAATTGAATTGCACGGTTAGAAAATCTATTTGAATTTTTAGTTAGACATCTGTGGTGGCTGAAACATCAGAGATGATGGGAGGTTGGGAAGAAAAGTCCTGCTTAATACCTCTATCTGAGTGTCCAGATGGACATGCAGCTTAGGCTTAGTATCTTTAAGCTCAGGATCCAATATGATACCCAGCTTTAGCTGAAATTTTATATGGATGTGAAGATACTGAAAGAGATGTCAGCGTTTAAAAAAATAATAATGGAAATTGAGAGTGCTGAAGATCTCAAAGTATCTGTGCTACAGAGAGATGTCACTGTAGTGAGAATAAAATGCCTGTGCTTCAAATCTGCTGACAGAATTAAAAATGACTTTTCTAAATGATGTGATTGCTTAATAAAATTTGTTTGAAAGCTTCAGCGAAGTGAAGGTTTTAAACAAGAAATAGCTTTAGTTTTAAGCCTGTATTAGACTGAGGCAAGCAAAAATATCCTCATGTAACACAAGCACGGGATCTGATTTATGCATAAGGAGTTTCTTCTGTACTTCAAGCCCAGGGGAAAATGTAAAGTTTGTAAATTAATTTTGTTTCATACTGTATAGAAATGAAGTCCGTAATGGAATGTACATATTAAAACAGATTGAATGTTTGTGAAAGCAAAGTGATTGGTTTTAACATGATGTGCTATTATTCTAAAGATAAAGCATATTATTCTTTTACAGTCTTGAGTTTTCTAAAATAAGTGAAGTGAGAAATTCGAGCTTGTTTCTGATTCAGTTTTTAGTGATAACCGCATTTCCTGAGCTATAGTTAATTTCTCAGAGAAGTGTTTAATGGATCTTCCATACCTTCATAGGAGGTTTGGATCTGCTTCAGGTGTGTTTATTAGAATGTTTATCATTTACAGAATTCTTTTTATTTTCAGAGAGGAAAAAAATCAAAACAAATATGAAGTAGCTCTTACTACCTGTAGGTCTTAGCCCCTTACTGTAAATCTTTAATCAAATGTCTTTCATCCCTTTATTATATGAATATCACCATTCTGCTAAAGGTACTATTAACTCTCTGAATTAAGAAGTGAAATTAAATTTCATAGTAACACTCATCCGAATTGATGGAAAAACTAACTGAAAGAAAAATACACCTGCATTAGACATGCTCTAGTGTGAACTGCTTTCATTTATCTGAAGTGTTTCATGCACTTGGTTTGAATTATAGTTCTCTATCCAGTGGTTATGATAAGGTTGCAACATGTCTTCTATGCCTAAAGAACTGCCTCTGAAGTACTTAACACTGGAAAATGCCACTGCTCTCAGTGTAAGTAAACAGGAAGTATCACAGCCAGAAATTCCTCTAATTTATCTATCAAAGTCACTGTTGATAGGACTTGTTAGAACCCTTTTTGAGGGATTAAAGACTTTTTAATTTTTTAAATACTTTGCTCTTAAAAGTCTTTTCTGTGCTATGCCTACTTGTATTTAAGCTTCTTATTGTGGAATCAGTGAGGATAAAGAGGTTTCAGTAAAGCACTAAGTTTACTTAAGCACGAAACTCTTGACTCGGAGATTAGCAAGTTTGAATATTAGCTTTTCTTCACCAACCCATCCTGATTCTTTGCCACCAGCATTAACTGTGAAGGTGACCTTTCCATAGAGGATAAGGAGCCAGGAGATGTTTCTAAAGGGGGACTGGAGAGGAAGGAGCGTGTTCTGTTTTCATCGTGGGAATAGTTGGACTAGACGTCTTTTTGAGAAACCACTTATGTATGTGCTTATGTGTAGCTGCTGTGCATGAAATGAATAGCAATTATTGCTATTGACTGAACAGAATCTGCAAGATGGACCCATAAATTAAGGATTTTTCTCCCTCAGGCGTATTTGTCTGGATTCCTCTTCTACACAACTTATGGTTCTTGATAAAGCTGTGATCACATTTGTGTTTGGATTTTGCTTATTTATTTGTTTTTGTAGGGGGGGAACTTGTTTGGGTTTTTTTGTTTGTTTGTGGGTTTTTTGTTAGTTTGTTTTGTTGTTTTGGGCGGGTTTTTTTTTTAAAATAAGTTCTCAAACTGTGGGTTGAGAGTGGAGAACCTTTAAAAGTTTGACTGGCTATTTCCGCTGTCTTTGCTGTTGCAGCATACTTTATTTTTCTTCCAACTTTAGATAATCCAGATTGTAAATTGCATGTTCCTATCATGTTATTAAAATAGTATATTGCTACTTTATTTCCATTTTGGATGTTCTTGAGGACTTAAGCTTCTGTCAAAATTTTAAAATGAGATATATTGGTTAACTAAAATATTTTTTCATGTTCCTTTAGAATTTTATTTTTTAAACAGTTTCATGAGGTTTGACCAACCTATAACAGTGTCTCAGGCCAATTTATAATGATTTTTATCCCTTTTATTTGGAACAGATGGTTCGCAAGCACCAGCCAGGCCCCCTAAACCACTTCCTCGGAGAACTGCACCAGAAATACATCACAGGAAAGCATACAGCTCTGACAGTTCCATGGAAAATGTGGATGCAAAAATTGCAAAACTTATGGGAGAGGGCTATTCCTTTGAAGAAGTCAAGAGGGCACTGGAAATTGCCCAGAATAACGTTGACGTGGCCCGCAGCATTTTAAGAGAGTTTGTCTGTTTTCCTCCACCAGTCTCCCCACGTCTCAATCTATAGCAGCATCAAGATTTTCTTGGAGTGTATGAATTCTACAGATACACATGTGGATTGGGCAATGAGAGGAAGAACAGAACAGAATATTTTTCTTCCATCCTTACTAGAAGGGTGTTTGTTTCCAGCCGTTTATCAAAGGCTCCTGGCTGCTCTGATCAAGACTTATAAATATGCTGAGGCTTATGTATTTTTGCTAGCCATACTTTTTTAAATCAGGGTTGAACTTACAAAGTAATTTAAAAAAGTTTACTTCCCTAGAACTTTTAATCTGTGAAGTGCTTTTTCTTGTTTACAAGTTGGCAAGTTACAGTTTTCTAGTTTGTGCCTGTACTACGTCCTGTTCATATTCCCTTGTACTTGTGGTCAGTTCTGCTGTAGCATTCCCAACAGTTTCCATGCTGACCACTCCATCAACTAAATCATCACTTTCCAGAAGTTCTGTGTTTTTTGGTCTTTTTTTTTTCTTTTACAAGATGCTTTAATTGTTTTTTTTGCATTTCAGCTCATCAAATGCAAAAAGTATGTGGCCTTCACTACTGATTTTTTTTTTCTTCTGAGATTCCTTTGCTTTTGAGAGAGGAGATATCTGAATGTAAAATACATTATTCTGTGAACTGCCTTTTTAAAGGTATTTTGACAGTAATGTTGGGCAGCTTTCTGTTTGACAAGAATTCCATGACCTGTAGTCCTCAAGGTCTTTTATATACAGTTTCCACAAAAAAATCCAACCAACAAATAAAACACTTCGTGCAACAGTGATACTGAGTTCTCACATGTAAAATCTCTTTCCAGTTTGAGTATTTGATTGCAGATGTTGAAAAAAAGCCAAATGCACATAATAATACTGTGTTTTGATTACATGCTAATGGCACCAGTTCTTCATGGCAAGACTAAAACGAATCTTTTTCAATGATATTAAAGGTATTCAGGTAAATTCCAGTTCTAGCTTCAGTAAAGTAGAATGCGGTTAATGTTTTGTTTGAGTGATTATCCTGTGGTTCATTGTGGCTTGGATCAGTTTGTATTAACTTGGAAACTTTAAATCTTTGATGCACTGTTAATTCCTAATGCTACTGTAGCAATATTTTTTGCAAAGTTCTTCAGTAACCTCCTCCCTCCCCTGTACACTTTATATTCCTCAAGGATGTGTTTAACACCCAAATTCATCCGCTCACTTTCCAGCTGCTTAGTTGGAAATACATTTTTGCTTTACTTGGTTAGTGATACTCCAAACTTTTACATTTTATTTTTGAGCCCAAGTTGATGCAAGCCAATTTAAAAATCTTCCTGATTTTAAAAAAGAGAGAGACGACAACTCTGTTCTGAGTACCTTCAAAGTTGAGTCCAGATATTTTCAGAACAATTCTTAAGATTGCTGCTTTACTGTTTTTTTAGGAAACTTGGAAATCTTTTCTTCTAATACTATTAAAAAAAAAAACCTTGTGGTAGTTAGAATATTTTTCTCATTTTGAGATGTGACGAGTACATGAAAATTTTCAGTGTGCCAGGCTGGGTGTGAAGTATATATTCATTATTCTCTTTCAGCTGTTAGTGTTCTCTTTCACTCTGAGCAAGTGCTAAAATTTGTATCACTTACTGGATCAGATCTCATCAGCCCAGTGCATTTGTTGCAAAGATGTTTTTAAAGACAGCATGTGGCTGAACTGCAGGATTTGAGATAACTGAGAACACCCATTGGAAATTACTGTGTTATCTCAAAGTCCTGTTGTTTCATCAAAAATCTTATTCTTAAAACTAATTAAATTATTTTGTAGCATCACAAAGCATAGTGTGGATATCGTTAATCTGCTTCAGTGATAAAAGATGATCAGGAGAATACGGGGTATAGGGAAGAGCTGCTGCTCCATTTTGATTTAAGCAAACAATTCTGAGTTTATATTCCAGGAAAAGACATTTGCATCTTCCTTTAATTGTTCATTCCTCGAGTACAGCTTAGGAAAAATTTTGGTGTAAGTTACGTTCTGTGGTTTTGGTTCAAGTTAATCTCTTTCCTCTGTTTTGGGAGAAAGTTTTGTGTAGTATTGAACACTCTAGTTCATTTGGTTTGTTTGCAACATCCCTGTAGCATTTTAGCTAGCTATAAATTCAAAATGATTCATGCTATTAAATTATACACTCTGGCTGTACTGGAATTACTGAAATGAGGTTCTAGCATAACTGCCAGCATAGCAATGATGACAGTGGGGAAAAAAAAAAAAAAAACACTTTACAAGGATGAACAAACAATCTGCAGATTGAGTTTTGAAATTTTGAACTGTAATGAAGAACTAATTTTCTCTTTTTTATGCAGCAGCTTAGTATAAATTACATCCTTATATTTCAATTAGAGGCTGGAACTGCTGCCTGATAGATTAAGGTTTTTAAAGTTTTCCTTCTCCTTTTTGGTTGTGACCACCAGTGACACCTTTTTTTTATTTTGTGTTAGAAAGCCAAACTTAATGAGCAATATTCTGAGTGGTAACTTGAAAAGAGTTCCATTAATCTTAAATGAGTGTGCTAATAGCACTTCTAAATAGTGGAATGTGCAGACTGTTTCAAACCTGTTTTGGTTAGTAGTTTTAAAGTCAAACATCAAAATTGCTTTGCTAGAGTGTTGATGTTTACTCTGCAGGAATTAATAGGCTTAATATAAATTAATCTGGCTGCAGTCTAGTTCTCTAAAGACATAGTTCTCTAAATGTATTTTTAACCTTTGAAAACTTAAAGGTTTGAGCCTGGCAGTGTGTTATGCACTTACATAATTTTAAGGAAGATTGACTTGAATGAGAGTGCTTGGGTGAACAAAGTTGGTTAAACTCAGAAACATGTGCTATTGTATTTGTTCCAACACTGCAGTCTTTAGACCATCCTTGTGATGTCTGTTGGCCTCACCTCTTCTCTCCTTTTGGCTAAGTTACTGCATTTTGAGCAAATTGGCTGAATCAGAAGTTGAGCAGAGCAAGTGGACAGCAGCAGCACAGATCTTTTCCAGAGGCTATGTATAGGAAAAATTTAAATGGTGATAAAGATAAAGGAAATTAATATAATTAGCCATGTTAATGGCTTGTCTGGAACCCTAAAATGGCCACTGGTAACATTTGTTAGTGTCCAGTATCTCAAGAGTGCATCTGGCACAGCTTTTTTATAATGTGAATTTAGGAAGTTTTGTACCAGGATCATTTCTTCTGTCATATTTCTCTTGTTTTCAGCTTGAAGCTTTACTTTGCACTGACAACTCTGACCTGAAAGCATTTAAATTTGTGTCTTAAATATTGACAAATGTTTGAAGCAAATGAACACCGTATTCAAAGCAAATTCAGGTGCTACCTGATGACCTGGAATTTAGGGCTTTTAGGAGTGACTTCTTGAAAAAGGACTTCAGCAATTTCCATTTTGAAGGATTTTCTTTCAAATAACTATTTTATCTGAAAATGCCTTTTATAAACTTGTCTAACGTGGCAAATTTAGTGATGTGTTCAATTAATTTATATTTTATTCAACATTCTTTTTAAATTTTGGTTATTATGTATGCTCAAGTTCTTTATCTGTTCATGTAAGGTATTTTATAAAATTAATGTTAAGAAAATGTTGGGTTAGTCCGTGATTTTTCAAGACTCTGTCTCTGTTGTTGAATATTACCACTTTTCCTATGATGCTTTAGAAACATAGCCTATCCTGTGTAGGGGCTTTAAAAACCATTGCTTTGTAAGCCACAAAAATGAGGCCTTGCTCTAAAATAAGGTGAATCATTGCATTGAGACATGTCCTTTATATCCCCATACATTACCTCATTTCTAAATTTCAGGAGTAAAAGTTAATAAATTGGCAGTAATTTTTGGAATGTGCATGTAACAGTTGTATGGCAGAAAGACGCTAACCATTAAATATTTAGAATCCAAAGTGGTGAACACATAGTCCGACTGTATATTAATTTGCGGGATTTTTTCCTGAAGAAAATTACAACAAGCTGACACTGGTATTTTTTTAATATCTTGTGCATTTACCTTCTCAAGCATTGTACTCTTAATGTAAAAAAAAAAAAAAAAAATTAGCTGTTTGAAACAGTTTTTTTTTGTGTTACTGTATCCCAGCATCCTGGAAAAAGTTTAGAAAATCTAACCCCTCTACTATGCATGACAGTACAAGTGTTGCTATTTAAACCCCAACACTGTTCCCTCCTGTTGGATTAGGCCTTCAATGCTGAGATTTTCGTGGTACTTCCTTCAGTGTGTTAAATCCTTGTCCACTGTATATGTCACTAGTCATATTACTAACTAGAGAAGTTACCTGTTTGGGATACTTGTCTTTAGTACTATAGGTGCCTATTTCTGTCATTTTTACTTTTGTTATATGAAAGTTAGGTGTTACTTCATTGTGTTACAAACAAATTTTAGCAGCTGGGTGCTCTAGGAATGTTTCAGGAATTTTTGTTTGATAGATCCAGTCATCAATTCTGTACCAGATACCTGCCTCCATTTATCAGGGTCAGTAAGTTTCCATCAGGAAATTGATAAGCTTAGATTTTACAACACTGTGTGTTACTGTGACATCTGAACGTTCCATTTGGCCTTAGATGGTTTCATGTCTAGCACTGGAAATTCTTACTTAGAATAAATGCTAATTCCCAAATCTTAATCTTAAATCACAAAATAAATCTTATATTTGTGAAACTTAATTGCATAAGCATCCCGAACATTGTAAGGAACTTAAAAGACTCAGAATAATGTGAACTGTGACAAGATTCTTGCTTTGTAGACCTGCCAGAAGTAAAAGCATAGTACCCATTGAATATTGATCTTCTCACTGTGAAGCTGCTTGCATCTGTCTGGATCTGTGAAGAAATCAGCCCATCCACCTACAACAATACTGCTTGGAAAACAGCTTTTTTTATTGCAGTAAGTGCCACAGTAGCCAGCAGGATGGGAGAGGAGCAGACAACTAGACAGAAGATAATTTTATCATAACAATCCAAGCCCCTCTCTCCTGTTGCCATGCCAGATTTAGCTAGAGTGAATTGCCTGGGGATCTAGTGCACATGAAGGAGTGTTTGTTACGATTTTTCCAGTTTTCAGTTACTGGGTTCTTCTCCAGGGAAGTGTCCTACTCTGAGGACAGCGTGTCTTATTTAGAAGTCACTGTTTAGGAATGGGATGCCAGGGTTTTAGCAGCAGAGGGAAGTGTGAAATAGCATTCTGCTCATAAAGTGTTTGAATGCTAGCAAAAATCCTGAAAGCTTTATAAGGATTTCGTTGGAAACACCTCTGTTTCCAAGCTCATCATCTTGGCTTTGGAAGGATGTGTGTATGTACGTTGAGATGTACCTGCTGGTCTGGTGAAGTGTGGAGGAGAGAGTATGCCACGTGATGCCAGCCTAAACCTAGGCTGTGGTATTCATGTTACAAAATACCTGCTCCTGCTGGATAGCTGAATCTGCACTGTAGTCAAGCTACTACAGTCATCCATGTTTTACAAGGCAAGCTTTTGTCCCTGTGTAGCTGGGGAGGTGCATACATTTTCTCCAAAATAGAGAGCTGGCTTCTGCTCATGTGTGTGGTGATTAGGGCACTGAAAGTAACACCTGCTCCCTAGTTCTCATCAGACCACAGTGCAGTCAGTGCCCTTGGAAAACACTTTTTAATTTGCTGATGGAGTGTCATTGAATTTCAAATTCTTAACAAACATAAGTAAATTTACATCATTAGCTGTTCAGAAATACCTGAAGCTAGTGGCTGGTAGTCTCCTGAAGTTATTAACTTGCTTGAATATGTGACTTTCAAGTGTTTCCTCTTGTTTACATTTTTGTTACCAATTCAGTGTGGTCCATATGAAAGTCTTGAAATTTGAAATTGAAAAATTATGAAGCCTTTATTTTAAAGCTTTTATTTTCTTTTCACTGTGGCTGTTGTCAGTAGTACCTTCATTACCTAAGCTCACATACTAAAATTCAAATTATCCTGCTCTCCTACATCCCAGCTCTGGCCATGTTCAGCCCAACCTTTGTCCCACAACGGATGCATCACTTTGTATCCTCATCTGCTCCCTCTAAGACTGTTTTTTATCTTCTTCTCCCACCCCAAATCTCTTTAGTGACATCAGTCACCAGCACATCCTTCCTCTCCATGATGACAGACACTTTACAGTTTCCCATCTCAGCTTGCAACCACATCTGTACTTTTTTCTGAGGTCCCTCATAAAGTGTTCTGCCGGCCTTGTCTGTCTCAGTGATTATACAGATTCTCTGTATTGTATCCAAATGGCCTCTGTGAGCATGGTCATCCAAAATGGATTGAGAATTCTGTGAGAAAGCCTGTTTTCTTTAGTATCACTGGCATTTTTTCCTATTCCCTTCTTGGCCCGGAAGAGTGCTTTTGTGTTTCATGATTTGCTTGTCAGGGATGAAGATGAAATCCACTTCTTATTTCAACAGATCCCTATTTTGCTTCTGAAATGTGAAAAACCAACACAGACTACATCTGCTAGTAACAGTCCTTATGCTTGAGATGAATTGTGTCTAAATATATGGGAGTTAAGAAGTTTGTCCAAAGAATTCGGTTTGTATCTTGAAAAGTCACAAATGCATTTGATTACTTTTAGTACTAATTGAGGAGCAGGTGGAAGGGATGAATTTTATAAGGTGTGTCAATGAAATTGGGAACTTCCTTCAGATAAAGGTAAATTATTACCATGAGCGGCCAGGATAAAAGATAGACCTTTGATATCAAAGTAGTAAGTGTCATGTAGCTTGAAAATTCTCACACAGAGCAGGTAAAAGCACTATATCTGAATGATTCCACCAAGGGCCTCCAAAATACCTTTATTCCTCATTTGTCAGGTAACCTTGCCCATATGTTGGCTGTATTGATGACAATTTTGTAGCTTTTTAGGTGAAACTGTGAGTGTGACCAGAGATAGAAGGTTTGTGGGTTTGCATGTTGCTGCCTGGGGGAGGATACACATTATAGTTTTCCCAAATTCTAACAGAAATGGGTGAATTTCGTGAGGTTTCATACAAGTGTAGATTGCCCACCTGGACAAGATCCTCCAGAGACAGGACGACTGGATGGTGAGGGAAGAGTTGAGGATGTACAACCTTACTGAGCAAGGAGGTGCTAGAACTGTGATTATCTTGGGGGAGCAGGAATGTTGTGTAATGGAAACAGGAGGCAGGGAATCAAATGAGAAAAGATGGGTGGACATTTGGTGCAAACTTAGAAGTGTTTCGGAGTGTGGGTGGAGGGGGGAATTTGAGTGGTAGTGTGCAAGGGTGCACTTAAGTGGGGGAAATCTTACTTGCCATGCTTGGGGCAGAACAGGGTAACATGAAAAGGGCTTTATGTTCCTGCATGTATCATTCCAGAGTGATCTGTGCCATAGTTAATACTCTATCAGTGTTTGCCCTCACACCACGACTGTTCACACATACATACACTGCCCTGCCCTTGCTGTGGTCTGTGGCACAGCTCTGAAATTCTTTGTGGCAATCTGCTCAGTCAGTTCTCATAGAAACATTTTTTACCTGTGATTTAACATGAGGTGTCCAGGCCCTTCAAGGCTTTTCTGTGTGTTTTGAGGTCTATCTTAAGCAGGAAGACTATTAGCAATAAACAAACCTTGCTTGGAGTTAAACAGACCTGTCCTCGCACACTGGCATCCTTTCCTTTGATGTGTTGGTGTTGCTGAGTAAACAGTCTCCAAGATTACTAGAAGAGGCAGACCCTTAATTGTATCTGTGCTTTGTTTTTAGGATACTGGCTGACCAAAGCATTGCTGCAGGCTGTGAACCTGCCATCAAACTGGCTCTTGGTTGCCTTTTTATCCACATTCCATAACAATTTGTAAGGGCCTGAGACAAAATTAAATTGGCTGTGGCTTCATGCAAAGATGTATGCTTTGCACTTTTTGTGGCTGTGTAACTTGGTGTATTCATGTGTGGTGTCACAAGCATAATGCTGTAAAACTCAACCTATCCTGAACCCCGTGTCATTTCCATGCTTATTTAGTGGTTGCTGCACTCTGCCTTGTGAAGCACACTCGTTTCCTTTGATGGGGTGCACAGGACAAAGGTTAATTTCTTGCTAGTGATGAGCACAACAGTGTGGAATAACAGCTCGTACAGAGAGACTCCTGTTGATGTACAAACTACCTTAGCAATGTGGATTGATTTTCCTTGGTTGGTTGAGCTGAAATTTATTTTTCGGTGATCTGCCCTATGGGACCTTGTATTATTGATACTGTATCATCATTGTATTTGAGCTTTCTCCATTACTGCAATATCCATGCCTCTTGAGGGCTGCTTGGTCTCCCTTTTAAGACAGTAGCAAAATCTGTCAGGAGAGCTGTATGAGATGTACGGAGTGGGTCTGATTGGTAGTAGCATGTTTGTGGGAGAAAAAGGATTTCAGGAGAAGCATTTTTTTAATCTATTTCTTTATTTAGACAATCGGTTTTATGGTGGAGAAGTTTTTATTTTCAGTTTTTGGAAGCTATCACACATGCCTTTAAAAAAAGAAAGGTGCTACCACAGCAGTGGCTTTGAGGGAGCTGCATGTCCTCCAACTATTTTTTTTTTTTTTCTTAGTTAATAAACAATTATGAAAACTTCTGGTCCCTATACTTTCTGAAATGATGCCAACTTACTGATGCTTGTTCAGCAGTTACACTCTTTGAACAAGACCTTGTTGTCTATCTCTTGTTGTCAGTGATAAGAGGATAAAATGATTTGTCAGAGGAAACAGGAAGGAGCAATGTGACAGGTATCTGCAAAGGAAGAAAAGGAAAAAAAGATGAAGAAAATACCCTTATGGAAAAAAACACAGAAGGAAGAAAGAAAATGGTTGATTGGTGAAGGTTCTTTCTCCAGAACTAAATGAGAAGTGTAAATAACATCATCAGCTCAAACACAAATGGTGGTGGGTAATACAGCTTAATAATTCCATTTAATGCTGCTTTAAACTAACAGCAAGTCTCAGAAAGAATGGGCCTTTCTTTTGTTCTTTATGCTATAATGAAAATATGTTAACATCTAAGTTTAGAAAGGATTCACAAAATTAGATGATTTGAAATTGATAGTGAGAAATTTCACCAAATCTTGTAAATGAATGACTAAGCAAAGAAAACTTTGTCATTTGGCAGTTTCATATCTGAGCCCAATTTGGAACCTGTTAAATCTAGAAAGTGTTGAGACCTTACAGGTTACTTTGACATGGGAGGTTGTGGCGTTTTTTTTCTCAGAATTGAAATCTGGGTTTCACTTTTCAACGCAGTTGTGGAAATAATTTTCCAGCTACAGAGTAGTCATGCTGTGACTATGCTTTATGCTCATCACTGGCAATAAATCATACAGCCATCAGGCATGCTGAAAATTGTTACTGCCCAAATATAATGAAATTATTTGGGGGCAATTGTGATACCTCAGTTTCAGGTGGTCCAGTTTCAAAAGCAACTTCCTTGTCATCTGGAATATTTTAAGATTTCTCGGTGTACTTACCTGTGCACCCAAAATCTATAGCTGCTTTTTAAACCTGTTTATCTAGAGCAACTCTGTAATAATGCCCTTGGTAGGTGTGTAGAAGGCAGCAGGAGAGAGAGTGGAGGGAGGAGCTCCCTTTCTAGTTCTATGTATAATTAATCTTTTTAAACTGTAGTGATGTAGTGAGATTTCTTTGTAGAGCTTTTATTTTATGTGGTGCTAGTAAACCTTGTGTGAGTTTCATCACTCAAGAAATAGAGTTTATGTGTATTTCACTCAGTTTAAACACAGAAACACATCTAGAGACTGCAGAAATTTGTGAGCCAGGCCAGTAGGGCAGTTTAGGAGAGTACAAAGGAGAGCACTGCTTCTGCATTTCTGTGAGAAACTCGGGAACAAATTGGACAATACTTCATTTGCATGTCCGCTGAATAACATGTAGAGAGAGGGAGACTCCTGGAAAACCAGCCTATAATAAGCTTGGAAATGCTTGCCTGATCTCTGGGCTGCATGTCAGCTACTTTGAAGCTGCAGCAGCAGTGGGCTTTCTTGGATTGGAGAATAAGAAGGGGAAGGTCCTTAAGGCTTTGGCACTTTTTTGCAATCTACATCAATGAATTGAGCCTTATTCAAACCAAGGGATCAGTTTTACAAAGCCATATCCTGACAAGAGGAAATGTTGCTAGGACTTGCCTTTGAGTTGAGAGAGGAGCTGGACTTAAGACTGAATCTAAAAATACCAGATAAAGACAATGACAGGATATTTGGTTGTCTGGGTTTAAGGTGGAGGAGACTGACAATTATTTTCAAATATTTAAAGATAAGTTCTCCTTCTTTAAACTCCGTTTACTAAAATCCATGGTTTCTGAAGTATGTGACTGTTCCCTTCCCCACTGGGAAGGAGAGACTGTGTTTATTTATGAAAGCTCTATCAGATTAATTCAGGGGGGATAGGGGGAAGAAGGGGAGAGAGGTTCCACAAGATTAGTTTTAAAAATGCTTTGAAAGCTATTTTAGGAAGGGTGGTACCAGAACTCACATATATAGAGAGAGGCATCCTCTGGATGTGAAGCAATATCCCTGTGGCAAGCAGTAAGAAATGAAAATGGTTTATGTCTCTAAGAAACAATCTCTGTAATTTTGCTGATTTTTTTTTTATGCTGTAAGAGCATATTGTTTCTTGAGAACCAGAGTTGTAGCTTAATTGTATGATAGTTGGAATTTAAATACACATCATAAGTGTAGCTCATTTATTTGCACTCTTGAAAGTGAAAAGTTGGCACAATGCTGGAGATGGCAAACTGGAATCTGCAAAGCACCTATTCCTTCTCATTTCTAGAGAGTAAGAAATTTCCCCTTTCTACAATTGTACTGGGAGTAAGAGGAGATAGGCCAGTCTGTAAGTGGTGGGACAAAGCATTGCAGGCTCAGTTTAGTTGTTTTTCCAAGCTCTGTCATGGGGTGATTTTTTGTCATTTTGCAAAGACAAGAATTTGATTCGTTTAGCTTAAAGGGAGAGTCAAACCATCATGGGTTCAGCAGGAGATGTCATGAGAAGTTCAGAGAGTAGGTGAGAGTAATGGAATTTGCCTCTTATTTATCCAGACTTTCTGTGTGTGATGCAGGTAGCAGTGTTGCCTACGTGAGGACAAACTTTTAGCAGGGTGTAACACTTGGAACTGAAGACTGATTGATTTAGATTAGATTGAGGGAAGAGGTTTTTTACAGTGAGGGCGTTGAGAGGCTGGAAAGGGTTGCTGTGAGAGGTGGTGAATGCCCCATCCCTGGGAACATTCAGGGCCGGGTTGGATGGGGCTCTGAACAGCCTGCTCTAGTGGAAGGTGTCCCTGCTCATTGCAGGAGCGTTGGACTAGATGGCCTTTAAAGGTCCCTTTCTACCTACAGCTATTCTATGCTTCTGTGGTTAAGGCCATATAAGGGAGGAAAGTTTCATGTAAAAAGAAGTCTGTATTATGGTTAAGGGACATTGTTCAAGCAGTTTGGACTACAGCTCTTGCTGTGCATTTCTGTTTCATAGGCTTCTATCAAAATACTTAAGTCAGTAAAGGCTGACTTCTGTGTGACTCACTTCTATTGATTTAAAAATGGAATCGATAGAAATAAGGTATATATGCCAAAAAACTTCATGATTTGAATTGAAGGGCAATTAAAAGATGATGATCTGGGCTAAAGCCATTAGAAGAGATTTATGCTCTAATTAATCTATGTATCTTGTTTCAATTAATCTTTTTCCTAATATAATAAAAAAAACTTTGTTTCCTATTCCACTCTGACCTTTCCTCAACCAAATTTCTACTGCCTTAAAGTCAGGAGTTTAATTGCTGAGAGTTTTTTTCTTTCTGTCCACCTCAGAACACATGGAGCTCCATGAAGAAGAAACTGTTAAGATGTTGACACTTAAATGCAGTGCTTCTGGCTTGATCTTTTTTCTCATATTTGTGAGATAAGAGTAAGCATGGAAATTAAAGATATATTGCTGTCATTCTTGCTATTTATCTGATCCTGGACAAAAACCTTGTTAGAGTGGTGAGACTCCAGTGAACTAGATGCTGGAAAAGTAGAAAACACAGAATAGAAAAACATGTCTTCTACCAATAATTTTGTCCCTAATGTGAGGCAGAAACATATATATATATCCTATTGAAATATAGGAATAAGACAATGGAAAATATGAGGAAATAGCCATGTAGGGGAGTACAAGCAAACAACTATCTTGACAGGTATCATTTCTTCTGTATTAGCAACTGTGAAAGGTAGCATAGGACCTTTACCAAGCAAAATTATGTATAGTATTGAGATATCTTTGTAGATATTTTTAAAATCCAATTAGATTTAATTTCCAAACACCTGAAATATGGCAGTGGGGGAAGTCTTCATACCTTTATAAACCTACTTAGAACATTCATTTTCTCTCCCAGTCCCATTTTCAGTAAAAGCAGATGCACGTTTTTGAATTATGCTTTTACAACTCTCTTATAGTGTTTGACTGGTTGTCTCACCTCAACTTCTTCAGTCTCAGGCTTTATATTTTTCTCTTGGTTCATCTTATAAGCCTCTCTCATCTCTTCTATTTGCTTACTATGATACGATTTCTCTGTTACTAAGATTTTCCTCAGAAATTTTGAAATCTTATCTTCCCACCCTTGCTGGCTATTGCAGCCTGAAGTACCACAGCTGCTGAGAGCTTGTGCCTGTCTCTTGAAGGTTGTGTCACTCTGTGAACTCTCTCCTCCTTTACAATTTTTGTTGCCCAGGGACATTCAGTGACAGTAACACTCTGCTTCTTTCTTGCCCCTTCTGTCTTCCACAGTGAGCAAATCCCTCATTAGCAGCTGTTCATTAGCTGTTCCCTGGCTATTTGTGCCAGCCTGAAGTACCTGGCCAGCTCTGTAAGTGGCTTTAAGTGCAGTCATGCCTTGCCTGCACAAAGCATTGATGCTGTGTTGAGACCATTAAGTTTTTAACTGTGTCAGTGGTTTGTTGGTTTTTTTTGGCTGGAATCGTACTTGTCTGTATGTCTCCATAGTTCTGCCACTTTGTGGTGTTCTCTGATGCTGAATGGTAACTCCTGATCTGTAGGCAAAATGCTCCAGGCTGTGAACATGTGGGATCTCTTGAGTTAAACTCTTGGGGGAGAAGGCACGCAGCGCTCTGTGGTGTGAGCAGTGGTACAGCTGCCGAGGGCTTGGGCTTTACAACTGCGGTGGATCGGGCCAATGCTGCTCTGTGGTGACTCCAGATGAAGGCTGCTGTTTGAGGCAGGGCTGATGTGACTGCTGCTGTCAGCCTGATGTGCCCTCCTTCCCTGTTACTTTTTTTCTTTAATGAAAATGCAGATAATTGCATGTTCTGTGGGTTGTATGAAGTGTGCTAGCCAGGAAAGCTGTGGTACCAACTGTCTTCCTGAGGTGAGTCAGAAGATGCAAATGGTAGAAACTCATCTACTTTTCCCCACGATGTCTGTTAACAACATATAGTTGCCCTTTCAAACAGGAGCCCACTGAACTGGGCATATGATAACCAGCTCAAAAGTCTAAGAGCATGCAGATTGCAGCAGTGCAGAGAAATGATGTGAAAAAGAAGGGACTAATTTTATAGGCTGGGAAAACGATGGGTTTTCTATATTTTTTTTTTTCTTTTCTACGTTTTTTAATCCACTTTTTAGCAAATCTTAAGTTTTAGAATGAAATGGGCTGTGTTTGTGTGCTTCGAAATGATCCAGTTTGTGCCTTTTAACAGCTTGGTTGTTACGCAACAGGGGAGTATTCAAGCTGGTCAAGGCTGTTTGAAAAGATTGTTTAATGATGTGCCACCTCTTTCACGGGATATCTGCAGTATATTTTTTTTTAATTCTTGTGTGTTGTTTGGCTGCAGGGGGTTGGTATCTTGACTCTGCCCTGGAAACAAAGAATTTACTGTAATTGTGCTTTGGTTGCAGATCAGCTCTGCAGCTGCTGTGGTTTCTGTGTTGCAGAAAGTGCTGAGTGCACCCTGGGCGCTGTCAGTCCTGACAACACACTGTTCATGTTATCTGCACATTCATTTGCTGGCATCTTTTTTGAGGGTGTGTGGGTCAAACAAAAACTTGGATGCTTTCCTCCTGCTTTTGTCTAATTACCTGTGCCAATCACATGCTTAAGCAAGACTGGAAGTCACATCGCTGCCAATCCATGACCATGAGATCAAAACCAAATGGGAGACCAATGACCAAATAAAGTAAAGTTGAAGATGGAAAGGAGGTAGAATTGCAGAAGCAGTGAGGACAGAGGATAAAATTATGGTAAATACAGGATGCCATTGGGATAGATTGATAGCAACTGAGATACTTTGAAGGAATTTAAAGCCAGGGAAAAAAAGACTTTTTCAGGAAGGCTGAAGATTTTGGGGATTTTGCTTCACTTTCTATCAGGTGCAAAACTAGCTGAAGGGAGTTTTCCAGGATGGAGATCAAACAAAAGATAAAGAGGTATGAGGCAGAGCAAGGGGGAGATTAGAAAGAATCTTCCCACTTATGGTTGGGTTTGTTAGTAAAAGAAGAAACGAGGAGAGGAGTCCAGAAACTGCTTGACAAGGGATGCACAGCTCTTCTGAAAGTGGTTTTGGTGATGGAGTGTGGACTGTGTAGTGCACTTAACCTATCCAGCAGCATGCTCCTTCCAAACTTCTACTGCCTGCCTTAGTTGCTGACTCAGTACTGATAAGTGTCTATAATGCTTGCCTGCAAACATGTGGGCTCTTGCTTCAGCACTGGTTTCATTCCAGTTTTCAGCTTTCTCTCTGTGAAGACTTTATCATTAGAGTTTAGTATTAGTTCAGCATATGGATAATGATTTCTCCCCTGCACTTCAGAGCTGTCTGACCAAGGCCTGTGCCCTGTAAAACAGGGGGCTTAACTGTGTCCTCTGCTGAAGGAGCTTGCTGATAAGCTGAGCTTATCAGATCTGCACAGCTCTGTGTGTATACACAGCCCTGCCCAGGGCTTTTCTGAAATGCCGTGTCCCCTGCACGTTCAGTCCGTCCCTCTGTGCCTGTGCACAGGGGAACACGAAGGACAGACGCGTCCTCCTGCTGTGAGGAAGATGTGATGTCAGGGTAGTAAAGCCTGAAACAAGACTGTTGCTGCAAAGCAAGGCTGACTCTGCATGCAATCTTGTGTAGCACACACAGGGAAAATGGACTTTCTGCAGGGCTGCTCGCATGCACAAGGCACTCCATGCCTCTGCCGTGGCTGCAGCAGAGGGGAGGGAAGAGGAGCTGTGGGGACAGGGAGAGCACAGCCACGGGAGCCGGAGCCACTGAGGAGCAGTGCTGCAGGGTGAATGTCATCCCTAGGCTCGTGGCTCATACTCGCTTCGCCCGTGTTCCAGTGCTGTTCAACAGCAGCACTCTGGAGGGGTGGAAAAGACGCTATACAAGACTTCAATCTGAGACACTGCAGGCTTGGCTCCCAGAGTTGCCAGCCTCTCCTGTCTCCTCTTCTCTTGAGCCTGAGCTGCAGAGTCACAGGCTCATTTATAAAAGGGTGTCAAATTACAGGAGAAAGTTTGATTCATCGTAAACGGCAACCTGTGTTTCAGCAGCTATTTTGTGACTCTAGTGAGCCTAAATCAAGGCAGCATGGATTAAACTGTCCCTCTGATTTCCTAGCTCACTCTTGTAGGATGTTTGTCGATCTAAAATCCTTTTACATCCTGCAAAATACTGTCTTTTAATAAAACTCCTTTGAAATCCTTATCCATTTTCTTGGCATCTTGTAGAAGGTACAATTACATCCCAAAGTTTGGTTGACCAAGCCTTGTTCAATGGATGACAGCTTCCAATCCTGTCCAGTAAATAATGGTTCAATTTCTGTAAGGCTGCTTTTGCTTTTCCTCCCTCAATTTGATATCTCAGGCCAGAGAGCAGTGTATATTCCTACCAATCTGAGTTTAAATGAAGCAGACAGATAACTTTGATTTGCTTCTGTTCCTTCTCATCAGACAAACAGGCTTGCATTAATCATATTAATAAAAATGGCATTAAAATTACCAAGTTTTAAAAAGGCACATGACCCACTAAGTTACAAGTCATCCTGTATGCATATTAATTACGAGTTATCTAAATTTTAGTAAAAGCTCAAAGGAATCATATTTTTCCCTGCATGTTGGCTTTAATTTGTAAAGCTCCCTTGTAATGCAAAATGTATCCCATCCTAATATGGTTCTCTAATCACAGTATGCTTTAATTTTGATGGATGACCCCCAAATGCTTTAAATCCACTAAGATTTGCAGTAATTAGAATCTTTTTTAATACTTTGTTTCCTGAGCTATCCAGGAATGTGTAGTGACATTCATCTATCAACACATGGATATCTCATGTGGTTACTCATTCTCCTTGCAAAAAAAAAAAAAAAAATCGAGTAATTTGTATGGAGAGCTTACCTTTGCTGCTACATGGTGGAGGGAGCATGTTACAGTTTATCTCCCTCTAGGCACTGCTCCCTTTTTGAGGGATTGTGCTCTGAAGAGGTGCACGTTTTTCAGAAATGTTGGAAGCCCTTCCCCTCCCTCCCCAGTCTCCAAGTAGTAGCATTGTCCCAACAGGAGAGCCAGAAAGTCCTTCCATCCATTCTGAGTGATTGCCAGTGGAAATTGAAGCACAAAGTAGAATTCACTGGGCAATTTTTTTTCTCTGTTTCATGCTTCCCTCTCCATTTTCTTTTTATTGTAATGTTTCACCTTACAGTGTTTGTGATATAATATATAATGCTTGCATACACAAATGCAGTGTATATTTTCAGTGCAGAATATTTATTTATTTAGTGGTTGTACAAAACAAGACAAAGTGTTGGGATGTTAATCTCCTGTCATCTCCCCCAGACCTGTCCTTTTCTCTCCTCCTGAGCCATGATTCCTTGTCTGACCTTTGCAGAGCAGCATATCATTTCTCAGTCGTGTTTCACAGCATTGCTGATGGTTTGCCGCTGTTTGCTCAGCTGCTTGTCCTGTCCTATGCTGTTTTCTCTTCCACCAGCCTCTATTTTGTTTCTGGTCAGAATTTGCATGTTTAGTCTGCTCTTTGCTTTCTAAGATCTCTTCCCTCTTGTTTCCTGCTTTGGAGACAAGATCTCTCGTTTATTTTCTGAAGTGCATTTCCCCATCCTTTGCTCTTTGTCATTTGCACCCCTTGCTTCCCTGATGTCTCTGATGAGGTGTTCCCTCCCATCTTCCCATCAGAGCCTCTCTGTACAAGGTTTCCTCCTTGTCCCTGCCGCCGGCCATCTCGTGGGAGGCAGCGCAGTGCCGAAGGGCAGGATGTCCCCGTGCTGCTGTGCACAGCCCCGGGCTGCCTGCCCCGCAGCGAACTGCAGCTCCATCCGCCCCTCGGTGCAGGGAGAGGCAGTGGAGCAGGGGGAAGCACATCTGGCACTCGGGAATAGCTGCCAGATGCAGGGGAAGCAGCAACAGACTTGTCTCACAGCAGAGGGTGGCTGGAGGAGCAGGCTGTGATGCCGCAATGCCTCTTTCTGACAGGCACGTGTGAGGGAAGCCTGGCGCTCCATCAGACGCTGGGACTGATGTGGGAGATGCTCAGTGTAGCCCTGAGTGCCACCTATGGAAGTGCCCTTGCATTTCCACAAGCACGACGTTTGCTGGGCTTTTCCCTCATTCATGGCTGGTTTTACCCTTTATTTCAGAGGTGACAAAACCCCACTCCAGCAAAACAAGATCTGTACCACCACTTGCCAGTGTCTGGATTTAGGCAGTGAGCCCAGGAGGCTTGAATAACTAGGGGAGAAAAATGTTTCCTTTCTGGGCCAGTTAATAATCAGGTCATGTTAACAAGTAAAATTTGATTAGGCTTCTGATTAAAAAAGAGTAAGCCAGGAGTTTGAAGCTTGTTGTGTCAACAGAACAGATTAGCTTGAGTCTGATGTTCTGCTTTCAATAAGGAACTGTTAATAGAATTACAGTGTCTGACTTCCTTGTGAGGTTCTGACCAGGATACAGGTCTTTGAGTAGTTGCTGAGTATCATAGGATGTGCACTGGCACTTTGTAAACAGCCAGGCAGAAGATTTTACCAAATCATTTAGTTACGATAAACAACGATAACAAGGGACTAGGAAAATCTCCATCTTTAATGAATGAGGTGAAACTTGCATGTAAATTCCGGTAGGTGGCTGTCATTTGCCTGAGGTGACTGGTCTGAAGGGCCCTGAGCTCACTGTTGTACAAGGCTTTATTTGTAGAACAGCCTAGTCAACGCTGAAAAAGTTCTGAACAATTTTGAGAGCCGACCCCTTTTACTGGAAAGCACTGAGAAAATGTCACCCACACCTTGTGAGTGGGCTCATTGTGTGCAAGAAGAAACTGCCTACGTGATGTGACCTGGAATGGTAATGGCATTTGGGTTCTTACTGAGAACAGATTTTAGAAGAAAAGGAGAAAATAATTCCTGTAAATTTTTTATTGTGATTTTTTTATTGAGCCTGGGTACTTTCAGCTGGCTCTAAGAACTGGCCAGCAGATCTCCGCATACTAAACCATTGCTGTTTTGTCGTACAAACCGGCGTCACAGAAAATCAGGGTACCAACTGTTAAAACCATATTGTAAATGCCTAACATTTAGAATATAAATAATGCTTAACCTACTTTTCTCATCAGGATGGGATCCAGTGACAGTGTGATTAATCATAGGCTGTTCAGCATCAGTAGGGGGAAATGAAACCTATTAACGCTGCCGTGTTCTCCAGGCACTGAGGCTGTACTGGGAGGAAATGATCTCTGACGTGAGGGAAGACAGACTCCTAATTCAACACACAAAATTCCACCTGCTGTCAAGAATGATTAGGGATCAAAAGGGTATCTGAGGGTATCTGTGGGGATTGCTTGATCTTTGTGGCTGATGAAGGTAACTGTCTACAGTCAGACCCCCATTAAAGTTCAGTGTGGAGTTTTACTTTGTGCCTAAGACGTTCCCCTGCCCCAGATATGTAGGAGCAGGACAATTGGTCCCTTGGAGAATGCTTATCCTCTCTAGCTCAGGCACCAGCAGTGTGAGAGGGTGCACATTGCTCTCAGCTCAGAGCAGCAAGCTTTGCTTCTGCATGTTACTTCAGGCACTGGGGACGCTTTTTGGATGCTGTCTCTAAGCAGTGCTTTGCTCTGCTGCCATCATTACCACCATCACTAACATTGCTCCTCAACTTTATTGGGGGGGCAAGGGGATGGGAACAAAGCAATGTTTCTTCTACATCTTTGAACTTCAGAATTGTGGGTTTAAATAAACACATCTTCTGTTCTACACTACAGCCAGGCTACCTCTGTCTACTTCACAGATTATTCATTTAAGCATAACCTCTATGGATTTTTTCCTCCCTCAGATCACTTTTAGTTAACCTATGGGGGGGAAGCAGATGTCCTGCTGGAATGCCAGGTCTTGGATTCTAAAGTCTGCAGGAAAGCTGTAGATTGTCTGAAGGACACATAAAGGGCAATGCACTGCAATCCATCAGCTAAGAGAGAGCAGGATGGTGATGGTGTGAACAGAAACAGAGTGACAAGCTGCTGTCACATGCACACTCCTCATGCAGATGACAAGCAAGTGCTTGTACTTAAATGGATCCAGGTAGTGGTATCAAGGCTCCCATATGGAGTGATTTGTCTTAGAAGGCAGGTAAGCTAAAAATAACCAGGCAGCTCTAGGGGAGTTTGTCTTGCCAGGCCCCCCTCAGTTAATATCAGTAAAGTGAGATTGCTTCATTACTGTTACTGAACACTGAATTTGGGTACAGATGTAGCAGAACTGGGACTGGTGGAGAAGCACTAATCAGAAACATATTAATTTGGGAGGGGACTGGCTAGAGGAAAGGAGGTACAAGGGGAACAAAAAGGGTTCAGAAGTGGAGAAATGGAAAGTAAGATAAAAATCAGGTAAAAAACAAAGGAGGGCAGATTTTCCAGCAGTAAGAGCATGAGCTTTTACAGATGTTAGTGTAGCTGTCCCACTGGCCTAAGAACACCAGGATGCCAGAGGGAACCCTTGGGACGACTTGCTTGCCTGCCAGCCAGGTCTGCTTTGGAAAGGACTGGTGTACGGGGGCAGAGCCAAGAGGGATAACTTGCACCTTAATGTTAAAAGCTGTGGGGAGAGAAGGGTGACTTGTATTTCAGTAGTAGTTATGTGTAATTAATAGGATTTAGCATTGATAAATGGTAGCTCTGTAGCTGTGTGTAATAGCAAGCCAAATAAAGTGAATTGGAAACAGTAGTCTGTTTATTAGTTAATTAAACAGTTTTATTATTTATTAGTAATATGTTGATTAATCAATAAGAATTACAGGTCCTATCAGTTAGATCTCAAGCCTGCAATATAAAGGAGAAGAGTCAGACCCTGAGGCAACAACCCAGCATATGATTCTTCTGAAACTGGACCTTGCATGGCTGTGTCTCTGTGGAGCCCAAAGTGGTAAGAAGGTGTTGTAAACATACGTTCAACACCAGTCTGGTTACTCTTCCACTTAGACTGTCTTCCATAGTAATCTGCAATCTTCAAGGTGATGTATTTAATGTAAATTTTTTTTATTCCCACCCATTTTTTGGTCATTAGTTCCTACATGGTCAAAATTGTCCCAATCTCTCAAATGTCCCTGTAAATATTTTTGGTTCAGTTAGTTTCGGCTTATGGTTCCTGTTTTGGAACAGGGGGGCTGGCAAATTTTTTTTTTTGGAACTTTTTAATCAGTTTTTCAAATCTGTCTGGGTATTTAATAGCTGCCATTGCAGACAGGATGGTATGGTTGGGTTTTTTTTCTGAGTAGCCTTTTATTTTTTCTTCCTGTGAAATATTTTTTAGTTTCTTTTTGAGAAAATTCTCATTCCTGATTTAATTTCCTTTGACTATTTTCTAACGATTTTGGGTCAGCTTTAATGCCTGCATGTTGGCTTTAATTTGTAAAGCTCCCTTGTAATGTAATAATTTCATTATTTGTTCTGTCTCAGTTCCTTGATGCCTGACAGTTTCTCTCTCACTGCCTCTTGTCCTGATGTGCAAGTTTCTGCATTAACCAGAATTTAGAGTTTTCCTCATGTAGATGAGCATCACTAATGCATAATTAGTGTGCTATTTGTGATACTTCACACCAAAATTCTCTTCAGGATGGTGGAAGTAGAGGCTGCTTTCCCACTTAGAAAATATCTCACTTTGCTGGTTACCACAGCCATGATCACTATTTCTTTGGCCATATCTCTGCCCTGTGCCCAGCCAGCAACAAAATGCCATGCCTCATATTTCAGGTGGATTTATTGGGGATGATGAATTATGAATTTTTATGTTGGATTACTTATTATACTTGTGTCTTGTGTCAAGATCTAGTTGGATGAAAGAACTGAGTGCATTAAAATACCATTTGAGAGGGCTTATTAGTTAATAATACCTTGAAATGAAGTTGAATGCTTTCCCTCATGTAAATTTATGCAAATGTTCTTGCACTGAAAGTGGAATTATTGTAAGAAAGGCAGTATTATGTATATTGAGGAACCTGAGCTATTTGGGTTTAGTTTCCATATCTCTTAGAGTTGAAGAGGCTCATCCTGACCAGCCTAATTATTTCCACCGATCTCAAGAAGGGTTTTTTTCCTTTCCTCTCAGTTCATCTCTGAGCAGAATTGTACTGATTGAAGAAATGCAGATATTTAAAAAGTTGTCTTGGTACCTGCTGCTATGTTGAAGCTGGGTTAGGGCTTCAGCCAGTCCTGCTCTGGCTGCTACTGCTGGTTCAGCCATTAGACCTTCCTTAGAACTCCATGAGCAAATGAAAGCTGCTTAATGCCAGCTCTCTGTGTGCCTTCTGTAATGGCTGAAGTTCCTTTCAGCGTTTCCATCCTGCTGTAACTGGAATTAGATGGATTTGTTAATTGTTGAATTTACCTCTGCCCAGTACTGTAGGCTGTTCCCTCTCTGGAGCTACATGGAGAGATTTGGTGGCTTCCTCTGTTAGAGCTAAAGATGACCACTAAGGATTTGTAAAGGATTGCTCTGACTGCCTTGAGCCCCAGCTCCCTTCTCAGTGATAGCTATTAGCACCTTTTATCTCAGGAAAGTGCAGAGAAACATATAGATAATGAGGAGAGAGCAAATGTTTGAATAAGTGCTCCAGGGAGAGCAGTAGAGAGAGCACTAGGATGGAGCAGGGCTGCTGTCAACGGGCTGCATCCTTGGAGGATGCTGCTGACCACAGCAACCCTCCGACCTCAGGTTCTTTTCCACCTTTTTTATTTTTTGAAGATTTGCGCTTGGAAAAGTATTCAGCTGCCATTTAAGGCAACTTATAGTGAGTTATGCTCCTATTTACTGGCAGTTTCACTCTTCCCTTCTCTCCCACACCCCTTTATGAAGGACAAAACAATTGATTTTTCAGTCAGAGGCAGAGTGAGAGGAGTTGGTCCACAAATACAATTTTCTCAAGAGCTTCTGACCACTGATGACTTTTGTTGCCAAACTTTTAATACTTATCCCTGACTTCAATCTGTGTAAAAATTTCAGTGAAAAAACTCTGCTTTTCCACTGCTGTTCCTGATGTGGTTTGGATTAGGAAAATCTGGGATGCAGTGCTGAGCAGAAGAGAAACAGCAAACCTGGACTGCAGTGCACAGTGGATTATTTCAAGTACAGTGAGTGGGGGTAGAAAGACATTGCACTTAGCATAGGTAACACACTTGACATCAGACAAAAGCCTGAGTATTCCACACACTGCTAATCTTCCTAACTTGAGTTTTATCAGAAAGCCTGTCTGAGCTGGTTTCCATATCTTGTTTCTTTCTGTTTAGTAAGTGCACTCACTTTGGCCAATTGTTTGTTGTGTGTGTTTACTTTCCTAAATTCATGGAAATGAGTGTTTTCCTTCTTTATTTGGAATAATAAAACCAGAGAATTATTTTATATCAACATCAACAAAATTGAATTTGTGAAAATATTTTTTCTATATGAGGGTTTTATTTGAGTCTTTAATTCATTTCATTTCCTGAATTTAGATTCAATTATATGTTCTTCCTTTTAAATGTATTCTGTTTATAATTATTTTATTATTTTATTGTAGAATATATCTGAGTGAAATTGAACGTAGGTTTGTTCCTTTTTCCTAGAAAAACTAAATGTGTGTAAGTCACTATATTTAAATATGATTTAATTTGTTGCTTGTTAGAGCAATAGGATGTTACTTTCTTCCCTCTGCTCTCTCAAGTCCAGGGCTGGGTAGCATGTAATAAGTCCTTGCATCACAACTATGTGGACTGAATATATGAAAAAAGATCACATTCTTAAACATAAGACTTGTGCTGTTGTTCAAGGACCCAATGATATTTATTTAACATTATTTCTAATGCTATGAGAGGCAGGAAAAGGGTCAGATGAGAAAAAAGGCAACACGGTGTGCACGGATATATGTTATGGTATTACAGTTGAGCCTTTGTAGTGTGGGTTAGATTTTTGGCCATTTTTCCCAAAATAGGGAAACTCCAGGGGACTCCAGAACTATGGATGTGAACACATAGAAGCCCAAGCACAGGAAGCTTGGTACATTTCTACCTTTTTTCCTGTTTCACAGTCTGTTTCGTGTCTACGGTTATGTTAAATTGCTGGTATTTACTGGGTGTCCTGCAAATGAAGAACGGATGGTGAGGGCAGCAGAGAATCAATCTATACAGAACAGGAGATGTGGCAATGAGCACTAGCACAGGGAAGAGGACAACAGAGGCCTTGGCTGTAACACCAAGTGGAGCATGAGAAGAGGCAAAACATCTGGGGGGAAAGAAGGGAGGGTGAGTGATGACAGAGGTACATTACTGTTTCTTCACTAAGAAACAAAATTTCCTAATAATTTGTCAGGCTCTACCTTTTCAAGCTGAAATTCATTACTACATCAAAGTGAATGCCCTGCTACTAACAGAATAAATGTCTCTATTTAGAATGTAAATGAGAAAAATGTATGAATTACAAGACATTTTAAGAATTGTGAGTGGCTGGGGGGATGGAGTTAGTCTTATTTTAGAAATTGGCTTTCACATAATTTGATAATAAGTAATAGGCTTAGCTTCTGATTCTCTAACAACTTGAAATGCAGCAAATCTTTACAGAATGTGAGAGCTGCATTACACATGAAGGGGTGTATGTGGGGGGTTGGCTGCTTGGTTTGTTTGCAGCCTGCCTGCCTCCCTTCCTATCTTCCCACTGTAAAAGGGCAGTGCCCTCCCTCCCTGGCAGACCACCGGGAGAGAGGGCTGAAGTGAGCCTCACTCAGCACTGAATTATGCCAGCTGGAGGATGTTATCCTTTTCCAGAGAGCTTGGGAGCCCTTCAGGAGTTAGAAGCACATAACTGGAAGTTACGTACCTCCTGTGTTCCTCTGTCTCCTTCTGCCTGGAGGAGAAACCTGCTTGAAAATGCAGTATTGGGCAATTCTTGGAAACAGACACCTGAATGCAGATGCATTCTCGTCAAAAGGAAACCCAGAAAACATTTGCACAGATGTGGTTGACACAGGAGGTCATGATCTCATTTCATATGTCACTGGTTAATCTTAGCTAATTACAGACATATGGCTGTCTAAATATGAAGTCAACAGGAAGGTATCCAGCTACATGTGGTACTACAAGTAAATCAGATTTCACTGCAACAGCCAGCAGCTGAGGCTATTAGGTGAATATCGGATGTTCCCTGACAAAATTTATCATTAAAAAAAACAAGACAACAAATTTAGATTTATTCACTCTTTGTATGGCCTTGTGGGCTGGCACCAATGTGGATAAAACTCACACTGGTATCTCATAATGTTCAAATAGTAACCAATATAGAACTTCTTTGTGTATGTTTTCCAAAACATGACAGGATGAAAACCCTGTGTCCAGGAAGAGGTGTAACATATTGCCTAAACCATCTGGGTTGATGCTGGCAAGTCCTGGAAAATATCCAGACAATGAGGTGTGGATGGTTTGGTTCCCTGGCCAGCAGTCGGGTCAGCATTGTCCCCTGCTCAGGCTCTGACTGGCTGCTGGCCCCAGCAGCACAGTAGCTGTAGGTGCAGTAAAGCCCTAAAGCAGAGGCTGGTCTGCAGTACTCAGAACAAGTACAAAATGTCCCTGATGCTTTGCCTTTTATAGTGTTGACCCCAAGCACGTGTTTTTCTTTCTTTCCAGAAGGCCTCACCTTGCGGCCGCACCATTATCACATTTCTGTGGCACATATCCACTGCAGCACAGCTATAGCTTTGATCTTACTGCTTCAGAGGACTCCCAGAGTTGCTTGGGAAGCCCATGGGGTTTCTTTGCAGGATACTGCCTTTGCAGCATGCAGTCAAACCCACTGGTTTGTTCCAAGCTCAGTGGCAGTTTCCTGCGCAGCCATGAACAGGCATCATTAATTACATTATTTCCTGCCTGTAAAGCAAGAGGATGGACTGTCCCCTGCTGCCCCTTATCATGCTTTTAAACCACTTGTGAGCAGAGGTTTTTCTTCCTGTGTGTAGTAAACTGAGGTTGAACTCTTGTGGTGTTCTCACTCAGATTTGATCAGGCCCCCCCCAACTTCACTGCTGGGGTAATTATTTGTCCAGGTCACAAGCAGAGACCTGCATGATGAACTCTGGCAAGGCTTTGTGTGCCAGCTTGTGCTTTCCTCTGAGCAAGTGCTTGTGCTCCCCAGGTGCTGTGGGCCAGGAGAAGCTCCACAAACCCACAATGAGCATCCCATGACTTTTCCTGCCAGCCAGACTCTACGGGGCTGTGTTCGCAGGACCAGAGGCGGCAGCAGCAGCAGCAGCTTACTCTGGGTAAGCGCTTTCCCTTGGGCTCACACGTGTTCTTGTAAACTGAGATTTCACACAAGCCAGTGAAGACAATACTTCAGTTTTATTGTTGTTTAGGCATGGATAGAAACATTAATTCTTTTGCACTCTTGGTTCTTGAGACTTGCCTATAGTGAACTTGGAGCAGTGAAAAACCCAGCTCCTCGGACTGACGATTTAAAGTGCATAGGAGATCAAGCAGAATCCCAAAGGCGAGGAGTTGTTTATATTCCTTTTTCTGTAGCTGTGAAAGTTGAAGGACTTTTTTTTCTTCTCCTTTGCCCTATATTCCCCTGACAGCGGTATGAAAATTTTC
The DNA here is from genome assembly GCF_009650955.1 of Corvus moneduloides. Classification (NCBI taxonomy): domain Eukaryota; kingdom Metazoa; phylum Chordata; class Aves; order Passeriformes; family Corvidae; genus Corvus; species Corvus moneduloides. Next base: position 20,023,213 of record NC_045477.1, read on the forward strand.
AGCCCTTCCCTATGCTTTCCCTTTGGAGTTTTCCCTATCTTTGGAAGATTCCTCTCTGTATTTAAGAACCATTTGTAGTGTTATAAACAAAGAGAGGTGATAGATGCACACTCCTTCACAGGACTCTGGTACAACTTTTCCCGTTCAGAGTCATGCCCACTGAATTTGTTTTTTCTTTTAAAAAACGTGTATCGCTTGGCAGTGTTCTTGCACCAAAAGAAAAAGATATATTTATATATAAAGTAACTTTTTTGTGTGTTCACGTTTTATTTTGGAAAAACAGGTGTTTAAAAATTTTAGAATTTTTTTAACAAAATTCTAAAAAGAAAAAAAATCACAATATTTACAGAGATAACAGAATGGCTTAGCCATGCAAAACAAATTACTTTGGTTTTTCCCCCATTTTACTTTGGTTTAAATATTGACCAAGATTATAATTTTTTTTTGCCAAGTAAAACAGTAACAAATTAAAGTTTAGAGGCATATAACAGGATTTCCCTCTAATATTTTATACAGCATAGAGTTTATAGGACATCTTATGTATTTAATCCATGCCAATGCACTACAGGAAGCTTTTATTAAGACATCAGTCACTACTGCCCAGACATTTAACATTTTACAAATTTACAAGTAACAGTGTTTTCTTCCCCCTAAATAATGCAAAAGTGGCAAAATACATTTCCTAACGTCCATCTTTATCTTTTATTTATTTATTTATTTTTGCCTACCAGTCTATAAAAACTTACTTTTTCCCTGGATATTTGTAAATGGAAACCTGATGTTCTGCTTATTCTACTGTTCCTCTCTATCAAAGTTGCCAGCTACTTTCTTCCAGAAACTAACTTTCCAGATAAGATGAAACTTATCTCCCTTAAGTACAACTTTCTATTGGCCATTCACCCTAAAACCTTTTCTTATCAAGTACCATTCTAAAAATTCCCTCAAGCAAAAAACATGTTTATAAAGTTACAAACTTGAATGTAACTAAAGATACATAGACATTTCATTGTTACAATTATATGTACTGTTTGGTAAATTAGGTACCAGTTAAAAACACTAAAATTATCTCAAGGTGCATTCAATATCTGTAGCATAGTTAACAAAAACACACAAAAAATATATATATATATTCTATTTTTGTGGGGAAAATGCAGCTTTGATATGACCACGTTTTAAAAAAAGTTTCCAATTCTGACTGGTATCTCTCTGAAATGAAGAAAAGGTACAGTACTTTAAGGCAGCGAATAACATAAAGGAATCAAAATTAATCCAGAATTCCAGTTCCTTATCCTAATGCTAACATGAAAGACGACCGATAACCATCAATAAAATGCGTGTCTTGCTCTAGAAGAAAAGGATTTATTAGCCACCAGCTGTATGTAGGCTAGGAATTTTTCATAGTGTTCCTTGCTCAATACCCAGACTTCTTCAGGGAAACTCTTTATTCCCTTTCTAGTCTGTTTAGCTTTGCACGGTTTTTTAAATGTTCCTTTTCATTAACAATTTAGTTCATTCTTGTCACAGCTGTCCCCCTTCTGCTTTACCACGATTTCAAAGAATGAAAAAGGAGTTTGACATTTTCCTTTAAGACAATCTTACACTCTAGGTACTTGCTACAAAGCAGAGGCTTCACTGATAACAACCAGAATTAGACATGTACCTGCTCGAAGGGTGTCATAAAAACAATTGAAATAAAACCATTACACTATACATCAGATTAACAGCAACTCCCAGAACAAAGCCTTACAGTGTATAAAAATAGCTACGTAAAAAATTTACATAAAGGCAAACAAAAAGAAATCTTCAGTGCAGACATTTACAAAAAAATATTTCAAACAGAACACAACATGGTGACCTATTATCATGGCTGTTGCCAAAATTAGTTTGTGGGGTTTTTTTAGCTTGAGATAATTGTGTCTAAAATCCTTTGAAAACCTGGTAGTATGATCTGCTTAATACTTGAACCATGAATAGCTGTCACTTCTTTGTATATGTTTAAATACAATCCACGTTCATGCTTCAATTGGTCTATATGTATTCTCTGAAAATATGAAAGATAAAAGCCAGTTAAACATTTTAAAATGTTACCCATCATGACTACTCTGTATGTAAACTTCAAATAAACAGATACATGAATAGTACTTTCTTCTGCAGCTCAGTGATGCAAACACTTTCTTTCATGACAAGAATCACTGTTACTGGACGTACTGGGAACAATATTGCAAATTTATCTGGTAAGTAATGGATTTATGTCCATTTCATTTGTGTAGATCTACTGTTCTGAAGGAATACAGAGTAAAAGATTGCACTGAAGGCACACATTGTATTTACGCTGCAAGCTTTTCAACATCCAAATTGACTCGTTTTCCACCTTTAAATCCTTCCTAGGCCATAATTTTGGTATTCCCAACTCCCTTTTCCAAACTAGTAAAACACTGATATTGCTGGTAAAGTGCCTACAGCAATGCTGCATCTCTTTATATACCATGTAATTGCTCTATATAAGCCAATGAATTCTGAATATTTAGTGAAAAACTTGTGACTGCTATTTGAAAATTTCAGACAATACTGACATATTGACATTAATAATGAGAGTTGCATTCATTGAAATAAGAAACCTTGTTATGTAAACATGAAATACCATAATTCTATATAATTCCAAATGCTTTAACCCCGTTTTACCTCAAGAAAGTATCCAGTGCTATTTGCTTAAGATCACTGAAAATCAGGGCTGTCTACAGGTTTCCTGTGGAGGAGCTTACAATGCAAACACCCCTCGATATGTACTACTCTCATTTTTAAGAACAGTTGATGACAAACTCAACAAACCTCTCTATGGTTAGCTGGTTTTCAGACTCTTGTGTTATCACAGTGTTAATTTTAAATGGCCTAAATTGGCCAGAAAAATGGTCTAACCCCCTCCTTTGGGTACTAAGAGGAGAGGTGCAGCAGTGGTGTATATATGTGTGAGCACAGGGTGGTGCTCTTGGTGCTTTGCAGTGCTCCTGTAATTCCCAGCAGAACTTGGGGATCTGCCAGATCATTTGTAAACAGTTTACTTCATACGGATCCCAGCAGGGGAAACTTTCAAACCTGTTACTAATGTAATGGACAGTGTCTCTCTCCAGGATAGAACTGATCACAGAACAGGTGTGTGAAATCTAGACTAAGAGAATTGTTTTGTTCTAAAGGAAGTTTCATGACCTTTGCATTAATGATGAAAAAAGTGACCAAGGACTTGGAAACTGTTGCTTTCAGTAAGGGAAGAAATTCCTGTAAACATTTCAAGTCATACCTTGAAACCTTCTGAACCCTACATACACATATGTACCACAGTGATACATTATACAAATTTATATTTTCATTTCCTTGAGCACATACATTAAAAGCCAAATATTAAGTCCCATCTGAATGTCAGGCTTCTTTTTATATTTTTGTGTGCAGTTCTGAATTCTTACCTAGCCAAAAGCTTGAGTCTGTCTGTTCTAAAACTACACCACAAAACGACCCTACTGCCTCACCTCTGGAAGGTGAACACCAGCCCAAGCTACAGCTTTAATCACCAGAGAGAAATGGTGGACAAAGAGATGTTAATGCTGTAACATGAAGCACTTACCTGGAATGATGATTGACACATTTTCTCTTAAGTTTCAGATTTATGATTGTTTTCCTCTAGTTTTTTGTTCTCTTCTATATTTCCAAGATCTTTGTCTACATGTTTTGATGCTGTCCTATAATGTAAAGGAAGGGCATTTTTGCATGTCTACAGCATTTTGTTCCATCCTCATATTCATGACACTGCCTCCTCCCCTCACAGTAAACAGAAAATTTTGACAGTTCTGTTCTGAGCAGAGCAACAGGTTTGCATATGTCTGTAAATAGGCCAGTGACACCAGATCCCCACTGCTGTGAGTACCACAAGAAGTATTGCAGCAGGGCTCTGTGTGTTTGATTTACCTCCTGAGGAATTCAGAATTAGTCTGAGCTAGCAGACATTTAGTAAGGTTAAACCAGTTGTGGAGATCCATGTTTCTTGAGAAAGTAATTGTGCAGCTTGTTTCAATAAACACGAGTCTGCTTTAAGGCGTACTAAAACGTTCCGAGCATGGCTGAGATATCTTGATCAACACAGCAATCTTTTGTGTACTCGTAGTAAATGACTTTCAGAGCCCGTGCCAAACGGAAGCTCTTTAAACGTGAAGAAACTAATGAAAATTCTGGCAACACTGAGAAAAAATCCCACTCTAGCTTCTAGGTCTGTGCTAGCTATGACTGACAAGCTTTGGGTAAAGATGAGATTGTGTAAATGTTTGAGGGGGGGAAAAAAAAGAGGTATGCTTCATTAAAAATAGCAGGTCTTCCTTAATGCAAGTAGTGGTGATGAATTAATGAGTTAAGTGCTTAGTTTAGCTTAGCACAATAAAACCACTATGCCATTCATTTAATCTGTGAGAAGCCTCACTGTCTGCCAAGGTGAAAGATTCCTGCAGTGCTGTGATAACATTTTGAAGGTCCCAATTTTGAAAATGTAAATGGGCAAATGTGTTTGAGTGGGACGAAGTAAATCCCTTGTGTCAAAGCAGATTATCGTAGCTGCATTTTCTCTACAGATAATTTGTTTCCCCTACAGAAAAGCGAGGTCTGTTGTGACAGATTGATGCATATGCTCACCCTTGCTGCAGGGTAAAGACCCGGAGTGACGCTGACTTGCAAAATACAATGAAGACACAGGTTAGGGAGATAGTGTGACATGGCACGCTGACACCATGCAGGTACGCACCTCCCGAAGCACCGGGCAGAGCTAGCGCTAGTGGAGCGCTCCTGTGCACATCCTCCATCTGAGCAAAGGCCGGGAGCAGTGGCTGCCTGCCGTGTGTGCCCTGAGCTGGAATACCCTGGGAGCAGCGCTACTGAGACAGCACCGTTTAGTCTTTGTCTCTGAAGAGCTCCTGCGGGGGTGCCAATGCACCTGACCCCCCCCCTCGGGGAGTGCTGCTGAAATGCTGCTCTCCGGGCTGGGGAACACAGCGTGGAGGTGGAGTGCCAGGGGAGCATGGGATTCTGGATCCCAAATCCCACAGGCTACACTGAAAGGGACCACTCTAAAATCTTTTTGGTTTTAGAGGCAGTTATTTCCTGAGGTGCTATAAGTTTTAACATTTTAAAGCAGCATTTACCTTTTCCTATCAGTTTAGGGTGCCTCTGTTATATTTGTGTGACTGACAGGAAGGTGTCATCCTGAAAACCCATTTACTGCAAAGATCTGAGCTCTTCTTTATTACAGGCAAATTTAATTTTAAAAGTGCTGAGATAGTATTACAAAGTAACTTGTTCTACAGCGGTAAATTTCCATTGGGCAGTAACATTCTATTTTTTTCTGGTATTCAAAACCTGAAACACATGGCATGCATAAAAGGAAAGGATGGGAGATGCAATGAAGAAGAAAATTCAGTGCTTTGGTAGAGACTGACCTTCTGTGAGCTTAATAACCTTTCACAAATCTCTTTAATCCTAACAAAAAGGAAACAACCCCTCCAAAAAAAAAATCCCTTGAAAATTAAAAAAATTTTAAATTTAAATTAAAACCATGTTTGGTTTAGGTTGAGCACATAATTTGGCTTGTCATGTGGCTAATGAGTCTTTTCCATAAATAAGTCCCACAAAATAGGAGACAATAGGGAAAGAGATTAAAAGCTGAAAGAGTCTGGACTCAGGCAATTACCTGAGCTGAAATGAGTTGGATGTGAGAAAGCAGTATCATGCACATCTGTCCTCATATAACTGCTAATGTCTGCTCTCGGAGACTGGATAGATCATGGGCATGGCTCACTGGGATCCTTTTCTTTTGGCCTCTTATCAAGAGTTTTACAGTGCCCAAAGCAGACTGAATCTCATAGGACCTGACAGTTACAGCACAGGGATCTGTCTGGTCTTCGATTAGGTTAAAAGTATTCAATGACTAATGTCAGGATATTCTCCAACGCGATCAGGTTTTGATTTTGAAAGTAATCTATTTTAGTTCTGCATACAGTGAAACTGAATGTCACCTTTATTTTCCTAAAGACACAATGGGCAAAAATGGGACACTCAAAGAGCAACACTGACTTTGAAAGAGGCAGGTGCTCCAAAACTCTTTTGGAGGATGTTACAAACCACCTGCTTGAAATGAGAGCAGCAGCAGTTTTTCATGTCTGGCAATCAGATGGATTTCAATTCTCAGTGCCTGAGACTGAAATGCAGCTGTTTATTTATGGTGGTTTGGTGATCCTGCTGACCTGGTTTTTTTGTTCCCCAAATACCATTATCTAGGCAGATTCACCACCTCAGCACAAACAATGCTGCTGCCTTTTTTAGTGCTATCCAAATAGTGTCATTGAGAGACACAGGAGTTATTTTGCAGAGTTGCAGCAGTGTGATCCAGTGGCAGTGCCCTGCCAACAGCAGAGGCACAGCCACCCCTGGCATGGCACCAATCCCCAGGGCTTGACAGACGTGGCTTGGGTTTGTAACAGAAATGTCTCAAAACACAGGTTCCATCACTTCCTGGGGTGACTTCAGGCACAGGACAAATGGTCCTTTTCAGCTTAACATTCAACAACACTTGTTCCTTACATTTTTTATGCGTTGACTCTTGTCAGCTTGCTCCATTTTCAACTCAAGAGTGACCTCCTGATAATGTCTGAGCAGGTGGGCAATGGAGTCTGAACAGATAGAAGTATTCCCAAGGATTTGCCCAAAAGGGAAGACAGCCCACTTTGCCCAGGCCTGGAGCACTCTTACACATTGTCATTATCTGCAGCTCCACAAAAAAAGCCCACACTTTTGTATGCTGTTGTTCTGAAGAGTGAGAAGTTGGTTGTATAAATATGAGTTTACTCGCTCAACTCTTTTCTTTTTTCTTTAAATTAATTTGTAAATCATGGATCATTTTGAGCTCTTGCTAAAATTATGACTCATATTTAATATTTATCTATGCTTGCTCTTCAGGAAAACAATTATCCCCAGGGAATCCTAATCAAAATCTGTCTGTAAGTAGCACCAAAGTGAGGTTTTTAGCATTCTTTGGCGTGTATGTACTGAGGGGCCACTATTTTCATGTTCAGATACTGAACGATGCTCATAGCATTGTTTGTAATATGAAGACCATTTTCCATGATAACTGTTTTTCCTGCTGTAGTGTAAATACAGACTACATATAGGTGACCCAAAAATTGCAGTAGGGTTTTAATTTCTGATTTCTTTTAATCTCGCAAGTCTAGGCCTCACCCTCAACACTATTTAAGGAAGAAAGTATGCAGTGCTGTTTGTCCTTGTTACTCAATCTTGTGATAATGACAGGTAAGATAATGCACATCTGTGTAGTTCTGGGGGTTGAAGCAGGAGCCATGAATTTCATTAAAACTACACTCAACTGCACTGTTGCAGAAGATTTTCTAGGAGCTAATGGTTTTATACATCCCAATCTGGACTAGCTGCAACCTCCTTACTTACTCCAACCTTGCCTTCCACTTTCTTCGATTGTTTTCAAAAGTAGGAAAAAACACAGAGATCCTAGAAAAATATTCCAATCATCAGGAAATGGATGACTGTTTTTAATTTGTGTCACTTTTATATTAGTTTTTTGTAATGAACTGACACTTTCAGAGATGTTTGTAACTATGTCTTTTCTTTGGAAGGGAACTGAGTGAAAACCAACACAAATGCTGAGTCTTGTTGAAAACATAGTGACTTTCCTACTTTTTTGGCCCACCATGTGTGGACTCATATGCTTGTTTGCTATAAAGTATCAGAAAAGCAGAATTTTTATGCTTCAAATGTTCAGTTTCAGAGATGCCAGTAACCTTTGTCATCACTGTGACCTAAGAAACACTTCAAGAGTTTGATGTGCTCTGAGTGTGAACAATTTTAAGACTGCTGCTGTGATTCAGCTGGTCCATTTGAAGTTTCCTTCACTGGATGTTGAACCATTTTAACCTTTATCTAGCCTTGTGACTTGAGATTTGGGCACCTCCAAACTCCAGGGACAAAAATGGGGCCAGGGTCCAATCTACGTGCAAACTTTCATGACTAGAGAGCAGGGTACAGGGTGCACTATTTCCTTTCTGAATCTTTAATTCCTTCTATGTCCTCAGCTGTTTCTGGCAAGGTGAAAATTTCATATATGAAGCATTTACCGAACATGGGTGTCCTGGAATCTCTCAACTGACGTCTGACACAAAAATTTTAGAAAAATTCTGAAGTGCTGAGTTATATTCTGTTCAGTGCATATTAGTTTACAATATCCTTTTTGGAAAAAGGAGAAATCTGAAGAAAACAAGTGTTTGGCCTTCTGCTCAGATGAAGGAGAAACAAGGCATGCTGGAGTAGGTAGCCTCAACTCTTTATTCAAAAGGAGGCTGGTTGCAGGACGTGGAATACAGATGAGTCTCTGATTTATGGGATAATATTCACACTGAAAAGAATATGTGGCAATAATCAGCTTTTCCATCAAGTGGAGCTGAGGCAGTGAGTAACTGTACAAGTGATTTATTGGGAATATATTCCAAGGCTACAAGTATAATTCCTACTTAGTGTGGATGACAAGACAATAGAAGATTATACAAACCACAACACCAATAACAAAAAAAAATTAACGTTTTTCTTGCCTCGGCAGACTTGGAAAGTTCTGTGCTGCTGCGTTCTCAGACTTTCCTTTGGCGTCACTTTGGGGATAGAGATTAGGTGAGTTACTGGTCAAGGGTGGGTTCAAAAAGTAACTACTACCTGCTGGCCTGGATGGAGTTGTGCCTAAAGGTGTAAGGTGCTTTTTGCAAGGCCTGCTTTGATTTCTAGGCTATGATTCATAATGAAAACTTTGTCAGAATAGGTACTGACATTCTGCTTGCTCCTGCAAGTATGGTGTGCAGAAAGCAGGGAAGATAACAACAGATCAATTTAAACATGTACAGAGAACAGGAGATTGTCAATGATGATACATCAATTAAGGGGTTTTGAAGCTAGCAACCACATGTCAAATACAGAGACTATAATTAAACTATAAAGGTATTTTTGTTTCCAGTGAACCTGTCTAATTAATTCTAGCTCTAATTTTTCCTCTAAGCTTTAGGAAGAGAAGTTGAGCATGAGAAAAATGAGTGTTGTCAATTTAGAATATGCTATATTCTATCTTTGAAGCAGAAAAAATTGCTGTAATTCATAAATTCATCTCATGCTATATTCTATGATTCCTGTCAGCTCTCCCCACACTACTCAATGGTGCAAGAAAATATATTTTACCTTCTCTGCCCTTGTTATAATCAAACCACCTCATCCAAAGAAACCCAAACCAGTGTACCACGGTTTCATGATTCTACATTCACACATTCAAAAAGGAATGACAAAGTTATCTTAGACATTACTGCAACAGTAGCAAAGTGTGGGAGGAAGAGCACTATGTTGTTACTTTTAATTTTTTACCACAAGAAGCATAAGCTTTGGAAAAAAACCAAAAAAATCCTCTTTAATATCTGAGTGTGGTTCTGTGCTTGGGTAATTTATAACAACTCTGTATTTGAAAAATTTCAAAAACCTAATCCGTTATGGTTGAACTAAAATTTTTATGTATTATCCAAAAAAAATTAAAAAAAAGAGCATTTCCTAGCAGATGGGGAATTCCTTGTTGCACTTGCACATCAGTGAAAACACATTTGTTCATAGTAAAATCCCACTGGTATATTTTAGATTTCATTTGATTCAATTTTAGTGAAAGATCATACAAAAACCAAGTGAACTTTAAGACTGCTTTTACACCTGTCCTTGTCAGTGCGTGTTATGCACAACCACAACCTCCTGTGCTAAGAAGCAGCTGTAAGAGCTGTCAGAAAGAAAGCCTGTTTCTGACTGCCTTTGGTTCTCCCTGGAGACAAAGGTATAGGGATAAGACCAAATGGAGCAAGCCAACTTCAAAAGGACAGAGTAACATGGTCACTTCTTGGGACCCTCCCATTTATATTCAGAAGTGAGCCTCTGTGACAAGGAAGAAACTTGAAAGCAAGCAGGCCTCACTGAAAAATGCTATTCTATGCCTGTGATGGCTAAAACCTGGATTGGGATGAGAGCTTCTAGATTTTTCAGCAACAGAAGCTCTATGTTTACCAATTTTATTTCAGAAATCTTAAAGTATAGGTGAACAAAACAAATCTCTCTTTTCCCTGAGATGGCTGAGCCTTATTCTGTATGTTATTCCATTTTAAAGGAAACAAGCCAGCCAATTTCTAAATGAAGGCAGTTTCTAGCACCAGTACAACCACACAGACTTCCACACAAGTTCCACAATTAAGTACTATATTTAAATGCAAGAGTCAGCACAGACTTGGCTGTCAGGGAAAAGGACCTCATTACAACTCTGATCTATGAAAATCTTTGAACCCCACCTCTAGGACATGAGTCCTGTTCAGCATTAGGACAAGCCAGGGGTACCAAGTTTCCTTTCTCTACCAAGTGCACCTACTGTAACAGCTTTTCCCCACTTTAGACCACTGGAATGCTGTAGAGGAAGGAAAACAGGTAAACATACATCTCTGCTTATCATTGTTCTTTTTCCAGTTTAGTATAAAGTTTTTCAAAAATTCTTACTTTGATTTCTTCACATAGAGCCAGTAGACAACACCTGCAATCAGAGCAACCAGCAGAAGACCGACCACAATTCCCACTATTAGCTTTGCCTGGTCATTAACCTTTTCACTATTGTCATCTGAAGCAAAGAAGAAAAGTTAATGAGATGACCTACGATAAAGTAAAGCATTACAACATTTCTAAAGAATTTTCACCAGAAACAAGAAAAGGGACTAGAAATGGAAAAAAAAAACCAAACTAGGCATTGCTCTTTAAACGTGTTTTTAAGCTTCAAGAAAGTCACATCTTAGTCAATCACAGCACTAACTATTTCAAATCAAGTCCAGCTTTAAGGGACTTTAAGGAACTTGTGCAGTGCTCTACACAGGTCTTGAACCGAGACAATCAAAAGCAAGGGTTACAGAGAGAAAACCATACGTACCACTCCTATCCTCTGGCTCATCGTATTCTGGAATATTTACTGAAATGAAAAATGTTAAAATTAAATTAGAGACAACACATATTTGACCTGAACACCACCTTTAATTGCCTATTTACACCAGTGACAGAAACTGGAACAGTGTTTGCCAAACAAGATATTTAATCCCATCTTTAAACAGAAGTCTTTCCTTTGTAACTATAATATATCCCTTAGAAGAATTTTACTCTAAAACTGTATAATATTAAAGTCAGAAATATTTCTGAGTATTTCTGTGCTAGCCTTCCAAAGCTTCTCACTACTTTTCGTCATGATGTGATTAAAGCCCAGTATGGCTGATTTCTGTTGTGAGTCAAGTCATACCAGTAATAATAAACTGGAATTTAGGGACTAAGGGATATTGTCAATTTAGTAATAAATAAAGACCTCTGTCTTGTAAATAAAGTATTACTTTGCAGTTTTTTGTGCTATTGTGTTGTACTATTATTTTGTAATATTGTTTACTTTTCTAAATAGAGGTATCTAGCCAAGAAAGTCATGAAGACTAAGTGACCTCATGTAGAAAGCAATCAATAAATTTTATGTACTACTGATCCAGAGTGGATTTACAATTGCTTGACTTAAGACAAAAAGGTTAAATATCTTAGTATCAACATTACTATGCAGACCTACTCTTCATTTGAGTGTGATGTATGGGTACTTTATGAGAAACTGTAACTTTAAAGAAATGATCTTTAGAGGACACTCACTAGCAGAGACGTTCATGGAGGTCACAGTCCTTTCTAGCTCATTTTCTGCAATGCAAGTTAAAGTTACATTTTCCTCAGGAGCAATTACAATTTTACTGGAAAATTTCCCATTAACATATTTTGTCTCCTCTGTCTGAAAAGGTGAAAAATGAAGATTAGTATCCTTTAAAAACACAAAGAACAGTACACTCATTAATTGTGTTACACACTGAAAATGTTCAGAGGGAAACAACTTTCAACTATTATTTCAGTTCTCCAAACAACAGCAATAGAAATACATTTTTTATTAAATGGCAATGCAAATATTTGAAAGAAAAAGCCGGACAAAATATCCAGTTATAGATGGCATAGTGCACACTGTAAGACTAATGATAATAAAGGTTTATTCTGAAAAAGTTAACAACATTCTGTATTTGCTTTTCTTTCAACTATTTAAAAAATATTCCAAATGACAAAATTCTTAAAGGAAATTTCAGACTTCTAAGGTGTTATTTTTTCCATCTTGCTGTTTTTCATTTATGTCATTATAAGGAAAAGAATTGCTCTAAGTTTTCCAGTTTCCAGCTTTCCAAACTGTTTCCACATTAAGCATTATTTTGGCAAGCTCCGTGTATTTAGTAGCACCTACAGTATCTGCACTGTAATAGTGATGTGTTGTTCCTTAAATTTGCTGTACATTATTCTTGGATTAATGCAACACCCGGAGAAAATTATTTCCAATCATTTGTGTAGCTTCAAGACAATTGCTGTCCTATACCTACAAGTAAATGGACAAATTTTGACAGCTACACATAATTTCTGTAGGCTTAAAGCAGAACCTGATGAAATGTAATGGAATCTACAGGAGCACTGTACATTGTACTTCCATCCACTGACTGTAGAGAGGTCTCATTTATTTTTCCTGCTAAGGCAAAATGTGGCAATACTCTGCATGGGATTTGGTAATCCATATAAAAATACTTCAGTTTGCATATTTTCCAGGTATTTTGCCTGCTATGTAGGAGTTCTTCTTATTTATCCCCAAGGATGCGGGCATAATGTGAGAAACAACAGGTATAACCATACAAAAACAACTATAAATATTAGGATAAAAGCTGCAAAGCCCATAAGGAATTATACTGAATGTAACTTCTGATTCACACATGCCAAATTTCATTACACTTCACTCAGCTAATGCCTACATCAAGTACCCATTTGCTTTCTAATGTAAGTTCTACAATTCCATCGTTATTTGCAAATTCTTTATGCAATGGTGAAATCAGCACATTACCCAGATAAAACGACTAAGTACCTTCATTTAAAAAATGCATATTTCATTTGTAACCTTTTCTTTTTCCTTCCAGCTTCAGCTTGTAGCCAGTGGATCTCCTTTGCCTTCACCTGTTCTATTTAAAAAGGCTTTATCATAAAAAATAATCCATGTAAGTACCATGTAGCTACAGCTACCACTTAACCTTCTCTTAGATAAATGAAAAAGACTTTTCTTCAATCTCACTATCTGAAAAATGTTCCTTGACTTTAATTTGCACTTCCTATACACTAGTTTTTGGTGAATAAAGTAATAAGAAAGATACTTGCTTTATTTAGGATGCTTCCACTGCCTGTAACTGTCCACTGCACTGCTGGTTTGGGGAAACCTTCCACATGGCAGATAATTGTTTTAGACATTTTATTTGTGTTGGTTTTCTTGGTCATTTTGATTTGAGGTTTTCCTACAAGAACAATGTTGCAGTTAACCATTTGATTTAAAAAGAACAATAATAATCATAACTTTCTGCTCTCTTACCTTCCACAATAAGTTTAAGTGTCTGTCTTTTCCTCAATCCTTCCACCTCCTGGAGGGTCGTTTCACAGACATAGTTTCCAGCATCTTGATACTGAAGACTTGAAAATGATGGACTTGTTTGCATTCTGGTATTGTCCTGATAAAGTCAGGAGTTAGAAGTGACAGAGATAGACTCACAATACATTAACCCCTTGATGACAGATGTGACTACTATCAACGGGAGTTTTCACATGCTTTGGAAAATTAAAGCCACACTTTCAAGCTGTTTCCCCATTAATAACTAGCATTTGAATATCCAGCATGTAAAGTAGAAACTGATGGAGATTTATAGAAGCCATCTCCTTTCTTCCTGAACAATATTGCTTTTAAATCAAGGGCATAAATGGGATCAGTTATTAGCTCTGAGCTTTTCTAGTGGGTTGGCCAAGACCACAAGTGACAAAACATGTTTGAGACACAAGCAACTCTCCTCTAGGCCAAGCTTACGAGATCGACATATGCTCATAAACAACCATTAGGCATCCTTACTGTAAGTTTCCAGCACTACAGGTTTGGTGTAAAGCCACCTTCTTCAATAGCTGCATTTTTCACTATCTGACCTCTCAACCCTTGCCCTTTTTGCTATGTTTATCAGAACAAAGACCAAGCTCACCTCTGAGAAAATGCACCAAAATTCCTCCAAATGGGCTTTTTTTCTTAGAGGAACCTTATTCTCAAAAGGCCTTGCATAGACAATTTCGAGAAAGTTGTATTTGTGTTACAATATGCCTTAATTCTCTCTATTTGAAAGCTGAGCTGATAATTATAGTAACTGATTTTCAGTCATCAATGTGAGTGAATAAGATCTCATTTTAAGCATATGCATAAGACTCATTTTAACAACATTCTTTAAAAAGCCCAACGAACAACTTCCTTCCTTCCTTCCTCCCAAAACACTGAAGTAGCAGCAGTAATATGAAGGGGTGAACACTCAGATGAAGTGTGAAATAGATTAATTACTGACCTTTATCCAAAACACAGTTGCATTTCTACTGGAAGAAATCGTGCATGACACAGGCAGGGCCTCTCCAATCTGTTTTGTGACTTCTCCACTAGGAGTAAGCTGCAAATCCAAATCTGGGATAGAAAGAACATTTGTAAAAAGTTAATCTCAGAAAGCCTGGCCCATTTCAGAGGCTTACCAAGAAAAGAAAATGTGACTAATTGCACTCATTAAATTCAAGATTTCATTTCTTCAATAAAATCTAAGTCAATTTTACAAGTAAGGGAGATGAGAGAATTATTCTAAAATAGGCATTGCAGAACATTCATATTTTTGCTGTAATTATAGGCTAACAGGAAAAGCAAAACCTCACTAATCACTAGAAAAATGGATACATTTTCTTCACCTTGTTCTGCTGAAAGAATGACAAAGTAGGCATAAGAAGATGAAGAAGTACTCCACATAGAAGTATGTGAATTTGGAAAAGGAAGTACAGAATGCTGTGAGGGCAGCTTGCTATGGGCCAGGTAAAAATGCATCTTCAGGGGAGGACTAGTGCAGGTGGGGACAGGTTATGCTAAATAGTAATTGTAGAGAAAAAGGCAGGTCAAGAGGTACCTTTCTTTTGTGTGATAAAACTAGAGGATTTTTATCCTCAAAATCTGAAGGAGATGAAGGTGGTCAAAGAAGGTGTATGAGACATGATACTGACTGAAGGGGTGAGATGTCTGAATTACAGGGTTGGGGCCCTTTACACATGAAGCCCTTTACTTAAAGTGCCACTTTAGGTACCTCAAAAAAGACTCCAAGCTCTGCCTGACATATTTAAGCTCCCAGGAAATTGCAGTCAGCAACAGCTGTGTTTGACACAAGGCAGGGTGAGAGCCAGTAACCCGAGTATCAGAAAACACTGCTTTGGATTTTTCTTAGTATAAAGGTTTATATATAATATAAACCTTATATATATAAGCTATTTCTTAGTATAAATGGGCTGGTCATTTTTTTAAAATTTTAATCCTACAGTGAAAGAAAAGCAGAGTTTGCCAATCTCTATTTTGCTTCCCCTCTGACAGTGCCTTGCTTGTGAGCCAAGTTGCCTGGTTGAATGACTATCACAGATGTGTGTGTGCACACACAAACATGTGCAGTCAAATGCACACATGACTTCATCACAAATATAGTACTTGCTGGCAAAGTACTGTAAAGCCTCCTTTTGGCTTTTAAGCAGAACTTAAAAAAAAGCTTGAGACAAAAATCACAGTAGAGGAAAGCGAGTTTTCCTTAACAAAACAATGAACTTCCCTACTGGCTTCATTCAGTGGTTGCCCTGGGAACACCATTGTAATTAGAGGTAGAACTTCAGGGAACAACTAGAGTTCAGCCTGTACTACTGGTCTGCAGCACTATTATCTGTGTTACAAGCCCAGTGTCTCGTCCAAGAGGTCACAAGGACTGTACTTTCATCTGTGCATTTGTCAAAGATCTTGATGAGATAAAATGGCATCTTGTTTCTGTACTCCTATGGGGATTTCCTATCCTCCCTCCTGAAACCAGTAAATGGAATCCAATTATTCTCTGGTGGCTTCCAGAAGAAAAATAAAGAAATAAAATTACAAGACTCCTCCGGTGAGCAGTATATAGATTCGGATGGTGTATGGGATGTGTTTCTTCTTGCTTTGTTACCCTTAAACACATTCTATCAAGGCAGAGGGGTGGTTGAAGAAAAAGCTAAGATTTTTTCTTTTTTCCCTCAAGAATTTCCTTATACATGTACTTAAACCTCTTGTTCTTTGAAGCAAGATAGCACCTCAACCCCAAGAGATCACCAAGACCATTCAAAAGGTGTTCCTCTCACATTTGTCATAGGGAGCAAAAATTCATGAAAGTTTTTGCCTTCATCTCAGGCAAGAGTGACACTGAGCCCAGAGCAATCCTTGAGTCTTCCACCAGGATAGTCTGTGCCCTGCCAGCCCCTTTGTGTGGTGTAACTGGGACTACAATCCCTCTCACACCATGGTCTTGGTTGCTATAGCAATTCAGGAAAATTTACAGTGTATGAGATGAGCTACGTAACTCAGAGCAGTATTTGTATGACTTGTGAGGCAAGATAGAATTCAGCTACTGTTATAGGATCCCCTCTAGGAACTCTGCACAAGCAACTTGATTTAGCTTAATTTTCTGCCAGTTTATCTGCCAGGTCCACAAAGAAATGCTATGTAGCTACCTTTATCTCGCTACTTAGTAAATAATCTCTCTTTGGTACAGAAGTATGAGGAGAAAATATTTCTTGCATACAGAAGACTGTCAAAATTAAATTTTTGTCTCCATTGAAAGAAAAACTTTTCTGTGAGAATTTTCTGTACATTTCACATTTGGCTTTGAAATGTTCTTCAGAAACAAGCTCCTCATCAGGCACCATTTTCAATATATGCTAGCTCTTAATGTGGTCTCATTTGAAGTCTTGCATTGATTTCAGTGCTGTCTTTGCATACCAAGTAGAGCAGGGAAGAGACAAACAGTGCATTCTGCACGTATCACCACATCATGTGAGGGAGGTATGGAATTAATGTGGGCAAGACTGGAGCACACAATTCAGTTTGGAAACTGTGGCACATCTAGGACAGACTTGCAGCATTTAAAGGAGGCCTCTGATTGTACTGTGCTACAATTGGGAAAACTATGCAGGCACTTGCTTGTTGTCTGAACTCCATGAATAAACTAGCAGACAACTAGAAACTTCTCCTAGTATCCTGAGAATATATTTTCCCATGCAACATTCAAAAGGTGATTTCCCCTGTATTTTTGATGGCTTTAATGAAAGAGACAAGTCAATACAAGGCTATAAAAATATCTACAGAGAAATACAAGTGCTATACTCCTAAGACCTTTAATTTACTGGACGGTTTGCAGAACCCATTTTAGCAGAAAGGAAAGCATCACAAATAGGAAGTTCCACAGACCTACTTACTCCATACTAGGTTCTACATGCAGAAACAGTTACAGAATCATAGAATGTTTGGGTTGGAAGAGACCTAAAAGATCATCTACCAACCCCCCTGCCATGGGCAGGAACACCAGCACTAGGCCAAGTTGCTCAAATCCCCATAGCAATAGATAAAGAAAGGGGACTGTGGGTTGAAAGAGTTGCTTCTTTATAGCTGAGAGAAGATACACCTGTCCTCTGCTGCAGGGTGCTTTCCTTGCCTCGCTCAGGGAGTGCTGCTACATCTCTGTAAGTGGTTGTAAACAGCTTTTGCTCTGGTCCCCTTCCCTGCCAGTTTTGCTCATCTGACCCTGGGCAAACTCACTGAAGGAACAGAGCTGGCAGAGAATTTACAACCTAGTGTAAAAAACCCCAAACCCACAACATCAATCTTGTTCTGTTGCTCCCTCTGTAGAGGGACAAATCATGCCAACCACAAGCACTCAGCTCTGCTGGACTCTAAACTGGGATCTGGCTGCACAGATCCTGCTCTGAAGGGCAAGAACTCAGGTTGTACAGTTTGTCCTTTCATCCCTCCTCAATTTCCTTTATAAATAAAATATTTCCCTAGACACTATGGGTAACTCAGATGCTTCAATGTCAATTTTCAGCTTTCTGTAAGTCTCATAATTTACATTCAATTTGCAAAAAGGGAGCTCTGTATTCAGCCAGAATATTTTTCTGCAAATAATATTTGAGGAATATGGCATTATAATGTTTTTTCATACCAGCAAGAAGCTTTCCCTACCTAGACACTGAAAGAAATCAGGGTAATTAGAATGCTCAATAAAATTGTTTTGGGAAAAAGCACTACAGTTGAAATTTAACAAATTACTGTAAACAGTTTCTCAAATTTAAATTATTATATTGCCTGCTTTTTGTTGTGTTTGTGGTTAGGTTTTTAAAAAAGAAAACAGAAAATCTAAAATACTGAGATTGGATGGGAAGAAATGAAAAGCCCTGACTCCTAATCAAGGTTTTTTCAGTGTAACAGCAGAGAGAGGAATATTCATCCATATGTGACAAGGTAAAAAATAAAGCAAAAGAGGGAGAAAAAGTAGGATTTGATAGGCATTAGTAAGTACTATCTGAAGGACAAACTACATCCTGCAGAAATGCTTTAGAGCAGCATAAGGAAGACACTGAAGTACCTTAAGGATAGGGCATGGTCTGGACATTCAGGAATTACAGAACTATTCCAGGCCATTGCGCCTCTTTTAAGCAAAGGCTTTATTGCAGATAGAGGTGTTTTGGAAAAACAAAATGAACCCTAAGTAAAGTGAAGCAGTAGGGTACTAGAGCATAGCTCTGAGTTCTGGGTAGCTGCACTAGCTGCCAACACTGGGAAGACTCACACCTAGAAAACACATGCTTCTCTGGCATAGTAAAGCTCTTCCAATGTGCACACAAAATAGAAGAGAAAGGAAAACTGGCTTGTTAAAAATAACTTGAGCGGAGGACTTGATTTTTTAATTATTTATGAAAGTATGAGTAGACCTGCAGTCCACTAGGAGAAAAATTAAAGGGTCAGTTATAAAGCTACATTTGCTACCTTAACTTTGCTAAGTTAAGAGGCAGAAGCACTGGGCTCTTTTCAGATTTTACATGCCCAACTCTTGGCAAACAGAAGGGGTGGGCAGGGTAACAGCAGATGAACTTATTAAAGGCAAAATATTAATTAAATATAACAGTGTAATTGTTCATGTACAGATATATTATGGATGTATTGCACCTCTTCCAGGAAAAAAAATTCAAAACCAAATACAAAAACATGAAGTTTGTTTTCATGTAAAGTATAACAACTGTGGAAGCCTTTAAACTTCATTATCCATCAGATCCCTCTGAATCTGTCAACTATTGATGCTACCGTGAAGACTTCAGACCGTCAATATTTTTAGTGGAAAACCACCCCGGCTGAGAGTTCCTGCGCATGTCTTCTCCATAGAGAGATTAAAAGCAACTCTTGCTTCAATGGTTCCACCAGTTCAATGGCTGCTTTCAAAGTGTTGCTGATAGTGTGAATAAACAGTATCCAGCTAAAGAAAATTTACTGAGCTCTGTAGCTCCCACGATCCTGGGAAAAGTAAAAAAAAAGCAACTTTTCCTATGAGAACATAACAACATCCTGAGTCTCTTTTCTAGACTCCTTACATGTTAAGCTCATTGAGGGAATGTGAACTTGATTATGAAGAATGGCCTTCAGTGATATCCCTGTGGATCAGCTTCCATGTTTGTGTACATTCTAAGGGACGGCCAGAAGAGAGTAATTTGCCCTATATACGTTCACATGACCGAAATATAAAATACCAAAATTCTCACTGTATGTGACAGTGTATACTACACAAAAGTTACATGAAGTGAAACTGTATCTAGGCCAATGAATTGAGAAAGTTGAGATTTTCAAACAGAAATACATTAAAATAAATAGAAATGACCAGACACTCCTTCAAACCAACTGCTTCACCTGTAGGTAACTGCACTAAGCTACATACATAAAGCAGAGAAACCATCCCAGGAGGTCCAAGATCAGTTTGTATCCTACCTAAGAGTGCAAAATGCAATGACTTACAGTGCACAGTGATGGTGGTCGAGTCCATCATGCTTTTGTCAGTCAGAGAGCACCTGTATTGTCCTGTTGCATTTCGTCTCACATCTGTCATTACGTAAGTATCTGAGCTTCTTATACCTTCTGTTTCTCCCTGCGGGTGGAAAACAAGACTGTACATGGGCTTGCTAAACCCACTAATTTTTGTTGAGGATTTTTTAAATTATAAGGATAGCTAAATACTCCAAAGTACATATAGACAGGGCATCATTGAAGTGTAATTTCCTATTAATTATACTGAGGTTTACTTCCTGTGTGACAACATAATTTTAAAAAACAACTACAATCAAGAGCTTACTCTTTTAATTGAATGACTAACTCATTTTAAGAGAATGTTAATATACAAAATTTGAAAGTTTAGCAGAATAAGTATTGCAGAAATCAAAAACCAAAACAAATTGTGTAGCTAAATCTGATTCTGATATATTCAGTCTAGGACAAATCATGAACTGATTTGTACTGCATTGCAAATTTTTGAACAGCACAAGCAAACCTTGCTTTATCCACATCACAATATAGACCCTGGTCAGGTATACACTGCATTATATGCATTTATCCACAGACACTGGTGTTCTGAATTAGCCAGCAAATGTTGCTTTCTGGCTGTCCAGTTCCCTAGTTTCCCCCTGATTACTGACTTAGATCAGCTTTGAAACAAGCATAGGATGATACCCTAATTCCTATCTCTGGATCCAGAAAGAGATTTATAATACCTCTGAGCCTTTTGAAGGAATCACCCACTGCAGCTCTTCTTGAGAGAAAAGACAGGGAGTCCAAAGATAAGACAAACTTGGGCGTTTAGCTCACTCACTGTGATAGTGGAGCAAGGAGAGATACCAGACACTTTTTCACTAGCATTTAGTGCACTTCTAGGATGACTCACTGCATCTAAATGGCTGTTCTGAGATAAGGACTTCAGCTCCTAGCTCCCCTTGCTCTCTTCAGCAATTCAAACATGCCAGGAGCCCAGAGTAGACGACAATTATGTTCAGAAGGTGATATGCTGGGTTTGAAATATCTGAAAGGATACCACTTCTGTCTTCTTGCAAGAGCAGCTCTGCTCAATGCTGCAGCAGGAACAAATAAGGCATGTAAACTAGGAGCGGGAAGGAGGACATGGGAACAAGGACCAGAAGCCTTAGCATATAAAGCCACATCTGTCTGTGGACTTCACCAGTACTAAGAAGATTAATGGTAACAAAGCCTTTATTTTTCTCAGTCTGTGTCTTATGCATTTGACAGATTTGTTCTCCTGTGCTGTCACACACATTCTTTTTTGTTTTATATGCCACCAAACAATTAATTAATTAACTGAAGAAAAGAAATTGCACAAAGATTAATCTGTGAAAGTCCAAAATATAGCTGAATTAATTTGCTGTACTTTCACTGCTGGATCTGTGTTATGACAACAGATGAGTTGGTTTCCTTCAAGGTGCTAAACTGCTGTAATCAAAACTGTTTATTAAAATACCTGATGATGGGAAATGAAGCATTGTAATTTTTAGTCGGTCTATACTCCTGCAAAATTCGGGTGGGCTGGGGTAAAGGAGAGATTTTTTCAAAAATATTTTGCCAACTGAGGTGAGGCATTCTCAGAGCATGCTATAATGGTCAATGTCTATCTTCAGTGTTTGTCGCATCGAATTCCTTCCTTCATTTGTTACAAAACCACGTATACACTGACATGTAGCAATGTCTGTAGGAAGGAATGATACAGAATATTTCACTAGGCAGCGACAGCAAGGCAGGACGTACCGGAATGTAAAACAGGAACTCCTGTGGAGGAGGGTTGCCATTTCCTGAGCACTTCAGAGTGATGTTATCGCCCTCTTTAATGGTACTACTTTGTGGCAGCACTTGAATAGTCACCTTCTCTGTTGGGTCTGTGAAAATAATGTACATATTTAATAGCTTCAGCATAATCCGCACAGCAACATTATGCATGCAATATTCATGGCCCAAGAAAACGCAATTTTATCATCCTGCAGCTGAAAATATTTGCACGTGTAGATCTTTTCATAAAAGAACTTGAAGTTAATCACACTCTCTATATTTTTGCCAATTAAGTGCAAAGAAGTCATATGACATAAAATTCATTTTTCTTCTCCAAAATACCTGTAACTGAAACAGCAATGATTACAAACATGTCATGTGCTTTAAAGCAAAAGAAATCCTGATTAGTATGAACCATTTCATGGTGTGATTTCATTATGAGGGATTAACTTGTCCTCTGTGAAATTCCCTTTTTGGAGGACTGCAGCACTCAGAAAAACAACTGAAGCTCTCAACACCATGTATTAGTACTAGATAATAGCCTTCTGGCATTAAAAAGAAAGAAATATGAACTAAGCAACTATATTCAGCCTATTCTATATGCTGATCACTACAGGCTTTCAGAAAGATAAATCTGGTGAACATAATAGGACCCTTAACATAGTCAACAGAACAGTAAATGTAACATACTTCTGTCATGTTCACTGAAGTTGAACTATAACTTACATTTTACTTTCACAATTTTCTAAAGCATTCTTTAGCAGATGCTATTCTTTCTAAGTAGAGGCTTAAATATAATTTTTAAAAAACAAAGTAAAATGAACAAAATTAAAAAAAATAATATGGGCAGATAACTCTCACCATTTTAATTTCAAAGGATAAATAAAATTCCATCAGAGATGCCAGTCTTGCATTAAGATACAGTACAGCGCACCTTATTAGGCACTAAAAAATCTCCACAGCAAAGAAAGTCCTGGCTGACAGGTGATTTTGTGTGCTTAGTGAAGCGTGTGCTCTACAGCCCTTCCAACCCTCCAGGCATTTATCACGTCTGTCTTCTGTGACGGGATTTCTCAATAACAGGAGCTGCAGTTCACTGGGGCCTCTCAAGGACTGGGAGCCCCAGCAGAGCACAGCACCTCACCCCTCCTCAGGGCAGGAGGGGTACTGGATTCCAACCAGCCACAGCCTCCCTCCCTCCTTCAGAGCCTCCGCTCCCTTCCATGGCCGAACAGGCTCCTTCCCCAGTACCTTCAGAGCTGAGGCACAGCTTCTCCTGCTTAGAAAAAGGAAGTCCAGCATCACTGCTGGTATGGAATACAACAGATGCAATGAGATAGCTGGCCAGGAATGACGTGCATGCCCTTCTTGGTAGCTGCTGGACCAAAAACTCAGTTTCAGGGGCTGCTGCAAAAACGTGTGTCTCCTTCTGTCAACTTTACGTTAAGGTAAAGTTATCATAAAGAAAGTCTAGATATATCCTGGAATTGCTTAGGCTTTGTCTCAAGACTGAAAAGGGAGGAATTAATAAAGAGTAAGACTTTAGGACTTTAATCTAGAACAGGTTTTTCCTCTCAGAGATAAACAGAACTGGATGAAATGGGCACAGTTAAACAAAAGTAACATTCTTGCAAAGCACCAGTCTTTTCTGTAGAAATATCTTACCCTTCTATCTACTGTAAACAACCAGGAGCAAATTTTAATTTAATTTGCTAAACTAGAAAAAAACCCCAAACATACAGAAGTAAATAGCAAAAGACTACTTAAACTAAGATGTTTAAGATGAAGAGGTCACTCTTCTGAGGAAGATGCAGCCTGAGAACAGGAAGATAGTATCCAGTGCCACGCAGAGTGGTGTTTGGCATGAGTAATGTGCTCCCCTGCTTTCATTAATAAACAGGAGCAGCCTGGTGAAGGCACGTCTTGCCTCTCAGTGGCACATATTCCTGACTTGGTGTTTCTGCAAACTTGAGATTCTGCTTTCAACAACAGCAAAATTCCAGGAGCCAGCACCAAAAGGCAGCCATTTAGTAAATGAATGCTGCTATCCCAGAGCTGTCCCAGCCAATGTGCCATTTCAAGGAAAACGCCAATGCTGGAAGCAGTATGAGTGTGAAGTGCCTTTGACTCTAATCTGTCATGTAAAGCAGTTTATCCATAACAAGACAGACACCTAACAACACGGCATGACTGGGAAATCTGCTTGACAAACATTATCTTTTTACACTGATTACTGCTGAGGAGAACCCCACATAACTGGAGCCTAGATAATTAAATATCTGAAATACTATCTAAGTGCCCACTTCCAAGACTTCTCTCCTAGTACTCCTAGCTTTCAGTAGCTTCCTTGCTTGCAGCTGCAAAACCAAGCACGTAACTGCTGCTAGCTGAGCTAAATTATCCTAATCCAAGTAACATCCAACACAGCAAGAGCTAATTCACTCTTCTTCTCACACTAGGTTACAGTGGCTGGCTCCTTCCAGGACATGAACTAGCTTATTAAACACTTGCATGCTAAAGATTGCACTAACTCAATACAAAAGATAAAATAAAAAACCAAAACAAACAATGAAACATTTCTTAGATCCTGAGTGAGTAGATATATCTTTAAAAAAATCTTCTGCCGGTATAATTTTAATCATGCTCTCCCCATTTCTTTAGGATAAATGGATAAGTTGCAAGGAATGAGCAGCAGGTCTTTATGATTTTGTTCTATTGGTTTAGAGATGCAAAATATCATAGTTTTGACAGTCCATCTAAAATAAAAAAGGCTGAAAGACTTCAATTTCTTAGAGTTGGAGTCTGACATTTTTTTAATCTGCATTATATTTGACTCATTAAAAAAATCACAATTATTGAGAAACGAATTAGGATCACTGTACTAAACTAAAAAAGCAAAACCAAATCAGACAGGCCATTAACATCAACTAACAGAAGTCATGAAATGCATCTGTTAACAAAGAATTTCACAAATTCATTTGGAGATGCATTTATGCAGAGTAAGGAACTGAAGTTACAGCAGATGAAAATACTCATAAAGAAAGTTGGGAAACTCCACATTCTAAAGACAGAATTCATACTTGAGGCCTCTTCTGAGGTACTGAATGGTGTGCCTGCCTTCCATTATTTGCTAATTAGCAGCACACTGGTGGAATTAATTAAATAGTGTATTACTAGGCCAGGACTAGAAGAGCTAGTTTATCAACCATTAAATCTTTATACAGAGGGCACACAATACACGGCCAGTGACCATCCTGCAGCCGTGCAGCCTTCTTTTCCCCTCACATGGGGAGCTCTTACTTGCGAGTGCATGTAGTACATGCACCACCGGAACCTGGAAGAGCCTCACCCTCAACAGGTGAAGTGGCCCTAATGCATGAAAGCAGAGGGGAAATGAGGACAGCACAGCACCTCTTGGCAAGTAATAGCAACAAATGCTTTCTGGTCATTACATTTCTTTCCTGGGAACATCTGCCATGCACAGCAGGAGTTATTCATGGTCATGGGGCTCCACAAATGACAGAAAAAAAAGCCACAGTGAAATTTGGTGCCCAGCTTTAGATCCAAACCAAAAAAAATAAGAAATGCTTCTAGCTTCAAAGTGATGGGATAGGTGTCTGCAGGCTTGGAATGCCTGTGGTGTTTCCAGGAGTAACAGTTGTCCCAGGGGTTTTCTTCTCCATTAGTTCTTCTGCTTGTCATTCTGGAGAAACAGCTGGTGAAAAGACAACCTTAATCCAGAGGAAACCAAAGACCTCCAAGGTTTGGTTTTATTTGGGCAAGGTCAAAACCGATCCCCTACCCTGTGGCTCAACAAACTTTACCTGTAGAGGAAAAGCAACTATCATCTAGGCAGAACATACATGGCACTTCCAGCCCATGGCTTTTGTTTTCAAGGCAATGGTGCACTCACACTGCATGGAGAGATCCAGTGCCTTACTTATTTGCTTTGTATTCAGCTGGATTACACGGCTGTCATACAATTTATGCTAAGACATAGATGCTGGGCTGTATACTTAGACCCTATCACTCCCAAAACAGGGACTAATCTTTTTATAAGATGAGGTATTTCTTGAAGTGTGCAGAGAGGTAACACTTGATTGGATATATTGTCTATCTCTGGTTCCTCTACATCCTGCTGTGACCTGCTCCCTTCTACAGTCCTTCAGAAGTGTCATTTTACAAGACTTTGAAATGTCTCTTCCCCTGGTCTCTAAGTGCTGCCACCTCCTCTGATCTTTCCTTGCCAACAGCCTGTTTTGTTTACTCGAAGGAGCATTTTGATTTCCACATCTGTCAGTAACACAGTAAGGAAGCTGCTTTAGAATTCAGTCCAGTTAGAAGCAATTATTTACACAAATTCTCTACTTAAAAGTCTACCAATATTCAAAATATGTATTTTAAATGTAAAACACAGCATCTTACAGCTGTAGAGAAGCATTTTATGCAAGGTAGACAGCCAGCATTAACTGCTTGGTGCTGACTCTGCAAAGATGAAAAACATTTGAGTTTACTAAAAACTGTATTATGTATTTACTGCATATTTCAGGGGGCACAGAATCAACCACTATAACTTCTCTTAAAATTCTCAAAAGCCCATTTCACTGTGACTCTTTATGGCTACCACTTTTGTCAACGAAATCTTGATATTCAGTATTCTATTGTTAGGAAAAATGAAATCTCATGTAAATCTGAAGATAATAAAAATCACCTTGGCAATGTACTCAGACCTTCTTGATACAAACCAATTTTGAAGAAACCATTTCAATAGCCAAGAAGCAGTAACTCTCTAATTTTGTAAACTGTTTTTGATTTTGCTTTCCCCTGCCCTGGAGGTAGACTTTGTACAGCAAAAGACGCTTTTTTGATAACTTACAGTGAACATCGAAGACAACTGGTTCAGACTGCATAGTTTTCTGGCCAGATGGTCCATAATAAGTCACAATGCAAGAGAACTTGGCATTTACATCCTCCTTTGTTGGCATGTACTGAAGAGACGATGTCATGGTGAAAAGTCCAGTTGTTCTGTCCACAATCTTTTGCAAATTTATGACCACAACTGAAAAGGAAATAATGTTTCAGTGTCACACAGACAGAATTTGAAACCTTTTTCCTGTATGTTGTTGCCTGTTCTGCATTTGTGATCAGGCTGCAAACACACAAGCAGCACGACATGTCACCCAAGAGATTGTACAAACTTTTCCTGTTGTACTGCCACTGAGGTATACAAGGAACATTTTACCAACAACATACTCCTAACCTACCAAATATTTTAAATCCATTCCAACAAAAAAAACCTAGTTGCAAACTGGTGGGGTTTTTAATACAAATCTCAGCCTAATTTGTAAGACAGAAAGAAGGCCTCAAAAATGATGGCAAAAAAATTAGGATCAAATTTATTTTTTAAGCTTTCTCTGATTTATGGAAGGAAAAATATTGTAGCCTGATCAGTCTGTCAAAGTTGAAAAGAAGGAAAAAAATAGTCATTCATACATATCCTGGAAAATAACAGTTGTATAAGATGATGGTCTACATGGTCCAAAACACAATATTGAACAGGTATGAAACTGAGACAGTTAATGCCTTATAAGAAGTTGAAAATTAGATACAGGTTTCTATTGGTTACATAGGCCCAAAAATAGCTTTGTGATAGCATTAATAAAGGCAATTCTCCTCCCTATGATGTGGTTTTAGAACCGGTACCAAAAGAGAAAGATTATGTGGCATAGCTTGGGTACTCTGAAAGGGCTAAACATCTTCTAGTTACATCTGTATATACATACAAGTAGCTTTTCTCAAAGGAAGAATATATTAGAAGAAAGCAGAGCAACCCTTATAAACACTCTTCTTGAGCCATGTGTGGATCCAGGGACATTGGTCATTACCAAAACATACCATCATCCACGGGCTGCAAAACTCTCCCGTTTTTGTACCACGTGACATTGCCCTCGGGATAACTGTCCCTTGCAATGCACTCCCCGAGCTGCAAAACAGACAGGAATTAGTCACTGGTTTCCTCCACTAGGTTTTGACATAATTTTGTTTTTACTTAT
This sequence comes from Corvus moneduloides, assembly GCF_009650955.1. NCBI lineage: Eukaryota > Metazoa > Chordata > Aves > Passeriformes > Corvidae > Corvus > Corvus moneduloides. The sequence goes on from NC_045477.1 coordinate 20,051,176, forward strand.
GCTGTTTTGGGTAAAAATTTCTAGAAAGTTCAAAGGCTTAACCTCAACTGCTTTTCTTAAATAGGGAAAATCAAATCAGTGAGGTACAATTTGGAAGAGGGTGGTGGGCCTAAGGTCAGGACGGCCCTTGTTTGCAGATCAGGCAGGAATAAAGAGAGTAGTGGCAAGGCAAATGCTCTGTGCTCAGCCTGGCTATAGACTCACAGGCAGGTGTTCATTCACCTCTCTGAGCCACCACCTCTGTCTGGACTGAAAAGGGACTTCAGGCAGCTGTCAAGAACATAACTGTGAAGGAGGATGCTTCTCTTACCATTTGTAGCTTCTCTGTTTCTAAGAGGTCTGCTTGATGTAAGATTTCTGGTTGAGAGGGTTGTTCTAAAACATAAATAGGATAAAAGTACTGGTGAAGGGGGCACAAACAGCTGTTTGAAAAGCAAAAAAAAATACTAAAAATATGTGGACTTTTGAAACTAAACAGAATAATCTGGCCTGATTATCACAGCCTTACCTATGTTTTCCCATTAAAAGAAGAAAAGGTGAGGTACTTCTCTCTCAGTATTGGCAAATGGATTGAGAAGAACAAACTCTCACTTTAAACCTGTCACGCCTTCCATAATGAATTCCATGTATTCTGACAATACATCTTTTAGCCAGACAAACTAGTTCATCACCCAGGAGGAGAGAATCTGATCTGATCTATCGATTTATAGGATATACATGCTGGAGAAGGAGCCAGTGGTACAGAAACTGTAGCAACAAAAAAGCAGCTTTCCTGCAGATATTACTGTAGCTGAGCTGTCAACATTATAAAGGAACAAAGTCAACCTAATAATTCTTCTAATGTTTATTTTTTCCTAACTGGGATTATTACATTTAAGAAATTCAGATGATAGAGAGAAGTGTAATTATTTTAACCAATTCTGTGTTAGTTATATCTCTCTTAAAAAAACACAAACTTTTTCTTCAGTGCCAGTAAGTCTTTTTATTTACTTTTATTATGGTAGATGGACCTCTTGGCTTGCCAAAGTGGAGGATCTATCAGTGTTTCCATCGTAAAAGACTACTTTCTAGAGACTATATAACTTGTCTGTTAAAACAGTTTGGCCTGAAGCCCGGAATGCAAATTTTTATCTCCAAAAAGAGACAGTTTTCCCCACAATTTTAAAAGGAGAGGGGAAGAGTGAAGGAAATAAAAAATAAATCAATGTCTATACAGTCAAGGAGAGCCTCTACACCCTATCTATACTGTTTAAACAAGCATACTTTGACAGACTGAAACATTCTTAACCGTGTCAACTTACAGAACCCTTTCCCCAAATCAAGCTTCCTATGAAGCACTGTTTGTATGTCACTAATCCCAGCCCTAAGTGAACTTCACCACTATCTTGCCAAGGTCTCTACACACACTGATGAAGTTGCTGATGTGCAGATGCACTGCTCCTGTTGTCACAGACGTAGCAAGCCTGTGTGTTTTCCCAATAATCCATTTTACTTGTGCACATACATGCACAGATACTCTTCACTTGGATGACTACTCCAGGACGGAGCAAAATCAGGTCAAAAGTGAAATGAAAGTGAATAAAAGAACCTATTCATCTGACATTTTCAAACAACTTTGCTTGTGGCAAAAAAGAAAACCAAACAAAAGAAACAGTCAAAGCTATACACTAAGACCATCATATTTTCTTCTAAAGACTAATAAAGATCTTTATTTTTAGGAGAGATATGCATGTTTATTTCTCTTTTGTCAGCTTTAAAGGAAAAAGGTGAATCTTTTTCATATAAGAACCAGTCAGGGACAAAATATTTTCCTGTCAATTCAAGAAAACGTGGTTTTACAAGACCATTAACAGGCTTTCTGGGTCAGATTTTTGGGTCCCATAAACAGGGATAGTTGCCTGCCTGTCCCAGTCACCAGCTGACCAAGCCACAACACCTTCTTCCACCTCAGCTTTGCTTCTTTTCATCTCTCATCTCCCCCAGGACTGATTAGATGAGACCCTGTTTTTGGTGCGTTGGACGCCCCTGCCCCGCAGTGATCCTACGAGGGAAAGGGGAGGCCCCTGCTCCGTAGCTGCTGTGTGGGGCTCTCCTGGTTCTGAGTGCTCTGTGACTGAGCAGATGTTCCAGTTGAGAGGCTGCCACCTGCTCTCTGAGAGCAGCCTCCAAAGGAAATGCCTGCTGCCAGACCCCCACAGCCGCTGCACGTGCACAAAGGTAATTCACTGTAAAACACTTACTTGGCATTTACCAGCTCAGCGTCTGAAGCGAGAAAAAATTTTAAACTTGGCAGCAAACCCCACTTTGGTGGGTTTGCAACTTCAGCACACTGCTTATCTCTCAGCTTAAGAGCTTGCCAGAGTACTTTTCAACTCTATATAGGCCTCATAATAGAGGGAAAAAGAGTTCACTGCCTACAAAAGCCAAGTGTCAGTGCAGCAGGACAGCAGCTCTGTCTGCTGGGCTGCTCTGCTTTGGAAACTGGCCATTTAATTCCACAAAAAAGTTGCTGACAGGATCCATCTGGAAAGCTGGTAGTGCTTGTTTGAGTAGTCGGTGAGAGAGATTAGCAGGTGGTAACTGCACAAGGAGCCATTTCAGCTCCTTCGTCCTGAGTTAACCAGGTAGCACAGCTGAGGGCATAACAAGCTCCAGCAAAACCCAGAATCAGCCATGACTCCTGGGATGCAGCTGATTTTCAGGTGCACAAGGTCTTGGTTTATGAGGGTCACACTGCAGCTGCGTAGCTCTGTACCTGTGGCTCAATGAGTTAGAAACTCCCCTGGCTAAATAAACGAAGCTTGCCAGCTTAACTCTTAACTCTTCTGCAATTAAAGCAAGCAAACAACTAAAAATGAGAACTTAAAAACCAGACTCAAGAAAATTAAATGCAAAGAAAAGTTAAGAGAACCATGAATAAAGTTGTGAATGCAAAGTGAAAAAACATAAAGGTAATTCTTCTTGCAGCACTAAGTTGGCCATATTACAAGCGTGGCATCCTCCCTTCTTATCTTCCTTAGTAAATAGAAGATTTCTCTATTAGTACTAATACACAGAATAAACCAGACAAGCTGTGCTCCATGGCTGAGTTAGCATTGTGTTCATACTTAGTAGAGTACACAGTAATTCAAGCAGTTAGCATTTCATTTCACCATATACCACTGCCTCATCTACATATTTACTACTGTGCAATAAGTAAACATGATAATTCTTGATCATTTCCTTTGAAGCACTGTGTTTACAATGCGTGCTCTGAGCACACTCGTCCCTGTTGTCATTAATTCAATTGTTCTTGCAGTCAAATTGAAAGTGAAACGAGGGAATTACTATTGGCTCCTAATCTGGCCTTAAACTCATTTATGTGACTGACAGCATAGACATCATTGAGGACTCCCTGACACATTCTACCTGAGAAAAGCAAAAGAATGCCCTTCCAAAACATGAATTTGTTTTTCAAGCAGAGTGTGATCACTTTGAAACTGCCCGTACCTGCAGTCAGCGTGTTCCCACAACAGACTTACTTTGACTGTGTAAATCTGCACCTGAAGAGCAACAAAGGCCAAAAGCCATATAAAAACATGAAGCTAAGGAAGATAAGACACTGCAGCCACAGCCCTGTGTCCCTTAAAAGCCACAATGGACGCCTCCCCAGGCTGGCTCAGGGTTTGATGGATTACACTTCTGCTCTGAATCAGCACCAAGAAGAGACCAGGCTTGTCCTCGCTCCTGTGTGAGCTCTGAGCTGGGCTGTGCCTCAGAGGACTGGGGTTTGCACTGCAGACCAGCCTTGCCATCGAGCTGTAGTGATACCAAACACTAATAAACCTTGCTTTGCTCCAGGAGAGAATGGCAGACTGGTACTTCTCCTTCCTACCGTTCAGCACGGGACAAAACAAGCATTTGGGGCTGGTGGCTCATTTTCCAGCCCCTTGCTCTCTCCCTCACGGTTCATGCTGTTGCACAGTAGCTGCTTAGAGCCACTTCAAACCTCTTGCCTGAACTAATTCTACAGACTGCACACGGTTAATGTTTCCCTCGCGCAGAAAAATTTGCTCTGAGAACAAATGGAAAATAATCAATGCTAATTTTACATTTTTCATTTCCAAGGCCAAATGACATCACATAAGTGAGTCATTATCAAGGCCTAAAATTCTCTTTGAGCCAGCACTTATCATGAATAAACTGCAAGTGCAGGCAGTCCTGTTACATAAATGCCACCAGTAGATTACATTTTTGAAAGCTGCAGAAATTTGCTAGTCTTAGTAATTTACTGAGCCAAACTTACTTTCTTGGCTTTAATCCTGCCTTAAACAAAAGTTTCTGTAATTTATGATTCAGATGCTGATGAATGTTAATGGTAGTAACAACTAGATTTACTTACTGAAAACTTTGACTATCGTCGGCTCTTCGGAAACATCATCTTCTGTAACTAGCATACATACAAATCTCTTTTCATCACTGATTCTTGCATTCTTGATGGATAATGTATAGTTTTCTGAGAGACTCAACCTGTCTTTGTAGTCTGGTACATCATCATACTGTACATTTTTTTTTGTTGATGATCTGAAGGCAATAAATACTGGAGATCCATTTGGCATTTCCTATAATAAAAGGATAAACACCTCTATTTTGCATAAACACTCATTTAAAAGTTCCTGAAGATTTGCAATTGGTACAAACCCATAATTTCAAAAAAAAACCCTCTGCAAACTGAATCAGATGGCTTTTTTTTCCTGATTAATTTCTACTGTACATAGAAGAAATTCAGCGTAATAAGAGAGCTAGTTTAAGACTGCCATGGTACACATTGAGCATATCATCAATAGAAATTATTTCAATCCTTTTGCTCAATCTCAGCATAGCAAAGGGCTTTCTCTAATAAAAGCTGGTGTTTTTGGCAGCTCTTGCCAGTGTCTGTATGAAAAAGTACTTGAAATAGACGCATGTGTGAGCTAGTCTCAACAGCTTCAATTTCCTTTTTTCATTATTGTTTTACATATTCATATTGTTTATTCGGGATATTTAGACTTCATTCCAAATGCAGGATTTAATCAGGCATAACTGCCTATTTTATTCTAAATTAGTTTTTAGCTTTATTTCCCTTTGTTTTTAAAAGACCCGAGAGCTTGTAGTATGGGAATATACATACAATCAAATACTGTTAATCTGCAAAGTACCATTTTCTAGACATCCTCCTTATGCAGTTGCCATCCCAAGAAGGAATACAAAGTTGACAGCCTTACACAAATCTCTCATATAAAAATCTGATTTTTTGAGGGACAAAGTTACAGGGACGGTTCTACAGGATTTGATTCCTTCCTCCTTACACAAACACGTGCACAGAGCAGACAGACAGTATCTGCCTTTATTTAAAGAGAGGTGAAACACTGATTCTATCTTTATATTCTGTATTGTGCTGGAGGCTGGAAAAGGTTTTCATTCTCTTTTGTCCCTTATACCTTGCAGCACTGGTGTTAGCAGTGTTCCCAGCACAATACCTCAGCTGGACTGCAGAGCCCACAAAAGCATGACGATGCTGTGACGAGATGAGTGGTGTCGGAGCTGGGCAGAAAGCAGGAGGCATCAGCTAGCTGTGGAGTTTAAATTCCCTTGCAGTCTTTCTCCCTCTCCTACTTTTAACTGCTGGATTTGTCTAGATGTCTGTCACACAGGAAAGAAAACACTGTCTTGACTTGATACACAGGAAGTTGGCTGTCAAGTGCAAATGAGCTCCTGACTCCCATAGCCTACCTAGCTGCAAGCACACACAGGTAGACCCTGAAGTGAGCAACACCTGCCATGGTGCAAGTTTCCCAGTGCCTCCACATTCCCACCAGGAACCCAAATTGCTCCTCCCAAGGCAGGAGAGAAGAAAACAGAGTTCCTCCTTCTTCCAACTAAATAATCACCTGATGAAAAAAATGAATCCAACCCTCTCTGTTGCCATGCTGTTAGCTGCCCCAGGAGAAAAGGCATCACTTTCACTTGCTTGTGTGGGCTGTCAACAATTTCATACAACAGAAACTTAGGCTTTTTTGTATGTTAGGTTTTGTCTCCCTTTCCATTTAGAAGAAGCTACAACATCTCCACTTGCTGCGTGGTACTTGTCCAACACAGGCAATCCAAATGCAATGGAAAAAGATAACACGTTTCTATTTTTCAGAATATCCTTGCACCTTTAGAGAGATGGACTTGTGTCTTCCCAAGAAAAGCCAGCAGACTGAAAAAGCTACTGCAAAATGTAGGCACTCCATCTTCTGAATGCTCCTATAAAACAGTTTTACTTCTCCCTTTTGGGGAAACGTTCTCCACAGACTTCTGACTTCATTTCCCAAAACGTGTTTGCAGAAAAGGAACTACTGAGTGGATAGGGGCTGCAAAAGCTGCAAACCTGAAGGTAAAAAGGAAGGAGCTAGGGGAAAATAGGACTCCCCCTGCCACTGGCAGATCATTCTCCTGTAAAATAGGCTGGTGGATGCTATTTGTAAAGAGAGAGCTAGCGCTACATAATTTTAAATCCACTGTCAAACTAGAAATTATCTATTATTCCAGGTACATTTTTTTTGAGCAGAAGAGGAAATTTAGATGAACTTCACAGAGGCAGGAAAACCATTTGTCTCAATACCAGTCTGAGAAGCAAAAGGGGTTTGGTATGCCAGCATTTTTATCCGCATATGCTTCCAGGTTTCATTTGACTTTGATATTCTGATTCTCCTTTTGACCTGGGATACCGATCATATACAGGAGAAGCTCATCCTGCAGTGTTCCTACTGCAGGCTGGCCAGCACACCTAGAGAGCACCCACATTATTGCCTCTGTTCCCTGACAGAAATGGCAGAGTGAAACCACCAGCCATGCTCCTAAGGTCAGCTCTGCTCTCCTCTTCGCTGTGTATTGAGCACAACGAAGCCTGAAACAGATCCGAGTGACTGTCAGATCAACCAAAGGCGGGGCAGGGCTTTTTCCCAGGGATGGAGCATGCTCTGCTTCCGGCAGCTGACTTCAAAAGTGCTCAAATGTACAACAATGGCTCTGTCAAGTGAGCAAGACACCACTGGATAACATGCCAGATCTCTAATACAGGTTGGCAGAGAACTCCTGAATAATTATTTCTATTGAACAATGAGATTAATTCCTCAAACCTCTAATCGACGCTTGGCAGAAATTATACAGCTTGGAATCTTGCAGTCTTACAAACACGGGAATAAATGGCTTCATATATGAGGCAGAAATACTATCATTTGGAATCTTAAAATCTCACACACACAAAAAATACACATCATCTTATAGCAGCTCTAACAAATATAAAGATGAGCTATACTTACATATTTCCATTTTCCAAACATAAGACCATCTGGTACTTCTAGAGGACAAGGCATAGTAATAGTGTCTCCATATACTGCATTTACTGTGTACAATCCCAGAGCTAGAGGAGAAACAGAAAGAGAAGAAACAATTTAAAGTGTTTTCTTGAATTCCCATATGCTAGATAATATTTGGTTCACACCTATTGCAACACCAGCTCCTTTGCAAATGGTTATTTTCAGGCACGTAGGATTTATCCTCAATCCTGTAACAAAACAGAATTCCTGTCACTAAATTTGTTAAGTAAATGTTATGACATTTTTGAACCCATGTTTCCTGCTGGAGTCAATGGGAGCCAAGTGGATTTCCAAACACAACTGCACCTGTTCAACCAGATTAATACCTACCCTACAATTGGGATTGTCTCAAACTTAAAATGTACAAAGGGAAAATCCCTAAACCTTTATTTTCTTCATCTGAAAAAAGAGCCAATTCTTCCTGGGAAGGTTACATTGCAACACACTACTGTGAGGAGGCCACCAAAGAAGTGATACTCTGACTGCTCCACAACATTAAAAACCTAGGAAATGATGACAGAAAAGAGAATGATAATATTAAAATGTGTTCCCTAAAACCTGGGGGGGGGAAAAAACTAGTCTGTACATTTAGATTTTGGAAAAATGAAGTGAAATGCTTCTATGAGCTATTTAAGAACAGCTTTTTTTGTAAGCCTCAGCACAATGTTATTGTGCTAATGCATATAAATTTACAGAATAAAACTGACCCACTTATTTTCATTGTCCGAAACATGTGAATTGAACAAAACCAACAGACCCTAAAGTGAAGAAATGCTGAAATGCAAGGAGGCTTAAAGGGGAAGATGTTACAACTTGGTGCATTTACTACAATGCAACTTTGCTTCTAGTTTCCTTAGTTGCCTCTTGTTTGCTGCTCCTTGCACTGGAGAGAGCTTTTGCCTCTGGTGCTTGCCCAGAGAGTGTGCTGGCTGCCTGCTCTCAGCCGCACATCTGCGACTTCTGTCAGATTCTTTGCTCAGAGACTCAGGATCTCCCCCTTTGCTGCCCTTTCATTTGCAACTGTAGCTTAAGGGCTTGCTGCCAAAGGAACTGTATCTAAGAGTGAGAAGTAAGATGCTGCTGATGTAGCCAGGTGTTTCTGAGGAGAATCATCCATTCCTTCTAGAAACATTAATTTTTCTGGAGATTCAGCTCTTTCTTTCTATAGCTGGAAAAGAAACAGGTTCCCATCCACCCCCAAAGACCTGAGCCACACACCCCTCTGCTTTTCCCAAGTCATAAGGCAGTTGCTGGGAGGGCCTGACAATTCTATAGAGCACATAGCTGCACTCAATAGGGAGCTTTTTCAAAGGGATTGTTTTTTGTTTTAAAGAAAGTCATGCCTTTTCAAAGAGCCAAAACCTGAATTCCTTGACTACAATTTAAATTAAAAAGACTTCAGAGCATTTTTCTCACATAAGGACTTTACAGCTCACTTAACATCAGCTTGTACTTGTCACATGTATCACAGAGACAAATGAGGCTGTGGGGTTTGTGCTGTGTGATACTGCACAAAGAAACAGTACTCCAAAATCTTTCCTTAGAGATGCTACAACCTGGATGGCACCACATGGTTAAGGCAAAAAAGCAGGCTGGAGCTTAATGGACTGAAGGAATACAGGAGATAACAGGCACCACTACCTGCATTTATCTTAAACTTTCATTCGTTCAACTGCTCCTTTTCAGCTAAAGCACTAGTAATCTTTCTGCTTCTGTTACTTAATTAGTCACAAACATGCTTCAGGTGCATTATTCACACTGTAAGTACTGGATGCTCTAATTTGTTATATGGTTCACAGGGACCAGCTGCTTTTCCTAAATGACAATAATGGTGATTCCACTAGATGGTGCTGAGTAAGAGCAATCTTTGAAAATGAAACAAAAATTTTTAAAGAGATCAGATAACTTCAATTTCATGGAAATAGAAGCAATGTTTTACAATATCAAGCCATAAATTGAAATAAAATTCAAAGCTGGAATGAATTTTTCCCTTGGCCCTTTCTTGCACTCATCCTCATTCTGATCACCGGAGGGGGGGCAACGCAACTCTGGCTTTGCAAGCTGAATCCTGATTTTCATTTTTTTGCTACAGCTGAAAAAAGCTGTCCTTTTTTGGTTCCTCTCTCCCATGGGACCAAAATTACAACAGACTTGCAAATATATATTCAGTTAGTAAACTGGTTGGTACCTGTTCAAATTCCAGCTAAGTGCCATTTAGTAATTTGAAACCTGTAATAGTGTTTTGCACCACACGGAAAACCAAAAACTGCTCCTCTGATATGAGATACTCGCTGTTATTAGAGGAAATACTCCCTGTCATTAGAGGAAAACAAAATGACCCCCCAGGATCTGAAATGCTGCTCTCTTCTAGACACCCATTTAGCCCCCGCAAAATTGCTAAGGTAGCAAGTATACACAACTGAAGACTCAACAAACAGCCTCACGAGGTGAATGAAAATGTTTCTGGAAAAACTCTTTACAGCATTCAGAGCAGGTAATTGATGAATGGCCTGATGAAGGGAAAGACTGGCCTCTGATCTTAGAACTCTTTCAGCTGAAAGGCATTTCTTAAAATAGACAAAATCATGACTTGCCATATATTTTGCCTATACTAGAATCACACAGTTTTCTATGAATTTGCTACCACAGAACCAAAAAGACATAGATTTTACTTTAAATACAGAAAAATAGTCCTTACAAGAATACAAAAGGTCCCCCTGAAAAATATTCTCCTCCTACTTCTGTAGCAACAAATCTAGCGCATTGAAGGAATGGAAATTAATTGAATAACTTCAAACTTTCACTGCAGTAACTGCAGTAATCTCCACAAAACAACCCTACCAACCTATACATTTAAGAAACAAACAGAAAAACCACTTCAACAGAATTGGAAATTCCTCTCTCTGTTGCTACTAGACATATTTGTAAAATGGCGGGATGAAGAAGAAAATTATTGCTTAATGATATGACAGTGCTTACCATCAACCATCATATTGTGAGACCTCTTTACATAATTTCCAGCTCATGTTAAGAAAAAAAAAATGAAAGCAGGATCTACAAATACATAACAAATTTCTGCGTGCCCTAACACGATGCAGGGTCAATGTCAGGGCCCTCGCTTCTCATTAACTGCAGGAGGGCGCAAAGGCGGCTGCAGGGAATAACGCTACGTCACCGGACATCATGTCCTGCCCTGCTCTATTTCTGGTGCACCTTTCTGTAGCTAATTAAGAGCTCAGCCAGATTCCTTACATGATTTTCAGATGTTTTCTTCTGAAACTGAGCCAGTGCTGTTAACAACACACTAATTCAGAGGCAGGATCTTGCCCCATGTACACCAAGAGCAGCTCTACCTGCTAGGTTTGAATTACACCTATATCACTTTCCTTCCATTTCTTTACATACATAAGAGGCTTGAGCAGGCTGAGATTTACCTCATTTCCCTCTCTTTGATCCAGTGCTGAAGAAACTCTGAGCCAGATGAAACCTTTCCACACAGGTTCAAACATGGGAAGAAAGCAGCAGCTTCATGAGGTATGATGGCTCAGAGTAAGATCCCAGCAGGACACTGGTAAATTGAGATGACATAGCTGTTGATGCTTTTAATTAGAGAACTTCCCATGTCTCCATGGCAGTGCTAACTGCATCCTTCTTTGTCCTGCTCTCTGCCTGTGTTTCACAAGGGAAGAACCAAACAGTACCCACATATTAAGGGACAAAACAAAAAATCTTGAACAGAAGCTTAACGGCAGAGAAGGTGCTGTTGTTATTTTAGATCCTCACCAAAAGTACAAGGCAAGTCATACTTTAGACCAATTATTATTTTTAAATCAACAGGATCATGTAGGAGGAATGGATAGAAGGTAAGCTAAAAAAAAAAAAAATTAGGAAGCTGATATTTCTCCAAGGAAATAACAAAAGCTGTAGAAAGTGTGTGGAAAGCAGCCATGTTTTCTACCTCTACCTTCCGTTTGCAATACTGAAACAACTTCTTGCCACAAACTCATCTTCTAGGTGCTTACCAATAGCATTTTTGGGACAAATGTAAAACAGAACAAGGGCTGTTCAAACACCCTCTAGATGCAAGCTCCATGTGAGACTATGAACCTGTATTTGAAAACTGGCTAGCACAGGTACTGCCCAAGACTCATCTGCACTGGTCTGCACAGCAGGGCTTACTTCCAGTGCAGTGGAAATCTGGGGAACCAAACCTCCCTCAGTACATTGGTATCCACTGATTTAAATCACGTTTTACATCTACAAAGATGTCCTATATTCTCCTTTGCACTTCATTTTTTACTGCTGATGCTTCTGCCCAGGCGGGTTCAGCAATGCTGCTTTTTATTACACTTTCTGGACCCAAGGAGCAAAGTCTCATTACTAAAGAACAGCAGGACACGTTGGCTGCTACGGTTCTTTGCAGCAATCAGCAGCGTCAAGCAGGGGAGGTCAATTAGCAGCTTCTTCAGTGGCAGTGTCCAAACTCAAGAGCTATTATGCCTATTTAGCACCTACCTCAGAAACTGTAGTTAACTACTTTGGAAACTCCACATTAGGATTAGCACTCCAAATCTTTACTTGAGGCATTAGCCGTCCCATCTTTTCTCCAAGTAGCCCCAACTAGCCTGTACTAAATAGAATCTGGGAGGTTATAAAGCTTTGCCTCATGAAGTAAATATTACGTTGTTTGCTACTTTTCTTTCTGCCCTCCACTTCGTAAAAGGATTTCAGCTATACAGGCATAAACATAGGTCCTACCAGGCTCCCACTTAGGTACCAGCCTAAATTGCTGGTACTGGCCTAAATGATTTATTTTAGGAAACATCAGTGTTTCACAAAACCATTACATGTTCTTAAGATTGGGAAGGCACCTTTTAGAGTCACAGAACCATTTAAGTTGGAAAAGTCCCTTTAGATCATTGAGTCCAACTGTAAATCTAATGCTGCCAAGTCCACCACTCAAGTATGTCCCTAAGTCTTTTAAAGACCTCCAGGGATGGTGACTCAACCACTTTCCTGGGCATCCTGTTACAGGGCATGACAGTCCTTTCGGTAAAGATATTTTTCGTAACAGCCCATCTAAATGTCCCCTGCTGCAACTTCAGGCCATTTCTTGTGCGCACCCATGTCACTACAATCTCCTTTTAGGTAGCTGCAGAGAGTGATAAGCCTAGTTTCCACACTGAACAGCTCAGCTCCCTCAGCCACTCATCACACGACTTGCTCTCTATATCCTTGACCAGCTTAATTGCTCCTCATTGAACATGCTTTTATTAAAAGTAATTTTGGGGGTTTTTTTAAGACAAAGCAGTATATGAATGACAGCTTGGTACAATACTAAACGTATTAGAAAAAACTCTCCTACTTTGGATGTGACAAGATTTGACAGCAGGTGTTTACTGTCCCAACTGTTGATGCCTTAAAGCAGGTTTTAACACAAAAAAATATTTTTCATTTAATTAAAAGCACTATTTGGAGAAAAAATTAAGAGAGCTTACAAAATCACAGACTGACTGAGGTTGGAAGGGACTTTTGAAGGCAACTGGTCCAACCACTCTACTCAAGCAGGGCAATCTACAGCCCTGACCTATGGTTGTCCAGGACTCCATCCAGATGGCTTCTGCACATCTCCAAGGAAGAAGACACCACAGCCTCCCTGGGAAACCTGTGCCAGTGCTCAGTCACCCTCACAGGAAGAAAGTGTTTCCTGATGTTCAGAGTTACATCCTGGGCTTCAGATTGTGCCCACTGCATCTTGCCTTGTCGCTGGGCATCACTGAGAAGATCCTGTCTATATTTTCTTTGTAGCCTCCCTTTCAGGTATTTGTACACAGCGATGAGATTCCTCCTGAGCCCTCCCCTCTCCAGGCTGAACAGCTCTCTCAGCTTTTTCCTACAGAGGAGGTGCTCCAGTGGCCCTTCCCTGGACTCTCTCCAGTATGCCCATGTCTCTCATACTGCAGAGCTCAGAAAGGGACATACTGCTCCAGGTGTGGCTTCACCAGCACTGAGCAGAGGGGAAGGATCCCCTCCCACAGCCTGCTGGCAGTACTTTCCCTAGTGCAGCTCAGAATCTCATTAGCCATCTTTGTGCATGGGTACATCAATCATGTCCAACTCTGTGTCTACCAAAGGATCTTCTCTCCAGAGCTGCTTTCCATGCTGCATGGACTTCTCAGGTAGGGATAAACTTTTAAATATTCCTTCTCTCTCTCTTCTCATTGGCTGGCAAAAGGTCACTTTTTCAGTAAGCCATTTAGTAGGCTTTCAAGATTTTCACAACAGTGAGTGAAGACTGTATACAGCAAATACGTCATGGACCTTTTATTTTGCCACCTGTGTCTGATAAAATCAGCTGAAAACCGAGACAAAACCTGTATGGATATAATGGGCCTTTAAATAACCCTTTTTTGCTTAGCCACAACAGCCAGGGAGCCAAACGCCACCCAGCCTTGAGTCTGCACATCTCTACAACAGAGGTTCAGCTGCTGTTTTCTCAACAAGCTCATCCTCATGATCCAGCTTGTTCTACTGAAAACAACTACTCTTCACATGAGCTACAACAGGCAGTCCTATGCACAGCTCACACAGTGTTCATTAATTTTCTGACATAGCACAGAAAACACAAGACACACATCAGATGTCAAAAGACTGGTAAAAGCAGGCAAAAAAAGGGTCATGTTATCAAAACTCACACATGGGACACCCCCTATTTCAGCTAGGTGGGTATGATCATTCATATGCTGGGCATGAAAATAGGGAAGCAGGGCAAACACTTCCAAGAAAATTCAAACACTGATTATCTTCACTGCACAAATATGATTAAAAACAAAGGCGCATGTGTTTGTTGATATGTTATCTGATACAGGTTATATAAACAGTATATTGTTTCTTATCTCTACCTGTTTAAATAGTGAAACAAATCCACACATGAGTGACTAGGTCATCAAAAGGACTATTAGTTACAAAGAATCATCAAGAGTATCCAAGAGGGAAACTAATTGTAGATAAACATACACATCAGTATTTGATGCACCAAACACTTTTAAAGCAACACAGCAGAACTTTCTGAAGGATTTCTCATACTTTATCATGGTATACCTTCAATTAGTTTCAACCCTGAATAATATTAGAGCCCAGGCAATTTTAAAGGAAAAAAATTCTTTATCATCTTATAAGCACTGATGGAACAGACAGAAATTACCCTTCAGAATGCATACTGCTAACTTGAGCTCTTTGAAGATGTGAAGTAACTTGCACATTTGGGACAGTTTTCATTTGCTTTTTTGGGTTTTTTTTTTGTTTGTTTGTTTGTTTTTGCAGGGGGAGAGGGGAGGGAAGGAAGGGGAGAAGATCCAGGTAAAAATATGGTTGTGACTCTGGAAGATGTTGAGTTGCCTTTGACAAGCTTGTCAGATAAACACTTACTTAATTCCAATGACACAAGTAGCCAAACCCACACAAACAGGAGCACTTAGGTACTTAACACTGATTTTGGCAAGTACTCAAACAGGCTAGAGAAAAGGAGATTGGCACCCAACAACGTTAAGGACAGTACACATCAGCAAACAGGCAGGGTATTTAAAGCTAAAGAGATATTGAAAACACCAGAGTAGGCATTAAATTCCAGCAGAATTCAGCTATCATTACCCTACACAAGCATTAAGTGTGTTTAAAACACAGTTTTTTTTCATGAATTACGAAAAAATCCTGAAGGAAACATGTCAGCCCTTCAGAAATCGTCTTTCTTATGAATATGAACAATTATCCCTCTCTAATACCATATAAAACAAGTGTTTTCCTTATCAGTATAAAGAAATGAGCTATAATTAGAAACTAGCTGAGATAATTTGTCCCATCTGACCAAAGCTACATGGGCTCTATCACCTAAATCAATAAAGAAATCCTCAGCCCACTCCTTCAAGAGGACTGAGTCCATTGCATGTTTCTCACTGGCTCTTTCCTCGATAGTTCAGCCAGTCTTGAATGGCAGGGATGAACAGTTTTCCTACAAATGCATACAGTTCGGCTTTACGGTTCAGCTATGTAGCCCCAAGTGTGAGCTCCAGGCTGAGCCTCTGAGTTTAGGTCCAAAATCCCATGGATCACTTTAACCACAGTTTTCAAAGTCCTACAAGGTGACCAAATAGAGCTCTGAGTGCTGTGTGCCTGTTCAAACACCAGACTACTCAACTGCTGTTAACTTCACTGAGGGCTACTTCTGTTCCAAGGTCTCAAAATATCCAGCTGTTTCAGTATTTTGGTGACTATTTTTCCCACTTCCCAAGCCAGAAAACAGCTTTCCTATCTCTATGCTCTTTTTCAGTATGATTTGCATGTAGCCTGATTTGGAACTACTTTAGCAGAAGCTTTTGGGAAGATTGAGGGAAGTTTCTTTGCAAGGCAGAGGTTTTAGGAAGTTATGTCCTTTCGAGAGCAGATGGTTTTGTAGTGGATACCACAGTGCGTAGTTTACAAGGATTATCATCATTGCAAGCTTTACCCTAGGGAGGTTCACACCGAGCATTTCTCTGAACATCTTCTATCATCATCATTGCTAAAGCACTGCGCTGGAGAACATACAGAAAAAAAGCTTTTCATTTTGAATGTACCCAAACACCAAGAACGCATCTAAATAATGATGACTAATAATCTTTTGTCAGCTTAGTAGCTTCAAATATTACATATAAAGCAATAACCATGACATTTTCCAGATCATAATCATCAAAAGTTTCTAGAACTTTTGATAGGTATGCAAAAGAAATTTGCACGTAGTCATACTCCTTTAAAACTTGAATGGCCATCATTAAATGCATTATCGTTGTCATTTAAAGTAAAACAGATACTGCTTCCAAGTCAGCAAAGCTTTCAAATGACATAAAAGAGCTGCTCCTAGCACTACCCTCTGCAAAGCCTGAGACTAAATGAGCAGTTCAAAGCTCAGTAACTGATGCAAAATGCTACTGCAAAATGAACTACTTGTGTCAGCACATCAACCTTCCTACCTTACCACCTCAGCCTTGCTCCAGTGCCCAGCTCCATGAAAACAAAGGGAACTGCTAAGTCCAACAGCTCTCAAATGGGACCAGAAAAGCTCCACTTTTTAATCTACTCCCTTTAAAATCAGGAAGGCTCCAAAATCTGCTAAAGAACTGCAAGGAAAACCCATGAAAGCCACCAGTGCCTTTGTAGCACATGGGCTTTGTTATAGCAAGATTTTCCTTCCAAAGAGAAAGACCTAAGCTTCTTTTCCCAAACCACCACTCCAAGACATCACTGTGATTTCAGTGGCCTTCTAATCACACTATTTTATAGAAGTCCTTGCTTTTGGCTCAGAATTATTTAACTCTGTTTCTGGATTCAGTGCTAATCCAAAACTAGTCATATTTGCAGATTTAAATTTTCAAGTCCTTTGAGTAAATCTTAGAGGTTTAAAAGAAGTTACATATATGGCAGTGTTGCTGTAAATAGAAAAAAATGCAGTGTAATTCCAAGCAAATACTTACAAATTGGACTTAAAGAACACACAACTACCTGCTTAAAAATGCTTGAGTTAGTATAAGGCTAGTAAAGACAACCTTTCCACAAGATCCAGGTGGAACCACATCAGAAGACACGTCCAACATTGGCAAATTGTGATCAGCATCAGAAAACCCAGCTATGACTTTTATGAGCACCATACAGTGGGAAAAAAAGTTCTTTCCCACAACTGATGCTGCAGCTGAAAGACCAGGGTTAATAATTTATTTTCATACCATTTTTTACACATTTCTTAGGATAGCTTCCATAATTCAGAGGAAGAGAAAAAATGGCTAATGAATCTTCTTATAAATACTTCTGTTCAAGATGTAGCCATGCCTAAAGGAACTATGATTTTTTTTTTTAACATACTAGAAATTGAGAGTAGTTTATTAAAATAGTTACCAACATATGGTGTGATTTTTTACAAGTGGTCAGGCACATCTGCCAGGGAAGTGAGTTATAGCTTACTAAAGTCTGATGACACAAGCTATCTGCCAAGAGATGAGAAGAGTCAAGAAATATGACTCAGAAAACAGTTTCTGAGTCAATACTGCAAAGAATTTTTACTTTAAAGGGTATACCTAATTAGGAAAAATGGAATCAACAAAGCCTTTGTGGCTTAGTGAAACTTCTCACTGTTTCTGAGGTTAGCCCCTGGCTGCTCCTGCAGAATATTTCTGATATGCTTCTCACTTGCACTTCTAAAGACCTTCTCCATTTGTTAAAACTACTCAAATTGTTTTTTATATTCTCATTATGCTAGTCAGCAAGACTGGTGTGTAGCCAATAACTTAAAGGGACTTAAAAGTTTCTCCTAAGTCCAATAAAACCTGCAGCTCAAAAACAATTATCTAAAAATCCCCATTGTAGTCTTCTATGAATCCCTTTTTTCCAACTAAAAAAAGTCAATAGACAGCATACTAAAAAAAAGATGTTTTCCCTCTTGTTTCTTCCTAGCTTGATATTGACAGTACAGAGCAATATATCTCACAGGTTAGTAGTATAGAAAACCCACATTATTTATACAAAAATGCTGAATAAAAGGCTAAACAGCACACATTTTTCATACCAAAATTATGAGAGGCTTTGATTTGGTGCTCTAAGTAAGAACATGCTGCCCCCTTTTATCCCAGATTTTAAGTCAGTGTCCAACTGGCAGTGCACCAAAGGAGAAGACAAGATCTTCTGATAAAGGAGGCTGAACTTTTGCCACATTTACCCTTCACCCTGCATGTGCTGCTGCTTCACTGCAGCGAGAAGCCTGGGAAAAGGTGATGGAGGCACCAGAGGGGAGATGCCAAAGGGGGTCCAAACCTCTTGGCTCTTTCCAGGGGCACCTGGAAGCAAATGTACTGTTCCTCATAGGGTGAGACACTTGGGCTCCCTTCCTACCACACCATTAACCTTTTCCCACCAGCCTGTGAAGGATCAAACCAGTGAGAAGAAACTGCAAGACAGCAAGGGGGAGGTCACTGCAACCCACTTGGTCAGCTGCTGTTTCTGGGAAGACGCAATCACAGAGCCAAGTTAAGGCTTCACTCTGACCATCAGCTAACCAAAAAGAGAAGTGCCCTTCAGTCCCTGACCCAGGGTGCTCCTCTCCAACTGTCCAAAAAAAAAAAAAAAGTTTTCTTTCACACACATTATGGCCTACACATGCCAGTAAAGCACATGGCAGCTTGTCTACATTCAAGTACCCCCTGTAAGTACCTTATTTTAGGTTCTAGTCTGTGAGGCTCCATAAGCAGGTAAGAGGAGAAGGAACAGATTGACCTTCCAATTACAGTTGTTTCGGGAGTTAGGCACTATCTAAGAAACAGATGCCTTATTGATCCATGCTTCAACTCTTGCATCAAAACAAGGGAAAAATAGTTCTAGCCCTAGCTTTTGAAAAGCAGCCAATAAGCAGTATTTTCTTCACCCCGGCCTTGGCGAGATGCAAGAACACACACAAAGACTACAGCATCATAGAGGAAAGTCTGATGCTGAATCCTCCTACTCCCAGTCAAACACATGGAGGGGCTCCATGGCCACACTGCCAGAGCCAACATTGGCACTAAAGCTACTTGCTTTTCCTGACTTGTTCCCTGAGCCTTTTTTCACTTTCATTTAGCAAAAATTGCATGGATAACATACCTAAGGTTTGGCAAGTACAGCAATAAATAGGAATTACCCATATCTCCTGCTATAAAGTAAATGTAAAAAAAGATACTAAATTTCTTGCTAAGTGAAAGCTTAGTAACTATTTATATTTTAAAAAATACGAACTTTCCAAAACATGTATATATTTTGTATACTTATTTAAGCTTGAAGGAGTCTCAGGAGCAAAACTGAAGCACCATAAAGCAAATAATATTGCAAAGCATGAGGGGAGAAAAATACCACTGATCACTCTAGTTAAAAGTAAATAAATGCAGTGGAAAAAAATCAGGAATTAGGGAAAAAAAGGCAAGTAAGACAAAAAATTAGAAAAAGTGATGTAGTTAAATGAATGCCACCAGAGTCCTCCTATGCAAAGAAAGCTCAACAGCAAACAACTTTCCTCCTCTTCTAACCACTTTCCTCCTTTGAGTTGTGTCCTTTCTGCCCACAGTCAGAAGGAACAGGCACTTGCCTTCCATCTGTCTAGGATCTTTCGAAGTTGAAAATTAGTGCCTGACAGGTTCCAGCAATGCAGTTTTTTAAATCATGCCTGTTGCTCCTCTACTTCAAATCATGATTTGCTCTGTCAAGGAATCCTAAAACACAGAAAACGGCCAGATCTCTACTACTGACTGCTGCAGATCTGCAAACGTACCCCCGTCCATTATCTGCACATCCACCTAGGCCTTTGTTTACTCATACAAAACTGTCCTAAGGCTCAGCTCCTCAGCTTCTGCCACAGGCTCACTATCTGCTATCCATAATCACCTCTGCAGCAAACAGGGGTTCCAGCAAGCAGAGATGACCCTGTGGGGAGAAGCCATCATTTCTTGGTTCTCTTTATCAGTGCTCTGAAACACTTGCAAAAGATTCAATTGTAATCCTATAATAATACCATACACCCCAATAACTAAGAAATAAAATATTTGGTGAATGTAAGTCTGATAGGTGACTTGCAGAAGGGCACAAGGCACTGACACTCTGCCAAGACAGGCACCCAAAATTGCACATCCAATACTGTGTATCACAGAAGAATGTTTGTCCTACCTGCCTTTCATCAAGGCTATGGGGTCCACAGCTAATTAACAATGTCCTGCCACACTTGCCTTACTGCAGTCACACTTACCAGACCTGCTGCTTGCTGGTTTTAGCAGTTAGTCACAAACAAATCAGCTAGCCTTCATGATGGAGAAAATAATAACCTGTGACTGTAATTTGTATAATGTGTACAGAATATTATTTTCAGTGAATGAGCTTCATTAACTTGTGGTGAAAACCATGTGCTCATCATCTCAAAACAAAAAAACCCAGCCACACAAACAAAAAAAGGCCAAGGCCTTACAGAAGATACAACTTTAGAGAGCACAGATGAAGGGCAGATTTATCCTTCCATGACACTGAGTGGGTGTAAAAAGCTGTACAGGCTTTGAACAGAGCCTGTTGGACAGACACCCTGCAGCTGACAACAGGCTTTGGCTGCTCTGTCTTTTTTCCAGCTGCTTTCCCTACTGATAAGGGAGAAGACAGAGCAATGCAGATGAGATGAACTTAGCCTTGCCAAATCATCAACAGGTCTTTGTTACCTGAAAACAGGACCTATCATTTCACTGATAGCACAACAACACAAGTGTGGAAGGGGAAAAGCTCCTTGAAAGTATAATGCTACAAAATCCTTATGATTTATGCTAAAATACGTGACTGATATCTCCTCTGTGGCACTCTTTAGATTTAATGGGCTCCTCACAGATGGAGTTTTTTAAATTTCACAGATGCCTGTAGGCAGCCTTGGTACTGGCAACAGTCTCCTGCCTTAGGAGGATGAGCTGAAGCAGATGTGCACTTTCACTAACGGGAGAAATCAAGACCACCTTCATTTCTGCAAGTTTGTCTTTACCTGCCTTTCTTAACCAGTATGCTGAAAACTCACAGGTGTGTCAAGAGCAAAGATTGCAAGCAATATATAAACCCAAATATATAAAAACAAAGGTTACACAGACTCTTATTCAACAGTGAAACATAGACATATGGATAAGGAGATATGTAAGGCTGGTGTGACTTCAGTGCCCATCATGTCTACTTGGGGATATTACTGACATGTGAGGGTAGGAAATGCTGCCAAGTATCACGTTCTGCTTCCACCTCATGTGTATTTACATTTCTACCTGCATATACAAACTGACATCTGTTGTGCTATTACTTTCCTGCTTTTCATGAATTTTTTTTTTTTACAAAAGAAACCCCAAAAAACCAGCCAAATAAAAAAAACCCAAACAAACAAACAAAAAAAAAATCAAAAAACAAACCACTGTTTAAAATAATGCTGCATATATAAAACAATGCTGGAAAGGAGCACATAACAGCAGTTCAAATCTATATTGATGGTGGATGCAGTCACAGCTTACAGTGATTTTCCAATATAATATAACATTGGAACATATAGGTACTGTCCAGTTACTGAACAAATTGCTGTAAGTCTCAGCTGCCATGAAAGGTTAGAAAATGCAAAGCATGATTCCTACTAATGCTTTAAATTAATACAGGAGTTACTTTCTAGAATTTTAAAATGTAGGCACTACTTTCTGCAAATACAATGCTGCTAAAAAGTTTAAAAGCAGCAGGTTACATTGCAAGGCCTGTATGTGGGCCCAAAAACAGAGTTACTGTCAGTGTGTGAGAATGGAAGCCATAAGAAGTTTAATCTTTCAAATATTTACGCACGTATTTGTCATCAAGAACAAACAGTGCAACAGCATGAGGATGAAGACACGAAATATCAGCATAACTACTAGAAAACAGTTATGTTGACTAGGCTTCACTCCCTATTATTATAAATCTTGTGGTAGCATCCTGAAACTCCAGGACCCCATGTGTAAGAGGATATGGAGAGACAACCAAATGATTGCTCAGGGATCCAGCCCAGACCAACCTTATGCAGAGCACTTTAGGACCCCTATGGAGCCACTCCTACTTCCAGAGCATAACCCCAGCTCAATGGAACGTCGCAACTCCAGGTTTGTGCCTATGTCACCAATAAAACCTGCTACGTGTTTTGCAGGAAGAGAGAAACTTTGACTGTCTGGGTGATACACTGTGCTGGCTTTAGGGAATGTGTTTTTTACACACAGCTCACGTCAACACAGTCCTGAACAGCAGTATCAGAAATGATAGCAGCTGCACAGGCTCTGGTGCTTGAAATTTCAGATTTTGATCTGAATGGCCAAGTAAACAGCAATTCCTTCAGAGTAGCCCACCTTAGATGCACAGCTTCCAGTGCAGAGTAGCTGCACTTATGTTGTCATTGAAACTCTCTGTAAACACCAATCTTGGTGTGAAAGTCACTGCTTCCTCTATACACCTGTCAGAAACTCAGCAGAGAAGGCAGCCGTGTTTTAGTCAGCATGACAGCTGCTGCAGTGCATCATGCTCCTGTAAACCGCGTTAACGCCCAACTTTATTAATGCACTTTTAAGTACATTTGAACATCATGTTTTGACCTACACATTTGGGCCATAATTACCAATTTCGCTGTCTAGGTACTGCTGCTGCTGCTGCCCATATCACCACTTGCCCCTGAGCAGGAACATAGAGGACAGGTCTCCTGAGCTGTTATTTTGATTTGTGGCAGGAGCTTTTACCGGTACAGTGCTAGTTATCCATCTTCTGACACTAATTATGTACTCAGAGAATGACCATTTTGCAGCCATTGAAGACAAGGTGTTTGCTATGTAGCCCATTTGTGGGCAAAGCACAGCATTTCTTGGCTGAAGCAGCTCCCCTCCTGAAGAGCAGAGCCTTCATGTGCACCTTTATACTGCAGTACTGAGAAGTGAGAGGTACCTTACTTCTCTGCTAAGAGCACTCTTGTGCTTTCTGCAGAGAACCCGCATTCACATGGGGTCTGCGTGGGACTACCTCAGCTCTTGCTAAGCTGAAAGCCTCTCTGAGTCAGGCAGCTGCAAGCTGTCCTGCTGTGCTGTGGCTCTAAAGCCATCATGCCCGAGGGGACTCCTAGAGCACCCATTACCTGCAGCCCTCCCAAATCACTGCTCTGTACCAAGAGGAATATAACCGTGCTGGGTACCTGGCAGAAAACACTTCTGAAAGGCAGAAACAATCCTACAGCTATTCCAAGCCGCCTCTGACCATTTGGAGGGGTGCCAAGATGGCTCATAGGCTCAAAGAATCTGACCCCCCCAAAAAAACTTGTTCTATCTTTTGTGAGGATGAAGAACACTTTTAATCATTCCCACCTTCTGTAAAAACATGCACTAATTAGCACAAATATTTTTAAAAAATGCTGCTATATATAATGATTCTAAAGACAACCTGAAAATTAATTAATAGTTCTGGAATCCTTTTTTTTTCCCCCCTCTTTCTGGAGCACCATCTGGTGTCCTTCCTAAAATATCAAGGCTAGAGAATTATTTATGTGAGCTTTGACCATCTCTGAACAGCTCACGGAATGATGTATGTTTTTAATGCCCCAATACTGACAACAAGCCTTTTTTCTCTAAATTAATGGGAAACAAGTGTCACACAGTGAAGATAAAAGTGACTTTGTGAAGTTTCATTCTTTAGAAGTTGCCTTTTGTAACAGGTGAGGGTCTTTGCAGAAATGTCAGTGTCAGCTTGTCTGACCAAAGGGAGGAATGCCATGGCACATGTGGTATGAGCTATGCGTGCACGGTGGGAATCGATGGTATTTCAGGTTGGTCTTAATTGGCTTGTGAAAAACAAACAAACACCTATCCCAAACCAGCCCCACCACATACAAATCAAAACCCTAGAGCAACCCATGCCAGCCCCCAGCAAAAGAGTAGCTGCCTTTAGCCTCTCACAGGTACAAATCAGCTTTTTAGGCTGATTTGTTTAACTTTTCTTTTTATGTTTTTCTTTTTCATAAATGCCTTTGATATGCAAATTCACACTGAAAAACAGATGTTCACAGCCTAAACCAACCCACAGAATCTCAGAATGGTTTGGGATGGAAGGGACCTTCAAGATCTCCTAGTTGCAACCCCCATGCCATGGGCAGGGTCACGTTTCCCCAGACCAGGTTGCCCGAAGCCCTGTCTAGGCTGGCTTTGAACAGTTACAGGAATGGGGCCAAGAAGAGTGAGTGAAAGGCTGGCTTTCTGAGCCCTTATACAGGTGTTGGGTGTAGAGCCCTCAGAGCAGGGCTGCAGTGCACCAGTTGCTCACCAGCTGATCCCCAGTCATCCCCCCTTCTGGAAAGCAGCATGGGCACCTTTCAACAGGGACCCACAGCTTCTGCACTGAGGGGCTGTGAGCCTGGACCTTTGGGAGCAGGGCTCAAAAAGTACCTGTTAAAAAGAAGTAAGAAAACTTAAACTGTTCATTTACAGATTCCTGTACACACCAGTGAATCTCAAAGCACATACTCCTGGACATAACTGCTTTTGTCCTTGCTCTAAAACAGCACAGAAAATGTCCCCAGACATACAGTGCCTTGAACACCATGGTGTGGAGGGCTGCCAGCTGTGGCAGAGCTGGGATGGGGAGAAGCAGTGACAGACAGTTGGCACAAGGCAGCTTTGAACTGGGTGACAGAGCACCAGGCTGCAGAGTTTTAAGTGGTTCATTTTATACCCTTGGCATTATCCTGAAGTACTGTTTACTAAGCACCACGCCTCTGCTTTGAGGAGGAGATATCAAAAAGTCCCTAGGAGTAGCTTCACACCTGAACCTGCCTTCTGTGCACCAACAGCTGCTGCAAGAATTATTTTTCCTCTCTAGACAATCCATACAAGTACCTGAAATTGGCTGCTACAGTATTGAAATGAGTCCAACATAAGATAAATATCCATCATAGCCATTAAAAAAAAAAAAACCCTCAATATATTAAGTGCTCTAAAATCAAAACAAGTCACCTTAAATCAAGCTGAATGCATCTGAGTAGGTTTTCATTATCTAGATTTATCTTAGGTACATGTCATTTCTTTCTCATTAAATTGCAATATAAATTGTATGCATAAAAATATTAAAACATATTTTCTTCTCAAAATGACTAAAATGTGATAAAAGCCCACACAATACTTTCCCTTGCCTTGGTGTTTGCAAGACAGTACCATATGGCTTGTCTGAATCCCTCAACCAGAGTTTTCCTGAATTCAAAACTAATTTGATTTGGCAGCTCTTTCTTTAGAAAAATGTAAATCTCCATAACATATTTTAAATTATATTCTAGCTAACAAAACATTATTTTCTTGTTCTAAGTACAAGCAAGCTTTTACCTATTTTTCATTTTCATCATAAAGGTAAATTCTTCAGCTTTCAGAACTGTCAGTAGTATTTTTTCCAAACAATCTTTGCACACCACTAATAACGTAATATTTCATAGTTGCCTCCATGCCTCCCCTGCAGCTCACAATATTAGGCACTCCAAAGATCCAGAGTACATGGTAATCTCTCTCTTAAACAGCTGTGCAATCTAAGTAAGAAGGACAATCAAAGGAAAAGAGACTTATTGAAACCAGTTTTCTCCTGTAGGGCAGGTGCAGCACAAAGTTCTCATGATGGGCAAAGGCCAGGCAGGCAGCATTTGGCAGGATGATTACTTTGAGTTGGTTTTCCAAAGCTGTGATGCAGAAGACCATCCTTCCTATGACTTGTCTTCCAGAACAACCAAAGGAATTAAATCAACTAAGGGCTTTTCTGAAGAGATCTGCTTATAGGCCATGCAGTAAAATAATCTGGTTTTGTCCTGGATTTCACACCAGGATGAAATCACTTCTTCATTTTTCAGGATGGATGCAATAGCTACAAACAGAAATTGTTATTTAGTTACACTTCAGAGAACAAAGTAGTTTATCATAGGTTGCTTCTGTGGGCCTAAAAAACCCTGAACTAGTACGATAACCTTCCTTAGAGCTGTGTGACAGGCTTTTCTTTACAGCAAAGGAAAATGAAGCTTGTGTGACTGATGCTCACAGGTACCCCCCCACAGCAAGACAACGAGTTAAGAGGATGACAATTTCCACCTAAGTTTCGCAGGAATGTAAGAAGTAGTTCATATCAAAAGTGTCATGAAGACAGGGAAGAGGGAAAAATAAATGAATAAATAAATCAAAGATTGTGGCCAGCTGAGAAAAAGACCGCAAAACCAGCTTAAATTGACAGGCTACCAGAGCATCCAACCTGCGAAGTTTGCAAGGCTCCTAGGAAGAGGCAAGTTTTCACAGGACCTTCTACCTGCTTCATTTTCAGTGGACTGATGGGCATGAAGCCCATGGGAAAAATAGCCATTATTAGGTCTACTGTCCCTCACTTCCTTAGTTACATCTCCACACCCCTTTATTCAGTCATTTCTGTGGGTGAGGGTGACCTGCACCAGGCTGCACAGGCAAGGCTCTGCAGGAGGCAGGCACTTGGGAACATCAGTCCCAGGATAACGGACAGATGAAAGGAAAACACAAGTGAGCACCAGCACCTTCCCTGCTATCTGAACAAGTCATCAGCTGAAATGATCCTTAACAAGGTGAGCTGTGGTTGTAGACCTGTTTTTCTATCTCCAGCCATTAAGGGACAGAGGTATACTGTTCTAGGAGTAGTTTCACTTCATTAAAACTATTATTTGAGAAGCAGGAAAACAAGAGGAAAAAAGGTCTTCATCCCCCAAAACCAAAATTCAGGGAATTCGGAGGGTGCAGCAGATTTTCTGTATCAAAGCACAGTCCTAACTAATCTTACAGAAGCAATTCTAATTAGGCAGGAAATGAAGAACAGTTCATTTCAGACTGGCTGAAAGAACAGTGGATTGATTTAAATCAAGTCACTGATTTTAATCATGGATTTAAATCAGCCAAGCAGGACACCTTGATTTAGCTCATCAACTTTAATCTTGTACTTTTTACTTTTTTCCTAATGAAAGCTCATTCATTTTGTTAAGATAATGTGGGGAAGTGTAAAAAGAACATACTTCTGGTTAAAATGGCTTAAAATCTTTATTCTCACTCAACATTAATGACTTGTGACTCCAAAGCTTGAGCTGACTATTTTTTTAACAGTTAAAAAGCATAGCTTTTAAAATTCAATCATATTTTAAAGCTCATGAAACACATTGTAAATTATTTTAGAGATTGCAATAAATTTAGGTCTTGATAAATGTAAGGAATTCTGCTTAGATATCTTCTAAGACTTTTTGGGTAAAACAACTCCAATTTGAGATACCGCAGATTTCAATCTATTTCTGTGAAAGAACATTAGAGCCCACTGGAAGACAAAGCATTATGTAATTTAGGTACACCTATTGAAAGTATAAAACCTGACACTGTGCAACATTCTCTTAAAAAGAATTTAAAAGCTGTCAAGATACTTTTGCAACTATGTTAATACAAAAAATATGAGGAAAATGGTGCTGAGATCACAACGATGAACTGTTCAGAGAACTTTGAATATGAGATAGAAATCCAGATTAGATGCTGCACTAGGAAAAAAAAAGCGTCATAATTTATGGGGGAAAAAAATTCCAAAGCAAGTGTCAGCAAAAAAGGAAGAGGACATGTAGGGATAGTCCTTGTGCTGGGAAAGACCTGGAGGTGACAGAAGAGCAGAATAGATTTCACGTGTAGCTACTTGTAATACAACGTGGCAGAAGCATAGAGAACAACAAAGTGTATTAATAAGAATGAAGAGAGACATTAAAACGAATTAAGGGACATTGCAGGGGAGCGGACTGAGAGACACATTACTTCCAGTACACCCAAGCATTACCAGTGTACAGCATTAGTGTTTCATTCAATATTGTTTCCTTTTTTTCTCTTTTAGAGCCTTGACAGAGAGAAAGGTTGTAAGAAAACACTCATTTTGTACCACTGCACACCAAGACATACCTCTCCATATAAAAGTCAGAAAATCAAATACAAAGTTACATCAGCTAATAAATACAAGACAAAAGCACAGGGAGCTTGTAGCCAAGCAGTACCTCATTTTAATTGTTGGTACAATTCTGACTGTTTTTGTTAGGGAAAAGTTACAGATGAAAAATATCAACTCTTAATCTTTATGAGTTACTATTTAAATCTCTGCCAGGGTGCTGGGGCTCTGCTAAAAATGAGCAATGAAAAAATGGTGATGCTTTATTCATTAGTCCTGCCCTCAGCAGGCATTCAAAGCTGGGGGCTCAGAGCTGCTTATTTCCATGTCAATGTGTTAAGCGCCTTTCCCTTCTCCCCTTAGCTCTGCAAAGCTTTGACAGAAAGATGGGGATGGAGCCCATCTCGAACCATTCTGAGCCAAAGCAGACCTAAACAAAACTTACAGTCCCTTCCAAAAAAAGATTAAGTATGTTTGATTTGCTCATATTCTACCTCAGAAATATCGGAGGATAATTTTTTTTACCGAGAATATTCTTGAGTAAGAAAAGATTTACATTTGAATTTGAAGTGTTAAGGTACTTTTCCTTACAAACCGTGGGAACCAGAAGCACGAAGTGTCAATCTACTAACCAAGGCAGATGCAGTGATTCTGCTTTTATTTTTCTTTGACACAGCAAAGAAAAGGACTTTTTAAACACCACTCAAGAGCACACAAGTGATAAGAACAGTCAACCTGGAGGGAACATTCAGAATAAAAATAGACAAAACCAAGCTACTGTGGGCAAATGATGAAGATTTAACAAAAACTCCAGATTGCTGGCCTTTGGTATACACATCAGATAAATTAAAGTACACAGCAATACAGAATTTCTCCTGCTTTGTGATTAGGAGCTTCAGCTACTTACTTTTGTTCATTTGCTTGTGAGGTAATATTCCAAGGTCCAAGCTACATAATCTGTGCACTCTTGATAATTGAAGTTACCTACCTGCAGCTTCAAGAACTTAAGAGAACACAGCAGCAGGTGGATTCTCTGGGTACCACAGTTCTTGGAGT
Organism: Corvus moneduloides; assembly: GCF_009650955.1. Classification (NCBI taxonomy): domain Eukaryota; kingdom Metazoa; phylum Chordata; class Aves; order Passeriformes; family Corvidae; genus Corvus; species Corvus moneduloides. The sequence continues at coordinate 20,080,113 of NC_045477.1, forward strand.
GTTGACCACTACAAATACATGCAACAGAGCAGTTTACATCATCTTAAATAGGTACACACTTCACATAACTGCACCTAACGGTAGCAAAAGAAACACTCGGCAAAAACAAGGGCATGATGCCAGTTAAGAGTGAAAGTGGTGGCACCAGGAGATAAAGTCAGCTGCATTAACTAACAACAGCACTAGCATATTAGTCTCTAATCATCTTTTGCATACTGTCTTCTCTCCCCTTCATCCCAGTAGGATTACCTAGTGCAGTTTATATGACGGACCAGACATGTTTTTGAAAGCTGTATTTGTTAATGTCACCTCATCCTCCAACATTATAAACCAAATATATGTAATTTGGTGTGGATTGTTCAACCTTGGCCTCCCCTTCCCTCACAGAGGAGGGAAAGAGGGGCAGAAAAGCTCTCTTAGTGTCAGCACTTAACTTTGTCCTCTCAAGTCTTCACAACTTCATCTTTTAAAATTACAGTTTTTAAGTGAAAGTAGTAGTCAATGCCTTCAAAATTCTGTAAAACAAAACCCCATACTTTCTATGCTTAGAGAGCTTCCATAAATCAAACTATTAGAGCTGGACAGTGAAACTGGCTCAAATGATATTTCAGGGCACTGAAGATGCCTCATGAGGTACTTTATCATCTATCTCATCTTAAACACAAAGCTATCACATGAACAAAAAATAATATCAGAATACACACCTACACTGCTTATGAACAAGCCCCTCTAACAGGAGGAAAGCTGCACTGTATTATAGACAATGAATGCATCTTTGAATTAATGTGTTTATTTAATTTTTTTAAAATCAGTAAGCTTGCTAAATTTATATACTAAAGAGAAAAAACCATCAAACCTTTTGGTAATCAATAGATCCTCAAAAGACAGAGAGCATCTATTTAGTAAAATAATAGCTATCCAAGCTGGTTTTGGCACATCTAGCTGGATACACCTATGCCAGCTGCTGCAGTCAGAAGCAAATCAAGGACAGACTTTTCCCTGTTTTCCATCACAGCCAGAATTGTTATGCTTAGTCACTTATCATAACAGAAACACATGCTTAGGAGTAATTACTGAAAAACCTTACCCTGTACTTTTCACCAGATTTCACTGTGCAGATTAATTCAAAGCATAAAACCTAATGATAGGTTAAACCTGGGACTTAGCTGTTTTCAGAAGGACACTTGCTATGTGCTGACACACCTGCTTTCTTGCCTCTTCTGTATTTCTTCTGTTCATCTATCAAAGAAACAATCCTATTCTTGTCTTGTGGAAACAGCCACTGGAGAGAAGTGAATCATATTTTAACAAGCAGCCTTTTGGCTCTGTTCTATTCAAAGGAGCCATATATTCAGGAAAACACTTACGCAATTTTCTTTTCTACCTAACTTCACATTGTAATTTTTGTGAAGAACACATTTAAGCAGGCATCTTCAGACCTATAGCTTTTTGATCCTAGGTAAATTGTTGGGTTTTTAAAAATGTCTACACATTTATGCATTACTATTTTACATTACAAAAAAGCCCCAGTCTTCTGAATAATTTTTTCCTCGGAACTATGGTTCATCACCTTAACTTGAGGTTTGTCGTTCACCGAACACAGAATGCAGCATTTCTTATTTTTATTGTTTACACAGGACATACCATCTTAAACAGAGTTTACATTCTTCTGTGATAGCAGTTGCTTTTCAACAAGTGAGTAAAATTATTTTCATTAATAACTTGTTTTTCTGGTTTAAAAAAAGACAAATCCACATGAAATAAGTTGTATAAATGTGAAATTTTGTTAAAACACTCATTATTCCGAGCAAAAAAAATAAAAACAAACCCAAAAGAAAATTAAACTAGAGCTTATTAGCATTACACTGGGTATTTTTGGCCAAATACTGACACTTTGATAGCTGATAACTAAATAAAAATATTTTTGATTATGAGATTTACCCCTTCAGTTTAAAAAGAAGTGTGTGTAAAATTTTTTGAGATATTGAAGGTTGAGCTATCAAATTTTTTGAGGGATAACTTTAAAGTTTATATCTGATATGAGCTGGAGCTAACATATCTAGTTTTAAAGGTACATTGAAAATAATAATTTCAGCATTTCACGGATATATATGATATATTCCTGGATTTTGAATTATTTAAACACACGTCATTAAACATAGACTTTTTTCCTTGGTTACAAAATTTTATACAATCACTTTCCTGTTAAAAAAACCCCAAAATCTTCAAACTTTAGATTTTGGCACATTTTAGGGCTCATGGGCTGAAACCTAACAGCCCTTACAGTCTAAAACAAGAGAAGGGATCCAGTTCAGCTCTTCCAATGCAAGCAGTCTGGCAAGTAAAAGTTCTGATTTATTAAGAATTTTGCACAATTCTGCAGAATCCTATCTACAGCAAAGCAGAAGCCTATAAAGATGTTAAACCTTTCATCTATTAGGATTCAATCTCTGCATTATACTTTCACCTACATATTCCTGCAAGATATCATCAAAGGACAAATCAAATAATATGAAATATTCAAATTACCAGATGAAGATGGGACTTATCAAAATATTATGAAAAATTGTGTGCACTCAATTGAAAAAGAAATTCGATAGAGATTTTATATTTCAGGTTTCTGGAAAGAGAAAGTGGGTTAAATGTAGGGTATGTATGTACCTACACAGCTGTTTATGTGTTCATTCACACTATAAATATGGCCGGATTTCACATCATCTTCTTTTCAATCTCACAAGCATATATTACTGAAACTCCAAATAAAAAAAAAAGAGCCAACATGCCCTGCCAGGTTAGTGAACTCATTACAGTTTCTTGAGATTTCAGCCTTCAAGCTCCCTTTAAGTGCATGAAACGCAATAGCTGTGGCTTGGGTTCTGATTTCAGCTGCAGCTTCATAAAACACTGAAATTTAAAAGTTATTCCAGATTTATACTAGAGCAATTAAGATGTGGCTCTACATTTTTAATGTCATCATGTATACTTTTTAAATCACAGTGGAAAAGTCTGTTATGGCCACCAGAACAAAGCACTAAAAGCTAATTATTTCAAATCTGTATGTCCTTGCTTTTCTCCCTGCTAAAGCCAGTCAACCAACCCAGCATTATCTTTCAAGCTGCTTCTAGGTTTATTCTGTTAAACACATCAGTCAGTTTTCATGTAAAGCAGGGTGAAAGACCTTATGTGAACCAAACACCTTAATTTCAATAATTTACTGCTAGGAAAATTGTGTGTTCTATAACTGGAGTAACAAGCAAAGTATCAATAGAAAACCACAACCAACATATGAGTATTAGAGAAAGGAAGGTCTTTTGGCTAAAGCTCTGACTAAAGAACAAGGACACTTGTATTCTTGTTCTGCCACCAAAAATAAAATATGCATCAGGCAAATTGCTTTTGAACCTTTAAACCAGCTCTATAGTATTTTGTGATGAAATAATAATACATTGTATAAAAAAAATAATGATTTTGATAATATTGTTAAATGATCTAACACCTGACTACTGATATGAAATACGTAGTTTTAAACTCTGCTAGGTTAAACACTGCAGTTACATAACAAATGATGACAAACTGTTCTGAAATAAAGGCAAATACTTGTATTTCAATACTGCAAAACAATTACTGTATTTTCTATATCATTAGAGTTTCAGTATGCAAGGCACTATAAAGGCAACTCATAAAAACCATCCCTAAAGCAGACCGAAGTAAGAATGCAGAGAAAAACACATTCCCAAAATGAAAAGCTTAGCAGTAGTAATAGAATGGTGACACCCACTGTGCACTGCAAAAATGGAGGAGAAATTATAAAGAAAAAAAGAAACATTGTGTGGGTTAGGAAAATGCTAAAGCTCCTTGACAGGGAATCTCTTTCCTACACTGGAGAAACTTTTCAATTGCTATCTACGCAGGGTTTGCTCAGTACATCTACCTAAGTAGTCACCTGAGCTTAGAACTGTCTGCTTTTGACTGCACACTCTTCAGATCCTGTGCACATGATCTGAGAAAGCTTCCAGTGGGCAGAGCAGCTCTTCATACAGCCCTCTGGGCTTGTGTAAGTGTCTCAATGGTTGAAACCCAAAATCTTCCTTCACAGTTCGCCTACTACGCTCAGTTTTTCCTGCCTACAGAGGTTTTAGTTACCCATGCAACACATGGAGTTAAAAGATTACTAAACTATATGATGAAAATTAGAAAAGAAATCCAACCCAGAATGCCAAAGTTGTATTTTACAATAAGAAATTCAAGTGAACCAAGACACACAGCCAACTCTTATTTTTTAAAATAGGGCAGTAATTCAAAGCGATAACTCTGCCTTCATGTGGTTAGCTGTTTACTTTGTTGATCTAAGCATATTCATATCTAAGCCAGGTGCCCAAGTAGGCAGATGGAAGTTGGACAGAAGTTCTCTTATCTGATGCTTTCCTCTGATGTATACAGTGCATGTAGATAACTGGTTAATGAATGTTGGCTTTACCTACATATCATGAAGCAGATTGAACCTGTCCTGTAACATCCTTGAACATCAAAATGAACTCTAAAACAGGCTGGGTTTCAAACATAATGCCTACACTTGCACAATAAACAACTTGCTAATATCCACATCCTTTGGGAGCAAAAGAAACCTTGACCAAAACCCCCACAGTTTTGCCCAAAGGTTTCCTGTGCCTTCAGGCTTATCCAAGCAACTCACAGGACTCTCTGTTGAGTCCCTTTCAGGCTAATGGAGTCTGTTTCACAACAAACCAAAGAGATCTAAGTGATTTTGCTGACTTTTGCCCAAACAGGCCAACACAATCAGGTTTAAGGCGGAACAGCTCAGGAAGCAATGTCAGAGGTCCAGGCCCACCGAGGCACATTGAGTTTTACCTGACACTTTGTTATTGGATTACAGCACACGTGCTCCCTTGGCTGACCTGTGTTTCCACTCTAGGGATGGGTACTGCAGGAGTAGCTGCCTCTGAAGTAACCACAAAACCTGCTATTTAATCCAGCTTCTATGGGCATTGCCAAATAAACCCTCTCAATGCACAGTTAGTATAAAAGTTCACCAATTTCCACAGAAAAATCTGAAATTGGTGGGGTAGTGACAATTCTGTGAGACTTTTCAGGGTTTTTATGACACATAAAATTTATGATGCCTTATAGATCTGGGGAATAAATAAACTGAATAAGCACAGTAATAATTTTTCAAATGATTCTTTAAGGCATTCTATACATACTGTAAGTCGAAATACGAACTTATAAAGTGCTGCTGAAATTCTAACCTTCAGGTTTAATAGCATGAATAAAAAAAATTGTCATCATTTGGCACCCAACTGTGAAAACAAAACCACCATTTTCTGGTTTGGAAAAACAAAACAGATTTTGCTTTCAGCTCATTCTTCATGAAATATAATGTGCGAAGAAGCAGCTTTAAACTGGTGCTTTTAAGTGTCACTTGGAGGCACGGCTACTTAGAAAATTAAACCCATAATACATTAAATTACAAATGCAACTCCAGGTCTTCTGGGTATTAACCTCATGTTCTAAACACAATTTAATTTGACTCAGCTGCCTGTCAGAAAATTGAGAAGACAAAGCAAGACTTTGTAACTTTTCCACTACAGCACAGTAATCAGTCCTTCTAAAAACTTGCTGTTCCACTATACTCAAAATCACTGTGTGCAAATACAAGAATTACTCCTTTACACTTTCTTTTATATTTTCTGTTCAAAAACTGACAGCAAAAAGGAGTCAGTGGAGTAAGTATTAAAACACATCTAATCTACTTGATTCTAGAGATGTCAGCATATTTTTATGTTATTACAGATTTACAATCTTCCATACTGCTCAGATACCACAATTTCTCTCTGCATTTCAAATGTTGGCATTATTAGGGCTTCTCTTACAGTGGCATGAAGCAACCTGAAGACTCAGCCTGCATGGTACCAGGCGCTGCACATCTCTGGAGGTAGACTGCCACAAATCCTTGCAAAACAAGCAAGGCAGAGGGACAAAATGAAGGGCAAAACATTTCTTCTTCCACTTCTTCTCCCCACTTCCCTGCCCTCAAATCAGCCATGGGAAGCAGGATCCAGTGAGCAGACACTGATGTGCTTTGGAGGTGAGAAGCTGTACCATGGAGCTGGGAATGCTACTGTGGAACAGGTCACACCTGCTGCTCACCAGCAGCCTCAACTGCAGATGGAAATCTCAGTCTTTAAGATGATCTTCCTCAAATCCAGGCTTGAAATTGCAGAGGGGGGGCAGAGCCATCTCTCACAAAGGGACAGAGACCAAAATCACCTTCTCCAACAAGATTAACTGAGGAATTCAATTGTAAATATGCCATTGCTGTGGTACCTTGGTTGGCTTGTTTTAAATGGTGAAAAGGCAGCCTGCGGGAGATGAGAAGGGCTAAGAGGCAGGGACAGCTTTCTTCCTAGGGACAGAACATTTCACAGATTCAAGAGATATTAAAATCTGTTGAGTCCTGGGCTCACAGCCACAAGCTCTGTGAGCACATAAAAGCCAGCTCTGGAGGGGTCCAGACAAAAGAGACACTAAGAGCAACAGCTACTTCATGCTTTTTCCAGGTCTGGCTTACAGAAATGGCGTTCCACTGTAAGTTCTGTTAACAAATCCCCATGGATGCTGCTACCAAGGGCTATGAAAAATGAAGCATTAGGAAGGATGTAGAGTCTGTTGGTGCAGAATGATCAGCCATGAGCAAGTGATGTACAGTTTGCTTGACAGGTCTGAACACTCACCCCTTACCACATAATCTCATGCTTTTTATCAGAAAAGTATGCAGCTGGTAAAGCTGCTCCTGGACAGTAACCTTATTCTTTTTAATAGGGAGGAAGAAGTAAAAGTAGCAGAAACTACAGAACAATAAGCCTTAATAAGCCATAGATATTTTATTTGAGTTAAAAATTAATAAAGAACATTTATAAATCAGAGTCCTTCTCAAAAACATTTAACTCCATCAGGGATACATTTCTGTATGAGCAAGAGAGCATAGACATTAATTTAGAAAGTCAGTATTGCTTTTTGGGTGATCAAAGTGACATATAATGGAGAAATCTGATTTCCTGAATTGCCCCCTAGTCACACTCTGAGAAGATATCCAGCTTGACATCCCAAGGCTAAGTACAACCAGTTGCACTGCTGCTTAAGATTATCAGGTCTCTACAAAACATAGGATCCCCCTCAAAATTCTGTTGTTATGGGTAAGCAAAATTCTGAAAACTGGCTCAAACCTACAGAATCCTCTATCATCATATTAGAATTTCAATTAATGTATACGGACATTAAAAAAAAACCCTAAATCAAACACCTAATATCCCAAATCCATCCCAACTCAGCAAATTCATGGCTGCAAGTTGTTGAAGAAACAATTTTTTTTTTTATTATTTGAAGAGATCTCTGAAGATATCTTAAGAGGAAAGCAAACAAAATCCTTGTACACCTTTAGAAATTTGATTTTTTGAATCAAAACTTTTGAACAAGGATTTGTAAAAAGGTATTTAAAATTTTGTTTAACTTTGTCTGTGGGTTTCTTTGATTTGATCGAGGAATTGAGACCCCTCATCTTGGAAAACATGCCAGAGCCAGCTGAAGAGCACAAGCCCTCAGAGGTATGTCAAACAGACATATGTGCTGTAAATTAAAAGGATTTTCCCCAGCTTTTATAAGGTGTCATCAGGCAACTCCCCAACTGTAACAGGATCCACAACACAAGTTGTTCATAGCTGCAATCTCCACACTTCCCTCCCTCTTCTCGTCTTTCCTGCCCAGTTGCAGAAAAGTGTAGAGCACCAAGTGTTCCCTCTTTGTGCATATAAAATAAAAGTCCAGGTGTTAACTCAGCCCACATTTCCCCAGCTAGAAACTAACCTGACTTGGACTCATCTCCATCTGGAAGAAACACGTGACAGGACATTATGGGGGGAAAAAACTGCACAGGGGACTCATCACAGACCCAAGCCAGGTGCTTTTTCACTAATGCCAGTTCTTCCCACATCATCTCACGGCACTCTAAAAACTGAGTGTTATAAAGCTGAGCTGTAAAAAAATACTTTTTTTTTTTTGCTGTTACACACACTTGAAATCTTCTATGTCACATTAAAAGGCCCAGCAAACAGTTTTTCAAAGGAAGAAAGCAATAAGTTACTTCTTTACTCTGCTTAGTGGGATACCCTGTTGTGTCTCCAGGACCTCCATTAAAGGAGGACTGCTTGCAGTCCTCCTTTGGTTTTCAACTCATTACTTGCAGGCCTAAAATGCAAAGACCACTATGTTCTAAAAAGCTTGCTCTTGCCAAGTACAGAAGCAGCACTCCCAGTTCTTCTGACGTTCATCACTTATAGATTTGCTTTTTATGGGGTTTTTGGAGGAGATGGGAATACAGATCAGCATGAGCATAAAGTCAGCCAAAGATACATCTTTAGTATTAGCCAGCTCTGGGTAGATGTGTCCCCACTGTGCCCCTGAACATACTGTAGAATCACAGACTCATAACAAAGCCCGGCTTGAAGGGGGTTTGGAAATCATCCAGCACAACCTTCTGTTTAAAGGAAAGCCCAGATCAGATTATGTATGGCCCTGTCAAGCCAATTCTTAACTATTTACAGTGAAATACTACGTTTTTGTCTAATCCTCTTCAAATTAGGTAACAAGGGCAAGAAGAACACTCAGATGCCAGATGGATGTTGACTTCAATGGAGGCCTTTCATTCTGACTGATTTTCATATATTAAGTTTTTTCCTTCAAGGAATGACAACTTCTAATATAATTTGGAGACAAAGACAGTGCAAGGTTAAAATGATGCTCCAAAATGCCCAGTATCCTCTAGCTCTAGAGTTTCATAATAACATGGAGATAACAAACAATAAAAATGCAGCTCCAGATTTACCAGAGCATTCTAGAGACCTTGTATTCCAGTTGCCATTTGGTGTAAAACACAAGCCACAATATTGTTTTCCAGCTAGAGACAGAAAGAAGCTGGTGAGTTTTTTTGTAATTATTGTGTGACAGTTGAGACAGTACTAGAATACCTCATTTGTGTAAGACTTGGGTCTGTCTAAAGCTTGCTGGTATCAGTCAGCTTCAACAACTGCTGGATCAGATCCACACCTGAGAATTTAAGCAATTTAATTAAGGCTTTGTCAATCCCAAAGTTTGTTCAAGAAGCATCTGGCCATTAACTGAAGAGGACAGGTTTTTCTTTTAAACTTGTAAGGCTCTCCCTTGAGGATCACAGCAAACACTTTAGGTCCTTAATCTACAGCTAAGGTTAATCTGTTTTAACAATGCCCTAATCAGCTAAGATGTGCTGGATATTGACGAGAAAGGAAGCAGAACAGAGCCTTGATTAACTGAAGGGCAAATTAATTTTTCAACTGAATCCTGGGACACTGGAAAAAAACCAGGTGAAAGGAGGAGGAAAATTTGTCTCCTGAAGAATAAGGAAAGATCTGAAACTCTAACTCTCTGTGCAGAACAGCTAACTACAGGAGAGGCATTTGGAAAAAGAAGAATTACAACCAATCAAAACTAGAACACTCCAAGGTTGCTTCCATTAAGAAACTCAATATCAGATTAAGACCACAGGGAAGAAAGATCCTCTGAATGTGAGTTTTGTTAAAAGGAGTATTTTAGGAAAAAAAGAAGAGAAAGAAATGTGATTTCAAGTTGTGAAAGAAGGCTTCCCCCCTGCCCTGAACTCTGCATCTGATTGCTAAAATTGGTGCTATTTGCCCTTTCAGTAGCCACCTCTGTGGATTTTATCAAAGACTTTTGGTGGGAAACCAGGATCAGCATCTACTTGTTAGGAAGATTACGCCAGTGTTATTAGATAGGCCAGACCACCAGTCTCCAAAACACATCAGCAGCTGCTGAGAGGGCACTTCATCTCTTGAGAATGAGATTAACTATTCTGAACCTGATGTTGAGAAGCAAAAGAAATAGACTCTGCACCCAAAAGATGAAGAACTTAACAGCTGATCATCAAAGAAATCATTCTCTAGCACTTATGCAGACAGGGCATGATCTGTTCCATTAGGTGTGTGTGGGGAAATGTTAAGAAGTAACATTTCTTGTAACATAAACTGCAACAAATCAAAGCAAAAATATCACCAAAAGAATTATGAGGAAAAAAAATTGCTGATTCACTATTTAAGTAATGTCACTCTAGATGGATCTGAAATTTGCTATTCTTGTTAGTCAAGGTTCCTCATAAATATCACTGAAAGAAGCATAACATCGAGAAAAAAATACCAGTAAAAAAGGTGAGGAAGCAGAATCAACTGAGTAACAAGAGATTAGATAGAAAAAAAATTTAAACTGATTAATTTTTAACTGAATTGAAGTGATTCAATACCAAACACTGGCAAAATTAACATGGCCCATGAAAATTGTTTTACATGACATAAAAAACAAATTTCAAAGAACATTGAAAAAAATTAAGAATTCTAGCTTAATCTGACTCTATTAAATCACTGAATACTTTGAGGATCTTAAGCTTGCTAATCTGTAAAGAGACTTTTGGATACTATAAATAAAGCCATTTAAAAATTCTTTGTTAGGTTTTCTTAGAAAATTATCAAGACCAGTATCTTTTGTATATCTCTCCAAACTGTGATTTGGTAAGTTGGGATTTCTGAATGTTGTTGCCCATATGTCTTAGTAATGTCAAAATTCTCTGGTTTTTTGGCATACAAATTAATTTTGGTTCATGAACAGTCCTTGAGCTGAGTTCAAAGTTATTTCCACCAGTATCTGAAGCATACAGAAAACCTACCAAAAAAATGCAGCTGAACAGACTACCATTCCTGGCTGACCTATTCATGCTGTAAAATTTCCATTTCAGCTCCTCAGCAACTCCCACTTATCTCCCTTTAAGGGTAAGTATTATCAGGGTTAAGTATGTTTTTTAGAAATTTGACTGATTTTTTGTATGCTGATGTAAAGCTTACCAAGCATTTGTTACTAAAACACAGTCCTAAAGTCATAAACTCAGGATATTTATCTCACTGTATTTTTGTTACCCCCAACAGAACCATCTATAGCCATTCTCTGACTATAGGAAAAATTAATAAAGCAGTAAACTCAGGTAAAATTGATTTCACCTAACTATAATTACACTCAGTGTGGGCTTCAGCATCATCTTTATGCTCAGATGAGGGAAAACGGCATTTCTAGGGAACTAGAATATTCTTCCTCACAGTGAATCATGCCCTCTTGACTGTGAGCAGATGCTGTGTAAACAGCTGGCTCAGATGCACAGCTGGCTCAGATGCACACCTGCCCAAGTGGTCAGATAAACTCCTGTGATAACTTTACTCAAAATATTTGTTCAAAAACAAAAAAATCCCAAACAGAAAACAGATTTTTTTAAGGAAGTTATCAGCAGAAGCTGACAGTCAAATATACTGTGCATGCAGCCTGCAACTGTTCCAGCTCTGCCTTGGGCAGGTACATTTACAAACCCAAAGCTACCAAAAGTCCTCCCCGCAGAGCAGGGACACCCAGCAAATCCACACTGGCCACTGCTGCAGGTCTACACATGCAGCAGATCTCCTCCCTCAGGTAAGTGACTTTGGATGCCTGAGGAAGTCCCAACACACAAAATAACAACATAGCACAATGGAGCTTAAAGGACTGTTCAGACATCTATCAAGATTTGGTTCATATGGTTGCAAAAAAAAAAAAGCATCCTCATTTCTACCACCCTGGTACAAATACTGATTTTCTAGTCACTGGTCTGCAAGATGAAATGCTGAATAAGCACTTTCAGTATTTTACAATTTTTGCAGACAAAAAGTAAAGGTTTTCTAGTTAAAATGCTGACATTAACTTGCTCCAAGCATTACCAATATTCTTAAAGTTATAGAACTAGAGAAAAAAAAAAAAAAACCGCAAAATCATGTAAGATCAGTGTTGAGAGCATTACTTTTCACAGATAATATAAGTGATGGATTTCTTTCCACAGACATTGGAAGATATTTCCCAGACACTGCATACAGAAGAGAACACTGCACAGGCATTTAATCTAGTCTCTGGCAATAGAACATTCAAAATGTTTTGAGGATGTAACAATGACACCGATGTATAAAACTTTATTTCACGGAGACCTTGATATTGAGCAAACTACATACAGAGATTCTCTAGATATCTCAATTAAAAACCTACAGAATTTTTAAAAGATATCACCATTACCATAAATCACCAAGATTAAAAGAAGCACACAATGGTTTATGTTACTTCTTCAGGTTCATTTAATAGCTTCAACTAATAATCACTAGAATTTGAAACAATTTTTTTGTAAGCAACTACCAAACTAATTTCCTAGTGAACTTTTCTGACCCTTAAAGTAAGTAAATAAATGTATACAAGAAAAAAAATCTGTTTAAAGACTGCAACAATTAAGAACTTGTGTACAGCTGATTTTTCAACAGAAAGTCTGCTCCTGTGAGAAAGACAGGATTAACAAAACAAGTCCTTTCTCCTACTTTGTGCTCTCCAACACAAGGAAAAAAGAGAGGTAGAAAGATACTGTAATTCCCAGGAAGGGCACGGAGTTTCTCTTTCAAGGGAAGAATCCAAAATTTTTCTCATTTGTTTTCAGACAAAATTTATCTAGGAATATTTTGTCACGACTAGCAATTTTAACAATATAGTTTAATATTTATCTATTTATTTCTAGCTACTATCCCAAGCAACATAGTGATCCTCCCTATGCTCTCTCTTAAGCATTGGAAGCTGCTACTCCTTATCTTTTACAGAGCTGTAGGCTGTTTGTGATTTCGTGATCTTCTCTTGATGATCTAAACTCACTTTTTGATACACATAATTTTTCCAATTTTCAGGCAATTCTTCAAGGAAGCCTTCAGTCAGAATCACTTAGGATGAGCTTGTCTCCCACAGCAGTGAAGAGTAGAGGGAACTTGATTTGAGGCACGGCCAAGAAACATCTAGTTTCAAAGTTTAAATGCGCCATTGTTGATTGTAACAAGTCCTTTTTTGCAAACCGAGCTAGCACACCCGAGCACGTTTATTTTGCCAATGAATCAGTATCACTTGAATCAGCATCTTTGCACTTTGGGGAGAGATGATGGGGGAAGGATCTGCATTTTTAACTATCCAGCTATTCTGCCTCCTCATGATATTGATATTAGATATTTGGATGGATATCTATCTGCTCTATTGAACAGGGAAATTAGCTGGTATCTACTGATCTGGAGGACATTTACAGGGATTTCATTTTCTCACACATCTGCACAGACTGACTGACTGCTGTCACTCTTATCAGTAGACACAGACTTTATTAACTAGTATGTGGCCCTTCACAGGGAAGGATAAATGCTGCCATTCTTCTTCTTTGTGAGGTCACAAAAGTAACAAATAGAAATTAATGTCATGTCCCCTCTACAACCACAGATAACTTAGGTGGTACCATGTGTTGTTAATTCTGATGGTAGAAATAATATTGATGAGATGAAAAGGGATTTCACACACCCTGACCTATGCCTGCATTTTCTTCCTACAGCAAAAGAACAATTGAATAGGATTATCTTCAGCATAATCTGTACTATCATCCAAGAATCAAGGAAAAGAGCAGAGTTGGTGCAGATTATATCAACATACGGTTTTAAAGTTCTCTGGACATGTACTATCTCCAGAGTTTTATTCCCTTCTTCCCCATATCTTTGCAGTCATTTTGTGAGAATTGTGTGTAAGCCAAGAGCAAACAAATCCTTGTTACAACCCATGTTTTACATCCCTTCTGCAGTCAGTATGAAAGCTGTCTTTGTAAGGCACATGTAACAGACTGTAAAGGTTTAGTGGTGTGACTTTACCCTGGATGTCTTCCATTGCTATACTCTGACTCTAAATTCAGTGGATGAGGCACAGCAGTAAGAGCACTGTCTCCCACAAGGGTTAGATGCACAAAGAGGAGCTGGCTTTTTCTTCTATGCTGTGGGCAAATCTCTTGAGTACAGAACAGAAGATAATCACAAAGGCTGACAGACTGGGTGGGTTTGAACAGGCTTTTATTTTTTCTTGTATAGATAACTGTTTTAAGTCAATTCTTTATGGTCATTAGAATGAAACATTTTATTTCAAACTCAGGATAACATGCTTTTGAACACAAAAAGAGAGCAAACAGACCGGGGCTACCTCTGCCACTCCCCTGCCCTTCAATTTAGTACCGTGGGAAATGCTAAAGGAAACCAGAGGAGAGAAGAGACAGTACTTTACAGAGACTTGGGACACAGTTGTCTTCTCATGTCATAAGAACTCTGGACTAAAAGTCATCTACCTTTACGAGGCAACTTAAAAAAATAATTTGGGGGCACTTTTAAGTGTATTGGTTGCTCCCTCAGAGATGTCAAAAAGCAAATTAAGAAAAGAGTGCATACTTACTGGCTCACCAATAGTAATTACTTTTCTCATGAAGTGGGACAACCTGAATGAATGATCGATGCTCCAAGAGCAGCTGTCTGAAAGCCCTGAAGGTCTCCTGCTGGTGAACTTCAAATGCATAACTAACTAATCCTGGCTGTTTCTGGTAGGCAATATTCACCCTCCCAGCTCTGCTGGGGAGGAGACAAAGGAAAAACATTAGGTCACAGAAGCATCAAAGCACTTCAGCAGGGAGTCCTGTGTTTCCTGTCTCATTTTCCAGCTCTTAGTATCACACATTTACCTGTTATCTTTTCTCTTCAGAGGATCCCAGGCCATACTTCCTCACCATAAAGTTTCCAAGATAAGAGTGGGAAAGGCAAGAAAAAAGCAAACAGCTCATCTGGCTACATTCCCTCTTCCTCCTGCACTTTGCCCTCCCCAAGCAACAAACTAGACACTCTGAACAAAATGAAAGCCATTCAGTTTTCTGTGGATGTCTCTGTTCCACCCACCAAAACCACATTCAAAACAGAGGACAAGGCCAGAGGTTTCACCTGATCTACAAACTGGCTCTGGAGACATTCATCTTAATTAATTACATCCCACTTTATAAATCCAGCAGACAACATAACACATGTGCTACACTGATTTCAACAATGCTGGAGAAAATGAAGTAGCTGACAAAGGGGAAAAAAATTGCCTTTTCAACCTTTTGCCATTTGAAATTAATTGCAAAACATGTACCAGTGTAGTGTAAAAAAGCTGAAGTCAATATAAAAATTTGCAAATGTAAGGACCCTCATGTATTTGATATATACTTCATATGATTTTGTTTTTAAACAACATTTTTTTAAATTAACCAGTTTACCGGCATTTTTGCTACATCTTCATAAGCTACCCAGAAAAAGCAGTATTACCATTTCTGGTTTTCAAGCACAAAAGCTGAACAAAATAAAAAGAGAAAAATCAACAGTTTAACACAGGTTTGAGCTGAGAGAGCCTGGACTTCATATCCAGCAGAGTAATGAACTTGGCAACCAAACATGGAACACAAAGAGGTTGTATCAGCCCTCATTTCAAGGTGGTTACGTACAGGGTCACCACCCTGACAGACACACAAACACCTCAGGTCACCGACCTGACATCAGTGGGACAAGCAAGCAGGAAGGGAGGTGCAGCTGAAGGACCTTAGGAGTGCCAGGCTCTGCATCGAAAGGAGACAGCAGCTCTTGGCAGCCCAGGCAGCTCCAGCTCTTCCCACTTCCAAAGTGGTTGGAAGAGGAATGCAAATGGTGACTCTCTAAGTAATTGCCAAAAGCTAAGTGCTAAGGAAGTTACTTAACAGACTGACATTTTTAAGGTGCAGTTAATGGGACCTAACCACTCTGCATTAGTTTCAGCAGTTATCAGGTTCTTTAACTTCACACCCTGTTTCAAATGGAGTAAATCATTCATTGCTTTCTAAATGGGCCTAATTAGTTAGCCCACAGCGTGTGAAACTTCATTTCAAAATGAAAAAATGACATCCCAGAATACTTAGTTAACCTGTCCAGATCACATACTCCCTAGATTAAAGGCCAAGAACTTGAGAACACAGCTTCCATATTCATAATAAACTACAGATCTCTGAAAGCAAGGCTGGTGGAAGACTTTGGGCAATACATGCCCATGTGGCAATAAATCCATTTATGGTGCCAAATTAGTTTTCCGATTTACACTGCAGAGCTCAGGAAATCTTGCTCCAGTTGTTCAAAATCATCATGATCCAGATTCAGCAGATGTTTAGCAACGAAGCACAACACTTGGTACCGTACTTAGATGCTGAATTCGGGTAAGAGTGGGATAAAGCAACTGAAATACAGAATTTCCTCAAATACCCTTGAACAATAAGGTAAAAAATAATGGCATATTTAGAGAATGCTGAGTACTATTGTCCTTAGTGATTATACTTCTAATTGCAGTTGTCATCAGCTTCTCAGGAAGATCATAAAATAAGAAAAGTTTCAGGAGTGGAAATTGAACAACCAAAAAACTACTGATTTTTAAATAAAATTTGTCAAGCTTTCTAGCAGACAGAGTTTTACGCTATGCCCTCTAAATTATCATTGCCTTGAGACATAAAGCCCAAGAACAGAAGTCTCTACTCATGAACCCACCGGAAAAAAAACCAGCAAGGAAACAGGCACTTCAGCACACTTTTTTTCCTCCTTAAAAGGCCAAAGCACACAATACCTGCCAACATAATGGCTTGTTTTGATTAAAATACTTAGATGATCTATTTTTCAGTGAAAGTAAAGGTTTTTAAAGATCCCTGCAGAATAAATGCATCAAAAGGCATATATGATTTTCCTTGTATTGATGTTTTCATACAATGTTGTTGGAAGGAGATACAAAGAACTCATTGCTGGCTAGGAGTGACATCACAACTACACATTCATATACAAAATAGAGGCCACACTGAGCAAAGTTCAACAATTTAGAGCATTCTCCTGACAAAACACAACTGTCTTATCAAAGTATACAACACATGCATGAGTTCTCCACCTTGTCTGCTTTAAATGATTCAAGTGACCTGGCCTAAGTCACTCCTCCTCTGAAAAATGCACAATTGAGAAATGGTTCTTAGTAAAAGGGGCGGGGGAATACTGAATGTGAAGTTCTAGTGCTCTGCATGTGTCATTCATACTAAACTGCCTTTTTATGAAAGTGGACTTGTCTGTATTTGAGAATTCAAGAGCCGCATTACAGCTCTGCATAGAGACCCTTGGAGGTTTGATTACAAAAGCCAGACATCTTATTGTGTATTCCCTGCTGACAAGAAGTCAGCAGAGCCTATTACATCACTTCAAAGAGTGGTAAAGCAAATGCAGGAAAATCCCTGAAGTGATCTGATAAATGATTTTGTTAGTTAGTTTGGCACCAGTGGGTCTGGTATCTAATGCTTATGACACACAGCCTACTAAGTACATGGTATTATACTCCTGCTATTTTATGTCAACAAGAAATGTATGCTGTGACACAGGCCTTTGTAGTAAAGTATAGAAGGAGAGAAAAGTCAGAAGGGAACACAATACATTTCCCAAGTAAGTAAGGAAATCAATGAATTGTGCTAGGATTGAATATTGCTAACAAGCTACCATTAGGGAGAGAACCTCACAATTCAGACCAACTCCAAGCATATCACATTTCACTACTAATACCTAGTTTTCAAACACAATTTACTATTGGACAAGCCCCCAAACCAGGGTATCAAAAGATCTTTTGCTTCCCTTATGATACACATTTCACACAATCTTCAGGTATATCCAGTATCAAGACTACGAATGAAGGAGGGAAGCAAATGAAGGACAATAATCCAGAGAGTGACCTATTTCACAGAATCATCACAGAGTAAATCAAGTTAAACAGGATCCCAGGAGGCCTCTAGTGCAGCTCCTCTGCTCAAACCAGGGTCAGCCATGAGGCCACTTGAGGTTCCCCAAGGCTTTATTTGGGCAGATCATAGAATCATAAAAGCCCCTCCTGCATGGCAGACTCCTCACCACAATTGCTCCAGTTTATCCACATCTATCTTGTATCTACAAGCTCAAAATCAGGTGCGGTTTTTCCAATGTGATCTAGGAATACCAGTTCAAGGAAGTAACTGCTTCTCCTGACTTGGTGCTATTCTGCTAATGCAGTCCCATATAGCATTTGCTGTCTGCTTCAAGGGCACACTGCCAGCTTGTGGGCAGTTTGCCTATTGAGATCTCTAGGAGATCCAGATGAAAAGTCAGGAAAAGAAAGTTCTGGAGACTTGGTCTGCCTGAGGACTTCTTATCTATGTGCAGTCACTCAATCTGTCCTGTTCAGCAACAGGGCAGCATTTTCCTTGCTTATTCTTTTACTGCCCATCCAGTGGCACAAGATTGCCTTGTTGTCCTTGATGTCCATTTCCAGCTCCAGGTGAGCTTTGGCTTTCCTAACGCCATCACCGTGTGCCTGTGCAATAATTCTGAATCCCTCCTTTGCAGCCTGCTGCTGCTCCCACCTCCCCAGTACAGCTTATTCAAAATTAAGCTCAGTTGTGATCTACCTACTTTTTTTGCTGACTAACAGGCAGAAAGCCCAAAGGAGGGAAGGGAAATATCAGTGTGAAGAACTTGCCAGGTAACTTGAGATCCCCTTACAATCTTTCTCTCCATCATTTCATGGTTGCTTCAGTCATTGATTACACCATCAGTTTCTAATTGTTCATGAGCTACAGATCAGGAAAATATTACCCCTAGCTGGTCCAATAGTGTAAGTGTTAACAAAAAAAAAGTAATTCTAAGTCCACTTCAATATCCATTCTATAATTCTAAGGTATTAAGTCTGGTGTAAATGATGGATTTTGTGAAAAAATGCATTTAAACTGCTTCTAGACTTTAATGTCTTTTAGTACTTGAATGATTTGACTTTGCACAGCCACACTTGGGACAGTAAGAATTCAGATACAGAGTTGCATTTGATAGCAGTGGTCACTGTACCCAGACTTAAGGCAGTAATAAGCCTTTCAGTGTCTGGATATTATTCCAACTATTAGAAAGATAATGTAATATGAACTTCCAGGCTAAGAAGTAGTTCGGTATTGAAGCTTATGGCAAAGCACAGGAAAATAAAGATTGAGCTGAAAAATACTCTCATCAGTATTTTAGTTCTTTTTACTTAGTTTATCTAAAGCAACCAGATGCGTGCAATGAATAAAAATGTCTACTTTGCAGCATTTCAGCAGTATTAGAAAAATATACACTTGAGTACACAAATATTGGCGGAAGGAATCCTCTGCCTGAGTTTGGATATATGGTAGTTTTGTAGGTCATGCTAAACTTCAAAGAACAAATATAAAAATTGCCCAATTCTTCTTTTTAATAAATAGAACTTTTGAATGAGAAAGACTAAAGGAGACTATTTCCTTCACAGTTAAAGCACTCTATAACCACTTTACTATTAGCAAAAGGCTTTCCCCCACCCCCATGTCTAGACAGCAGTATTTTTGTGTGACAGAGACCAACCAGCCCAACCTAACTGTCAGGCACAAGGAGTAACATCAGTCTTTTTTAGCACTGTCATCCTTGATACTTTTTTTGGATGAGGCTTCCATTTAACATATTCAGCTGTATCTGATGTAGATGACTGTCTGCTAGGAAGAAGACAGATGACCCCTCTGTATTATCCTGTATGGGAGCTGCATTGATTTTGCAATAGCACCTTTTCACTGTTTCGGTTCGCAGTCTGGCATTTTTGTCAGTACTGGCAGTTATTTCTCATTCTCTTTCTGTGAAGAATCCCCATCTATCATCCAGCTGGATGAAAGCCACAATAGGTTTTGCTCATCTACAATAAACACTGTCATATATGGAGCCTGGTGTCCTATTGAAACAGAGCTTATGTAAACACAGTGAACTGTGTACCTGTCCATCCATCAGCTGAGCCCTAATTACTTTGGCCAGAAAATATCTTGGAGTTGATACACAGCTACCAGCCTCAAAGTTCTTCAGTACTTACAATTTTCTCATTTAACAGAGATAAGTACTATGAGGAAGCCCATGTTTAATTTAATTTAATTTCTTCCCCTTTGGAAAAATTAATTCATGTCTGGCTGATTCTCCTTGGATGTGAGTCAGGGTTATCATGGGTATGACCTCAAGGTTTCAGGAGCTTGAGAAGGCAGAAGAGAGGTGTGAGATAGGCAATACAGTGCTGTTTGAAAAGAGACTTTACTATGTCTTCTCCCTGCAGATGAACACGTTGACATGTTAACCAGTATATTCTAACCAACATGATCAAGATGGACAGTAGCAAGTCCTGAGTTGTACTTTCTCAGGAAGATTGCCCTTGACAAATATAATCAGAAAATTTCTGTAAGAGAGCTCTCTGAGAAGGTGATGTGATATTTATCATATCCCCAAGCTGATTCAACCTGACTCATTTTCTCAAAGATTTCATTGACCCACACTCCTGCAATCCCACACAAGCCTGTGTGTCCAAGTGGTCTGGCCAATATATCTTGTGCGCAACACTGACTTCAATGCAACATCCTGTATTATCATTCTCATGTAAACTGTTGAGGTAACACTTGTTATGGCACTGTCCTTTGCTTCAAAGTGTTGCTTACTTCAGCCTTCATAAATCTTAGGCAGGTTGCTGTTTGCTGGCCATTACCCCTTGTTTGTTTGAAATGTGTTTGTTTTTCCCTCATGAGCTCCCAGGAAAGAAAAATCACATAGATGATATTCTGCAACCTTGGTGTCACCATCCTGTTGCCAGCAGAAGACACTGCGTTCTGAGCATTCATCTATGTTGAGGTCTTAGTCTTCTGGTCTCCATATAAACCATATGTTCTTCAGTGTTACTACTAGGAATGGTGTCCTGGGAGTGGCACCCTCAAACTGTGTCTGCTGTTAGCAAGACAGGCTGTTCTTACAGTCCTCACCCTGATCTTTCTTTTGGTGCTCTCACAGAAACACAAACACATATAAAAAGCTCTTCCTCTAGTACTTCATTCATACAATCTTCTTAAATGTAACTAAATTCAAAGCATTGACTGAAATGTAAAACTTTCAAGTTGGCATAACTGTTACAAACAGACTTGGCACTTAAAATCAGTGTTGGTTACATTCTTGTTATTTTGAGGGTCTGAATAACATTGTAGGTGGGCCAAGGCTTAACTTTGACAAAAGGCTTCTTTGTAAAATCCCAGAACCTGCCTCTTCATGCACTTCTGAACGCCTGCAGAAGAACTTCAAAATCTCCTTCCATCCCTGGAAGGGTTCAAGGGATAAAGCTTTGAGCAGCATGTCTTATGGAAGGGTGTCCCTGCCCACAGCACAGGGTTGGAACGAGATGATCTTTAAAGTCCCTTCCAACCCAAATCATTTTGAGTCTATGATATGACCCAATATCCAAAATGCATCAGGTACCGGTGTTTATGTTTTTATCAGCAGTGCCAAGATGAAATCCTTCCATGCTTACTTATCTGCAGGTAGCTTTTCTGTGTTTTGAAAGGGCAAAAATCAGCCCTCCAATTGTTCTTAATGAAATACACAGCTATTACAACATAGCTGGATTGGCACTTAACAAACATGTCCTTATCAGTACACTTGAAAAGACTTATGACGATGGTTAAGGCACAAAAACTTCCCGGCACTTACAGGACACATAGTTTCCATGTTTCTTGTCTAGTGTTTACGATTGCCTCTAGAACTTGCACCTAGACCCCGAAAAGCTGATTAGTTCAATTGAGCTAATAATAAAAAAAAAAAAAAAAAAAAAAAAAAGGCATATCGCAACCTTCACTTGACATTAACAAAAGTGTTTACATGGCACAGTTCCTGGCTTTCCAAGCCAGCAGAGCCTCTGCAACACAACTGATTAATTAAAGAGCGCTGAGAAGTTAACACTGAAGGTTACTGATTAATTGTATGTTAGAGCTGCCTAATCAAGTACCCAAGGCAATAAACAAATACAAAGATATATTATACACTGATTAACACAATTATTTATAGTTTTACTTTTAACTGGTTGCTTGCCATACATCAGTCTTTAATGTGAATAAACACTGGGGAGGGTGATCAGGATCACTTACTGCATTTCCCAGCCAGCTATTATTCCCTGGAAGGGAAACATATGATTATAAATCCTACTTCACGCATGGTCATCACAAAGGCACACACTGAACGAGAAACCACACCACAATCGTTTATCATGTATTTTTGAGTGCTACTGGTTGCTATGCATGTCTCCAAGGGCTGAAATTCAGCATTGCAAACAGCTGCTAGCCATCATTAAGAGAAAGTAAGCAAGCTACTCTAAATACTACAGCCTTATTTGAGGACAAGATTTACACCTAGAGATGATCAACAGCTCTTTCTCTGATTCACATTTCTCAGACCTAACAGCAAATTTCTCATTTCAGAGATCTTTGCTTCAATGTACGAATTTCCAATCCCAGACAGTAATACTTCATCTCATAAGGCTATTTTCATGGCCTCCTCTAAATCTATCACGTAACTCATTTCTCCATATCAAGAGATGAATACTAAAATGTGTCCTCTCTCCATAGTTTCTGTGTTATCCACATACAACACAAAACATTTCCTTGCAAGCACTGGGATGAGTTTATTCACTGTTAGAGAGGTCTTTTGAAGGAAAAACTACAGGAAGGGCTCTGAAAGACGGAAACTCTGGAATGATTCTTTTGCCCCCAAAGTCAATGAAAACAACTTTGCCTCCTGCAGAAATGTCATCAGTTCTCCTCCCAGATATGCCAGTTCTGTCTGATTCATACCAAGAAGCCAATGAACAGACTCTGCCTCTTTTGTGTTCACCATCCACCTCTCTCCTCCTCTGAAGAAGAGAAAAAAGAATAAAAATGAAAGAAAAAAAGCTGTGCCTCAAAAAAGGCAACAATTACTGAGCAAGTCATTACCTGGTACTTTCTGCAGAATTTTCACTGTGCGATAAAAAGTTTTATTAGCCACTTTAAAGGGCAGAGCCCTTTGTTAGCCTGCTCTTAATACAGTCAGCACAGCAGTTCAAGTACAAATGTTTATTCTTGACCTGTACTATACTTTTGTTATAAGACATTTGTATTTATCCAAAATGACCAAGATCAAATCTGCCATTAAATTACTTCTCAGCTATGAGGGGACAGTTCAAACTTTCCTTCTGTGTCTGAACAGCTCCATCTATATTACACTAGTTTGAAAGAACTTCCTGCCACAAGACTGGTGTAAGACAAGACGCTCAGGCACATTGTACCAGCTAATCCTGTGTCCTCCAGCTACGCACATTTGACTGCTTGCAACAAGATCTACAGCCAGTCACGGATTTCTCTTTTTCCATTGAGTTGGTGAGCATGAGATCTGACAGCTCCAGCACGCTCATCTTCCCCTATCCCCAGATAACTACTTTTTAAAGCTGTTCAGGGGGATGAAAATATAATAGCTTCAGAAAAGGTTGATCAGTATGAAATAAAAGAGAAGGTCAAAAGCTGATTGATGCCACCGCTGAATATTGTAATATTAAGATTCTGTCAATTTATATTGTCAAAAGTCACGATTTTCATACCAGTACCATCTATTTTTCCCATGTTAAAATTACCATTAGAATTTGTCTTTAACCTTTTTTTTTTTTTTTTAAATCTGGTTGCAATTACAATCAATCAAGAACAAACAAGCCCATCCCTTATCTCCTGAATTATGGATTCTGTGACATCAGTGTAAATTGCACATTCAAAAATCTGACTGTCCTTGTTTCCAAAAGTGGTTAATTATATAACATTTGAGAGTTATCTTTTGGAAGGCTAATTTTCATAAGAATCTTTAAATGTACAATAGTTTTTTTCTTCAGAAAAAAATCACCCAGCAAAACAGAACAGCGGGAATGTCTTAAGAATATTGAGCATCATTCACGTATGTACCAATCCTGTAAGTATTAATTTCATGCTCATGTACTAACAACATTTCTCCAACCAGGGACTCTCAAACCCACTGTTTGACCCATGTGAGTGCAGATCTCTTCAGCATCCTGCACTTCCAAGTTAAATGAGAGCGTGTGTCCCGTAGTGAAATTTTAGATCAAACTTGAATCTGGAGCACCTGTGCTACACATGCAATCAACATGCTAAAGCAGGCACTGGACCTTCAGTAACAATTATCACTCACTGAATAAAACATTTAATTAACCATCAGGCAGGGAACAGCTGACTGCGAAAGCTGTTGAATGGCCATCACTCTTACAACAGAAATATATCAATCCTCAGCCATTAAAAAAATAATAAAAAGTAAATTAATACATTAAAAAAATAATCTCACAGTATGTTTGTTACAAGTACAGATTCGGAGATTATAAGGGGGTTTTTCCTTATTTTCTCTCACAGATTGGTACTTAGTCTGTACTGCTAGCAGTATAGTGACTTTTGCTGTACTGAAAGTTTAACTGGTTTCCTCAATTTTGACACAGAAAGGTAAGCTAATTTCATAGCAAGCAAACACACTTACTTCTTCCTTCAATCGTACAGCAATTTTTATTCCAGTTCATTTTTAATTATCTTCCAGATTTCTGTGACTAATAAAACTCTCTACCACCTTCTTCCACCTTTTCCATGACACTGTTACAACACAACTCCCTCAGGTAGCTTTCCACCTACTTTGTCATAGACTATTTCCAAAAACTAAAAGTAACTGGAGGCAATCATTCCAACTGTTCACACAACCAAAGGCCTTTCAAAAGCCTCTATGAGTATGCCCTGTAGCTGATGGAAGTTCTCCTAGCATACATGCCAAACCAATAACATTCCAAAACACTCAGGTAAGAGTTCACAGCTCAGCAAATTACACCCAGGTACTGCTGAAGGGTACACCTGCAGTCAGGAGACTAAGTTAAGAGAAGAGCTCTTTCCGCTGTCAGTACAACCCCAGAAAATGTGTCAGATAGGACTCATTTCTATTTCAGATGCCTAGTGACACTCAGTGGTTTCGAAGCACTTTTTAAGGGCTTGTTTCCTAGAAGCCATTGCACTACCAGAAAAAATATGGTGAAACAACTGAATGAATACATTTGATATGGACAACTGCAAATCTCCACGTATTTCTACTATTCTGGGGTAGAGAATGACCCCGAGCTCTTGAGCTGACCTGTTTATCATGACCTAATTTTCTCCAGCAAACCTGCCTGGACAAGCCCTTAAAAAGAAACAAGTTCCATGCTCCTTTTATGATGCATGAGAGAGAGCTGTGCCCTAAGTGTTAAGCTTCTCTACACTGAATATCGAAAAGTTTATTATCCCTGTAGCACATAATCAGGCAAAAAAAAAAAAAAAAAAAAAGTAGGTAAAATAATCCCCCGCTTAAGGGTTTGTATTAAGAAGATGGCAATGGTATTTAAGAATCAACACAAGGCACACAGCATATTAATCTCAACAATCTGAACAGTACACACAGGCTCCTCACAATCCTCACTCACAAAATAGCAATGAAGTTGTCACTGTTCTTCAACCAAGCCATGCCTTCTTAACAGCCTCCAATGGCAAAGCCCAAATATTACATCTGAGAAACATTCATGATGGCATTCACATGGATCAGAAGGCAGAATTTTGTGAAAGGCTATTTATGCTCAAGTATTTAAGTTTTGACATTTCCTTGCTGAAATTTCAACACAGCATATCTGTGGGTGTTTTTGATGAATTATGTATCATAAAGACAAGAAAGTTATTAAGGAAAAGGATACTGGTGAGCACAAGATTGTTCATTTTCATTAACCAAAAATGAGCTGAAATGTACAATTATTGAATGCAGTGTACTGTAACCTAGAACTAACCCCATAACCTTCCTCCTGCAACAAAGGATCTAATTATACATCTTGCTATGAAATCTTGTGAAAATACCCTCTGAACACAAAATTAACTTCAGAGTTATTCTTACTGTGTCATCGCTACATCGCACCTGTGCAAGTGCTTAAGTGCTCTAATTATAGGTTTATAGGATAAATGCCTCAGAAAGTAACCATCTAAACTCCATATAGATGATCAGGACAATTACTCTTGTGCAAATGTGTTTAACACAACGCTAAAACACACAGCATTTGAGTATTTAAGTGCACGGTTTCTGTTGTTGCCTACAATTGTCTTCTGTCCAAGCAGTGGTGCTACTGTCAGGGAAAACAGAAAAGTCTTTGAGCTTTTCAGCTTTTTTGTTCCCCTCCCATTCTTCTAATGCTGATGCTAGACTCCCACTATAAGCGAGAAGGCATTTGCAATTTGTAAAATAACTTGTAAACAAACAAGAGTTGCAGAAAGATCCAAACAACACAGTATCTTCTGCAATGGAGGACTGAAACCATAACAAAAATCCTCCTACTTGCAACAGAATTTATTTCATTTTCAATTTTGAACTAAGCACTAGTGAGTGAGAAACGTCTGTTGATCAAGGAAACTTGCAAACCTCCCAAGTGCCCTAGAGAAGAGCCATGTTTGTGAACAAATTGTGTTGTTTACACCTTTAGAAATTTCAACTTTGTCTTGTATTTCCCTTTCCTTTGTTTTTTTTTTTTTTTTTATGTTCACAGGACTGTATACTGATGGGTTTCTACAAGTCAAAAAACCAGCAAAAAAGCCAAATGTCACCACTGCAAATGCACAACAGCAAAGTTACACCTGCCAGACTTTGCTCCTAGCAGGATGTTTGGTGATGGATGTACACTCCATGCTCTACCACCTGCCCTTTTCCTCGGCTAGTATGGATGTGGACACAGAAGAGAGTCAGGGAGACTACAGATTACAGCAATAACCCTAATGGGGATCAGGTGGAAAAAGCAGGAACACAGTAGGAAACACCACATCCCTAGCAAAAGGAGGTGAATAAAAAACATGAGGAAATGCTGGATAACAGAGCTCAAATATTTAGTCTTTGAGATTAAAAGTCATTAAAAGCCTTCCCCCCTTCTCCATGTCTCCACACTAATGCTTTAATCCTGTTTGCAGGGAAAAAAAAAAATCTTACAGATTTTTACTCATAAAAGTATGATCCATCTGGGTCTTTGAGTTTTAAAATGGAAAAATAGGTGCTATCCACTTTGAGAACACAACCATAGCAACCCTCTATTTTCATGTGAATAAGAAATAGCTCCCGCTCTAGTTGGGTCAGACTTGGGATGGGACGAGTTAATAAAGAAAAAATTGGGAATTGTAGATGCATTGAACTAATATTTTTGTAATAAACTAAACTAAATCTGCACAATTTCTTTGCAACTTAAATTGCTGCTTTGTCAGCGTAGCAGAGAACATCTTAGCAGGACCACTTTATCCTTTGTGTATTCCCATAAGTACGGCTTATCAAACTTCTAGACTTGGCATAAATTAATATGGAGCAGATTTACAGGCTTAAGAGACATTTTCCCCCAATTTTTAGAGACTTGATAACAACTGTACTACACTTTTTAGTACATGACATTTTTATGGTCTTTTTACAACATAATTTAAAAAAAAAAAAGGAAATGCAAAATCTTCATTGGGCTGAGACTGAAAATTCGTAAGTACCAAAGGAGCTAAGTAACCCAAAATTTAATCTGTCACACCAAACTTTTAGAATGATACAAAGTTGCCGGCATGTTCCAACACTCCAGTTCATGTATTACTGCCTTTACACGTTTAACACTTCCAGTTTAACCTCATCTTGCTTGAGTGCTTCTCTTGGTAGTTCTACTAGTACACTTTTTAACAAGGGAATCACAAGAAACAGGTTCACAGCTTTATCAAACAGTAAGAGCTCTCAGGCCTACTTTAATTTGAAACATACAGGAAAAAACCCCAAATATTATTCCGTGTCTTTCCTAACGAACCACACACGTTCATACACTTGGGATTAGCCAATTGCTGTCACACACAAAACCATAGTGACTGAACACAGACATGTGAAAATTCCAAACTAGGAAAGTGCTCTCCCAGTGTTTGGACTAGCCCATTATGCAATAATTCTCATTTCTGATATTACATAGAAAAGAACTCAGAATCTGTTCAAAGCAGTAACACGAATATATATTTTAAGTTTTAGCATGCTAACTTACATGAAATCAATCATTAAGAAGCTCACAAGAATTTCCTGAGCAAGTTTTGCATCACAAAACATACTGCTAACTAAGAATTTTAGTTTTGCTCCAATCATAAGATTATATTAAACAAATGGCTTAGCCATTTAAAGTTCTATGCCAGGCTTCTTGTGAAGTCAAGTAAAGTTGAATGGCATTTCACTATGGTTACCACGAAAGAGAAAAGATCTATTGTTGGAAACAGACAACCAGTTCAAATAGATGGTTATTCACAGTCATTTGTAGCTACAGTAAAAATTCTGAGTTCCTTTTCAGAAAGTCAGACCCTGTTTAAATGGTGGTTTTGCTTCTGTTTTTGTTTTTGCAGAGGATTCTCGACATGTGGCAGAATCCTAGATTTATTTACAGCTTGCAAAATTAATTTGAAAAAATGCTTAGGATAGAAAAGTTAGAGGAAACAAGAGCAGCACTTTATCGTGTTGGGAGCCCAGTAACAGTATTTGAGAGTTTGCTTTCCTATTTCTGTGTTACAAGTGACATCCCCCACTAGGCATATTTTGCTCCAGCCCTCCTGACTTGAGCCATTAGAGGACACAAAAGCTGCCAGGTTTTTGTGCCAGAAAAGCTGCTTCTAAGTAAGAGAAAGTGTGTATCTCTTGGTATCTGCCACAAAATTTGCCAGATTCTAGATACACTGATGTTCGATGAGGAAAAAACACCCAATTCCTTTTATTTACTGCTACCCTGCCCTTCAGAAGGGCTAATGAGTTCTGTAGTCACCGTCAGCCACACAGCTGTACATGCTGCAAGGCAGGCAACAACACTGACGACTAAATGAAGACTGATGACATTCTGAGGGGAATGTTTCCAAGAAAAAATTCCCTAATCAAATTAAGCACTGTGCACATAGATGAAATTTTATTTTTAATCACTCGTAACTGTTTGCATTCTAGCAAACATATTCTAGCACAGCCTTAGAGAAGTGGAGCAACTTGTAGTTACTTGGATACACTAGAAGAAGAGGGACAAAGCATGTCGGGTCACAAATGCTCTTCAGGGTTGTCAGGAACCACTATTTGCATAACCTCTTTCCCCTTTTTTGAAAAAACAAAAAACCATAAAAACCCCACCCATCAAACAAACAAAACCTCAAAGAAAGACAACAGAATTCTTGTGGCTTTCAGCACATTCTGTCCAAGAAAGCCAGCAGGCTCTTTTAATATTGTCAATCTCAGTTTCACTTGTTTATCTTGTGTATGTATGTGCTAAGAAAAATACTGGAAACAATGGCAAAAATAGCTAGAATCAGACCGATGTTTCACTAGTGTGTAGTTAAAAAACCAAACCAACCCCTTATGTTCATTTCTTAAATAAGAAGCTTAGGTGACACAAGTCAAAATTCCTCTTCTTTGTCCAAGGTCATAAGCTCATGCTTAGGTGAATCCCCCTGCAAGAACACACAAAGATGCCTCCTCCGACTGAAAACACTCAAGGAACTGCAGTGATACACAAGTATCTCCCTGTTAGCCACGTGTTATGTGCCTTTTTTCATCCCTTGATAATTTTAGAGTCATTCACCAGGTAGAACTGGCCAACACAATCCCTGTCCAGTGTGATACAGATGTCGAGGGATCAGACCACAAGTCTGCCAGAAAGCTGCCTGTAATCTCCTCCCTCACGATTTTTCACTGACCTAAATTTAAGGCTTGAAGTGCTTCCATTCATAGCACACAGTATACTTGATGTATCCACATACTGGTGGCCATTTCCTCTATTAAAAAAAATATATTATACTTTTTGTTATAAAAGAGGAGAAACTGTCTATTGAGAAAAAAATATATATTTCACTGTTTTGGTCATTGGTCAGAAAAGAGCCATTCCAATTTTACCACACTAAAATGGTACTAGAGAATTCAAAATGCATTTATAACCTAAGCATACACCATTTTTAGCGAGCTATAAAACTTAACCTTTGTAGAATATGAATAGTGCTTCACAATAGCTTTTAAAAAGGCTATTAAAACTTCACACTTCCGATAAAAAACAGTCTAATGCTCTTGATCCTGACATCGCCTTCATATAATGTATTTCTTCTGCTACTCAACTGTGTGAAAAAAATCCCACCTATATTCTGAAGATTACATCTTTGGACCTTCAAAAAGTAATCTAAGCAACTCCTGAATTTGAAGCCTGCAAAAAAATTAAAAGAGAAAAAATCCTCAGTAGTAAGAAAATAATTTTATCCAGTTCCTGCCTTGTCTGCTCACTAATAGGGATGGATGTCAAGTAATTAAGGCTTTAGTGGGGTTTCTAATTTTATGAAAAGGGGTTTTTGCAACTTTCAGATGGCAGAGAAAGAAATATCCTCCCATTACTTCATTGGTTTGTAACAGCATCCAAAAATTAGTTTTTTCATAACCACTGAGAAGAGAACAGAAAATATTAACAGGCATTTCTTCTGATACAACTGTGGGCTAGACTTCCAAAAGCCCTTTGTTTATAAAGCAAAGCCAAAAAAATTAACTGCTACTGAACCAACAGATCAGAAAACCACAGCAATATGTTAATCTAACACTGCCTACAATGAACTGTTCAGCTTTTAGGTCAAAACACATTTCTTTATGGGAACATACAGGGCTCCTTGGACTCTCCCGGGGCAATAAAGCCTCCACATTGTATTGTCAGTATAGTGAGTAAGCGATCACCCTTTTCACAGAGAAAAGCAACTAAAAAAAAAAAAAAAAAAAAAGGCACAGGGCTCATATCCCCAAGGCTCTTGCCTCCCAGCAGAAACCTCTTTTCTCATGCCATATTCATGCAAGCATGCTGCACGCCACAGCCATAATCCACAATTCAGCAACAAGAACAGGATGTGTGTTGGCACAAACAGAAGGTTTGAAAGAGGAGCTATGGCTGGGCAGTAATTGATTCATGCTTTAAAAATTCTTCACACAGAAGTCAGTTCTAGAAGTAAAGACTCCCCCAACAAAATCTACTAGATTAAAGAAGAAAAACCAGAACACACACACACAAAAGAAAAACAACAACAACAAAAAAAAACTAAAGAAAACAACCACCAAAAACCCTACAACAAAACAAAACAACCCCAAACAAACCCAAAACAATACCAATTTTTTTACAGGCTCATTACAAAGAATACCGACCAGAAAATAGGTATAGGCACGCACTTTTCATTTCTCCCTCAACTCTTGGGTTCAGCTTCCTTGACTGACTGCAGCAATGTCAGCACATCACAGTAGCAAGCCCAGCTGTGAGACCAGAAACTCACAGAAAGCCATGACCCCCTCAGTCTCTTGTTGACATGCTTCTTCTGTATGAAAATTATTTCTTTTGGGGGTTGAGATGCTTCCTAGGAGTTGACGCATGCAAGATCCACTTCCCCTTGCTTACAAATATACATGGGATGGCTGTACAGATCTTTCTCTCTATCCTGCAAGTTGGGTGCTGGCAAAGGGGATTTAGACTTGCATCTCCAGCTCCTCAAAAAAAACACACCACTGCAAACAGCAATCACGCTAATTCTGAGCTGAACATCTTTATCTGCTTTGCAAAGTCACTTATCTTATATTTGCTCACACTTTATGTCTCATTTCTAGTACATTGGTTTTCATTTTCATGGAAGATTCTAATTTTTTTGAGTTTCTGGGTTAGACAGCTGAAGTCCAAAAGTCTTCATCCACATAGATACCAAACAGATATAATTCCTTTTAGCAGGCTTGTCTCTAACCCGCTAGTGTTACATATGGTCTCTGCCAGTTTAATCTCTGTCCCTGCATTTTCCTTCCATGTTCCTCCCACACAAGGTGGGAGTAGGATAAAGGCAGTAAGACAGCTCTTTATACTTGTAACAGTCTCTTCCCACACAACCGTAACAACACAATTAATAATCTCAGTATTTGAGTAAGACTTATCTAAAAATTCTTGCAATCATATTAAACATGAAAGATGTCCAGTTTTAGCCCTTCATGTTTTAAGCTCCATTTCAGGGAATTTTTTAAGCCCTGTGATCAGAGGGATGGAGCAGCTCTTCTACCCAGACAGGCTGAGAGAGATGGGCCTGTTCAGCTTGGAGGACAGAAGACACTGGGGAGACCTTACAGCAGCCTCTCAGAAATCTACAAGAGAGTTGAGAGGGACCTTTTACGAGGACATGTAGTGATGGGACAAGGGGAATGGCTTCAAACTGACAAAGGGGAGATTTGGGTTCTTTACTGTGAGGGTGATGAGGGCCTGGCATGGGCTGCCCAGAGAAGCTGTGGCTGCCCCATCCCTGGAAGCGACCAGCTAGGCTGAATGGGGCTTGGAACAACCTGGTCTAGTGGAAGATGTCCTGCCCATGGCAGGAGGGTTGGGACTAGATGACCTTTAAGGTCCTTTCCAACCCAAGCGATTCTCTGACCTAAACATAGTTTTGGAAGTTTGGCACATTAACACTACACTTGCTTTAAAGCCAGATGTGATTTCACTATATATCCTGCCTTTCCATTATCCCTTGAATATTTACTGCAGTGTAAGAAAAAATATTGTAACTGAATTTATCAGCTAGCCCCAAAAACTGAAAAGTCACATAGCTCATATTATAGCTTAATGTCTGAATGTAAAATATAGCGATTTAAGTATTTTTTTCTTGATAGCCTAATCTGATATTTTTCTTAAACTCTTTGTGGGAAAAACAAAACCATCCACCCTGATGTAAATTTTTTCCTCATGAAGAGTGATATTTACCACTTCCTAAGAAAGTCAATATATAAATTTAAAAAATATTTTCATGTTTTTTCAGATTTATCTGCGGATTTGTCTTTATTATGTAAAAAACAGAAAACCATACCAAGCCAGAAAACCCCCCTAAACTGAATAAACACACTACAATAAACCAGTTTTGCACTTCAAGACCACATGCCCTCTGCTTTAAGAGAAATGCTACATGCATGGGCTGTCACTGTCTGGCATTGCAGGAAACTAGCTTTCATAACCAGAGGATGAGATTTCAGCAGCACAAATCATCTTTGGCTGCCTTGTATTTTATCATCTCACCACCAATTTCCTTCTGCTGGGGAGAAATGAATACAAAAGCAAGACATTCTACTTATCTTCGTTTATCTTCCATATTGCTACGCCTTATGAAAAACAAGAGTTTTGATTGCTAACTCCGAAGTCAAACATTAAATTCCAGTGCAGGAAGCCTTACAACCACCCTGTTACAGCATTGCTAGGGCTTGGGTTAGTTTTTTGGGTTGTTTATTTCATGAGGGTTTGTGTTTTGGTTTTTTTGTTGTAAATCCGAAAGAAATAACTTCCTCTGTAATTTATTATATCACTAAAACAGCCAGAGTCAGCTAATGTCTCATAGAAATAATATATGATAACAAATATTTTGCCATAAGTTAGAGGCAGGCAAAGCAAAAGCTAGCATGGGTCTCATTACAATGCCATTTTTGGAAGCTAAGTCCAGCTGTGTGTCATTCCAAAGAATTATGCATATTCTTAATTAAAATCTATTAGTGCGCAGGATATTTCCCCCCCTTCATTTTCATTTCATCACTGCATTTACACTGTGTAGGTAATGGCAAGAAATGTTGCATGTGAAGAAATAGAAAACATTCATTCTGATTTCCTAATTACAAGGGAGTAGAGCCTGGCTGTTTTGAACTATCTCTTTGTGTTGGTTCACATGTGCATAAAATGAGCAACCTTTCCAGTAGCTAAGTGAGAAATAGCAGAGCATTGCTTTACTGGCACTCTGAAAAATGACTGCTTGTTTTCAGTAATACCAAGGACAAAGTAATTGGTGAATATACAGAATATCAGAGCAAAACCATTCAGGATCATTCTACTCAGAAGATGCTGGTTGGGAATCAATATTCTTCCACTGTCTTTTTCTGTCTTTCACTATCTCAAATATTTCCCCTCTTTAAAAGATAAGCAGCTATTGCAATACTTGTATCCTTACATTAGTGGGGAAAACAAACAAACAAAAACTCAACAACAACAACGAGAGTAGGCGGACTCTCAGGTATTGGGCATCCTTCAGTCCAGCCTCCTTCCTGCCAGTCCTGCAGCCACCCTCTCTCTCATTAGTACTTCACTGCTCTGCTCCCTCAGGGTCTTGTTACTCAGCAGCAAAAGCAACAATTTATTTTTCAAATGGTGGGGGAGAGTTAGATGTGTGTGAAAAGAAGCTCATGTCTTCTCCCAGAACAGTCACTCATTGGAAATACCAGTTTCGGTTTCTTCACTCAATTCAGAAGTTTGCAAGGAATCAAAATTTCCATATTACTTAGATCCTGCTTACCTGCCCTACAAAAATGCTGTGATCTATGCCTGAAATCAGGAGATCTGACGTTGATAAGAGACCATAGGAAACCACATCATACTGACTTTTCATGTGGTATTTTTCACTGTTCTCACACACCTTTCTTTCTCGTCTACCTCTTTTGCCTCCCACTATATTACTTTTCTACTGAGTTTACACTCCATAAAACAGTTATGCATTAATTTTATCCCTTAATGGAACTGATATTTTAAAGCATAAAAAATTAATTTTAATGATACAGTCAGAGCAATTTAATTATGTCCTGCTTTTGAAATGCTGTAAAAAGTGATTACACCTTTACCTTCACAGTTCCTTTATGTTTTATGTCTCAAAAAACTTCCCTGAACTTTGTACCTCCAGCTATGTGAATTCTTCTATTTCCAATGAACAGCAGGTAATGGGGAAAAAAAGCAAACAAAAACCAAGGAGGGATGTGGGTCACCTTGGACATTGTAACATCAAGGACCATGAGCTAAACTGTGTCCTAACTTGTCAGGCATTGGTTCTAAGTTCCAAGACATCCTTGTTTGGACTGCTCCTTTCAATCAGTTGTAGTAAGGATATATTTGTGCACACATGCAAACTAACAGAAAATGAAAATTCTGATGATGAATAGGATATAAACAGCATCATCTGAACTAGGTTCAGTTCTGCACAGCTATAAGAAAATCATGTATAAAGAGATATGACTAAGTCTTTAGAATAAAAGTCTAACACTTTCATGTGCCTTAACATATATCCATCAAGTTTTCTATCCACATCCATCTTGCTTTATTCATTACATTTTCACAGTTCAGTCATTTTCTCCACTAATACAATGTTTTGTCCCAAAACCCCCACCATATTTGTACTTAGAATCTGATACCAGGTGAATGAACCCACCTTCTAAAAGTTAAGATGTGGAGAAAACAGTGTGTCAATTACCACAGCTTTAGTCAAGACAATGACATATTACAGCTCATAACCAAGTCAACAGCTCTGCTCCTCCTCTCACTGTGTTCATTTGCAAGGCAAATTTTGACAAGGATGAACACTGGGAGGCTGAGCAGAGTGGAGAGATGCTATGATGCTGCCATTAGAGCAAAGAACACTGCATGGGAAGATCTGGGATTGCCTTAGGAGTAGAATAATAGAAATGGGACAAAAGATATAAAAGCCCAAGTTCTGCAGAACATCTCGCAAGTGCTGCACAAGTAGACAAGTCTAGGCATGACAGATAATAACACAGCAACTATGGCCAGACAGCTCAAAAAAAAAATCCCCTAAATTATACCTGGGGACAAAGTATTAATGTCACTGCACAAAACCACAGTGAAGCCTAAACTCAAGAGCTCATTTCTGTAAATATATCTTCAAGACCTGATTTAACTTGAACAAGTAAAATGATAGTTTACTTGCAAGAAGAAAGAGTATATCACATGAGGGAAGACTAAGAGAGAAGACTTTCTTATCTGAACATATTGGAGATAGAAGTGTTTAAGCTACAGTTCAAATACTGCCAAAAAACTAGTGCATATTACTAATGCATTCTGACAAGCTGAAGTTTTCTTCCCTTCTGAATGGAAGAAACAATGACAGAAAACAATTTTTAAAGGGAGTCAGTCAATTCATAAGCAAAATTTATATTATCATCTGCAACTATGTGGGCACCAACTCAGTGATCCAAGATGCCTCTTCCAGTCTTAAATGTGAACCTCTCTCTTAGTAATATCAGTATAAATCTTCCCAAAGGAAATTCCAGTGTGGGCATAAACCTCTTGCTTCACCCAAATGTGCCATGCCCTTTAGCCTGAAATTAGCACTGAACACCTGAACTGGAAATGCAAGACTCCTCTGAGCCTATCTCAATTTTCCAGTCTGCTGAATTTTTAAACAAATTCCCCTATAAGGAGCTTCTTGCTGCCTAGCCCCTTACACATTTAACATAGATCTACTAAAAATTTCTGTATCCTCTCTGCTCTCCTGTGTTTTCACTATTTTCTTGTTTCAAATACCCATTTATTCCTGCTGAATTTCCTGGGCCTATAACAACATGCTGTAGCCCAGTACTTGAGGCAGAAGCCTTAGAGGCTTCCAGGAGCACCAGATGTGTGTGATACCCTCACACATCTCCATGCAGCACTGGGGAGGGAAGATCCATCTTTGGTCATACTTCACACTCTGCCTTCTCCTTCCCCTTTCCTGTCCTTCGTTCTTTACCCTGCAATACATTTCTTTCAGAAATGATTCTGAAGTGAGGTTTTAGACTCGACACACCATGGCGTTTTTAGCATCTAATAAGCCGGTTTAATAGCAAGTACTTATTTGCTTGCATCTCCCACCTGCAATTTCTTAGCACTACTGCTGGTGTTGCCAAGCTCTAAGGTTCCGCCCCATAAAAGTGGTATTAAACTTCTAAATTACAGACCTTGTCCTATGTGTTCTAAATATATAGAAAAATATTTCTTTTGCTCAGTTGGAATAAATTTCATCTAATTTGATTCTGTGGATTGGGGCTTATCAGTGCATCAACTCTGCTTAAATCACATCTCTTACCAGATACTACTGTTTTTCAAGACCACCAGCAAGCAAAATACCAAAACCGTTGTTCTTCAGTGCAAAGAAAAAAACCAACACTTTGGAAACGAAGTCCTAATTTAAGTCTGGTGGTTCTAGATTTGATTTTGGTACAGAACAGAACTAACAAACCCTTACAATACTTCTTAAATTCAAACCTAATTTTTGAATAAGAAACCTAGAACTTGGACTTTGAAATGTGTCTAGAGGCTACAGTAAGGAAGAATGTACCGGCATACCATTTTCTAATTGAGTATCCAATTCAAAGTTTCTACTTACTCATTCAAATGCAAATTAAACCAGCTAAAGCACAAATGCCTAGTCTGAGACACAAATTCAATTATAACAAGTCAGTCGCTGAATTCTTAATATGGATGCTTTTCTGTACTTACATTTACATTTTAATCTAGACCGAAAAAACCCAACAACCCTGATGAGGCATATGCAGATTAAACTTCATGGTTCTTATGTATATGATAAATTAGAACAAGCCAAATAAAACAAATAGGAGCTCTGGGATTTACTTTTTTTTCTACTTTAAGAGACAGGTATGACCATTTTTATCACTTTTTGTGAAGACTTTTCCTCTCAGTGAAAGAAATGTAACCCCAGACATCAGCTCAGAGATATGACCTCAGACTGGTATTGCTGGTATGACCACAGGTAGATTAAAGGTTGGAAGAGATTGTTCATCTGAACTATGACAGCTTTTACTCAACTTAAAAGTACTTCATGCCTTTGGCTTCTAGAAACACCTTTCAAATTTCAACTAATTAAGAGCTGAATCTCTTTGAATGAGCGCTCCTGCAGATACCCAAGTCAAAAGACTTTGAGAGGCTTGTTCCATGCACAGAACTGAACAGCTTCCAGCCATTCCACACACTGACCCACCCCAGCACTCAAACACCATGCTCAAGGGCTCCAATCACACAGAATTGCAACCCACATCTCCCATTTCTTGTGGCAGTTCTTTCCCACAAGGTATGTGGCTGGTTGTGGTGGGCTGACCTTGGTTGGATAACAGGTCACTCCCCAACTCAGCTGAAGAGGGGAGAGAAATACAACTGAAGGCTCAAGGGCTGAGATAAGGACAGGGAGATACTACTCACCAGTTACCTCCACAGGCAAAACAGACTTGATTTGAGGAAAATTAATCTAATTTATTGCCAGTCAAATCAGAGTAGGATAATAAGAAAATAACAACAAATCTTAAAACACCTTGCCCCCACACTTCCATTCTTTTTGGCCTTAACTTTACTCCTGAATTCTCTACCTACCCCCACAGTGGTGCAGGGGGATGGGAAATGGTCAGTTCATCACATGTTGTCCCTGCTGCTCCTCCTTCCTCAGGAGGAGGATTCTGCACACTCTTCCCCTGCTCCATCCCACAGGAGACAGTTCTCCATGACCTTCACACAGGTTCTTCACAAACTGCTCCAGTGTGGGTCCCTTCCATGGTGTGCAGTCCTTCGGGAACAGACTGCTCCAGCGTGAATCCCCCATGAGGTAACAAGTCCTGCCAGCAAACCTGCTCCAGTGTGGGCTTCCCCCAGGGTCTCAGCCTCCTTTGGGTTCTGCTCTGCCGTGAGGTTCTCCACAGATTGCAAGTGGATCTCTGCTTTCCCATGGACCTCCATGGGCTGCAGGGACACAGCTGCCATACCATGGGCTGCAGGGGAACCTCAGCTCCAGTGCCTGGAGCACCTCCTGCCCCTCCTTCTCTGCCCTTGGAGCTGTTTCTCACCTATTCTCACTCCTCTCTCCTGCTAAATCTCCACTGTGCAGATTCTTCCCCCTCCTTAAATACATTATCCCAGAGGTACTGCCACCATTGCTGATGTGCTCCATGGGTGACACTGGCTGTATTGGACATGGGGGAAGTTTCTGGCATCTTCTCACAGAAGCCACCCTTTTAGCCTCACCAATACCAAAACCTGGCCCTGAAAACCCACCATACTGGTTCAGAGAAACCCAACCTTCTCCAGGGAATACTTATCCTCCTTAGACCACAGCTCACAGATGTGTGCACCAGCACTACTGATCCAATCTGCTTGTAAGCCCAGTGACTGACAGCAGAGCCAGGACTGTGTGCCCTGACAGTAACAAGCCTAGTTAATGCAGTAGCTTAAGTAATCCATTCTTGCCCTCATAAAAATCTGTGAATCTTGCTCAGTGCCATATGCTCAGAGATCAATATGTTTCACTAGATCCCCAAAAAGATGCTTTGATCTTGTGTTGGAAGCATACAGATATCAGATCATTTTGTTTCAGAAAGGGCACCCAAATCAAAAGCAAAATACATACATCTCTTCCCATCACACACACATGAAACAGGATGTTTACACATCCTGTTTACAGTGTTATCCAAAGACTGAATTTAAAGGTCTTTATGGTCTCAGCTGACCTGTAGCCATAGAAACCTAATGTTACAGTGTGGCAGATTTTCAGGGTCAAGGGTTACACCTAAAACAGAAAAGCAAAGATAGAGTTCATTACAGAACTTAAATGGATCATATTTGATGATCCACCATGAGTGAAACTTAGCTTTACATCATCTAAAACTCTATCCACAGACTAAAGACTAAACAGGTAAGCACAGTCTTCCATTTAGCCCGTAACTCCAAACTGAATACAACCAAACTCAACTCCGTATGAAATACAAGTTTTTGACAAATTGTACTCTGATGAAAGAGTTTTATATGGTTCAGATTTCCTGCTGATCAGTTAAGATTACTTTATCATATAAATTTTTATGTGAGTAGCTGTTTCATGAATGTACTTTCTTTTAAGGTATCTTCTCCTGCTCGCTATACTTCATTTATTTGCATCATCATCTACCTCCTTACTTCTGTCCTTTAATTACAAATCTTCCTGCAAAATAATTTACCATTTTCCCATAGCTCCATGATCTACTCACACCTTTTTGGCATTAAAAAAAGAGCAGAAATATTTGTGGTGCTGTGATAGATGTAATTTGAAGAGGAGAAGGGAGGGAGATTAAGTTTGTTGCATTGTGTCTTTTGCTTGGGTGCTTTCTGGGAATTAAAGTGTGCATTAAGCTAAGCATAACATTTCTCAAAGCATACAATTATTCATAAAGGTCTCTTGTGCTTAGCTTTATATTTTTTCCCCAACAATATTTAGTGCAACTTGCAAGCATCAATAAAGAACATGGCACCTAAGAATATCTAACACACCCACTTAAGGTACGATATTGGCACTTACAAACTATTCTAGTAAAACTTCTGAAGGGCAAAACTAAAACAAGAACTCAAAAGTGAAGTATAGCAATCAATCTTACACAAACAGAGCAAGCTGTCACAGCCACCAAGGCATGTTCTTGCATGTATTAGAACAGGTAGGCTATTCTGCTTTCTGCTCTAAGCATTAAAAATCCTACAGAAGAGATTTCATGCCAGACTAGAAGAGAGAGAAACAACCGTAAAAATGTATAATTTGAAGTCATTTTGTGTTTAAAATACACCAGTACAGAACTTCACTAATTTAATAAAGAAGTTACATACACACAGAGCGGATACTGGGTCACAGGGATCTCAGGGGCAGAGCTGCCACCTTGTAACAGCAGAGAATTAGTTTGTCAGCATTAGAAATAATCAGGGACTTCCCTGTTTATTTAGCACATTTAATGATAGTAAAAACAAAGAACCCTAGCTATTTGCAATGGTGAAACTTAAGCAACACGTATGTATGAGTCATTCCACTTTGAAAACTCACATTGCTGAAAAAATTTAAATGGTTTCTAAGATCAGCCAAAGAAATTAAGACAAAGCAAGCAAAAACTCAGCAGGACAGGTGATTTGATTTCAGCTGACAGAAGCTACACATCACCTAGCTTCCACTAAGGACACCACTGCTGCACTAAACAAACCCTGCAATTTGACATCATAAAAGTTCTGAAAAAACAGTACATTACATCCTGGAATCACTATTTTTCTTCACTTGGTGATATTTTACAGCAACTGCCCAAGGGACATGAGAGACTTCAGCGCTAGTCAAATAAGAATCTGAGGAAAAAGAACTGTTTTACTAATACAGACAACTTAATTGGAAGAGCTGCTAAAGTGACCTTCCAAGTGATAAGGTGTAATCGGGCTGCTCCACTTCCAGAGCATGTAAATGAATTAAAGCCAGAGAAGGTACTGGACAGCTGCCTTAGAGCTTCTAACACCCAAAGGTGTTTTTGAAACCGGCTACAAAGGCACATATAGTCCATCTTGCAAATAATTATCTTAAGAGGACAATTCAAGAGCACACAATTAGCTGGAAACTGCATCCTGAGAGTAGTGTGGTGTGCCTCTTCATTACCTTGGCTGATGAGGCAAGGCAATATGAGAGCTGTACTGAAATAGGAATAAAACAGCCAAGCCTGTCATGGACTGGGACAGGAGAAAAGGAAGAAAGGAGGGGAAAATTAAAAAACCCAGTCAGGTGCCAATTTCCTCGAACTGTGGAAAAAAGCAAAAAGTCTGAAGTACAGATCTGCTTTTAAAGACAAGAGTCTTCAAAGCAGCAGCTCCAGCTTCAGCAACAAGTCACTTGGTAGGAGGAAAAATGCTCAGGATATTGAGAAACAGCCCATGCTGGAGCAGAAACCATTGCTGTATAGCACAGCATGCTCTCTTTCACCAAATTTCAAGTCAAAACATTATCTAACCTGTATTTTCAATATTAAAATGCAGACAGTAACAGCAAATAATTAAGCAGTATTTTTATTTCCTTATTTTAAGGAAACCAGTCACACTATATGAAAATACAGTGATCAGGAGTCCACTCACACCACTATGTGTTTTTCTTCTGTAGGATGTTTCTACAGTGCGGTAATAGGACACAAAGCATAAGGAAAAAAGGCATCTGCAGAAGTACATGTTAATCTGCAGGAAGCAGCTTATGAAAACCTCTGTTACAGTTTATTTTCCTTGCATTTGAACTTGCATAGCTTTTGAGGAATAAAGCAAAACAAAGAACTGCAATGTAGTAACAGAGAATTAAAACACATTCAGTCAACACTGCCCAAGGCCCATTTGAAAAAGAAAATAATTCTATGTTTTCTTAGTGAGATAAAAAAATGGAGATAGCAGTGTTTGGATCATCATCTCTGTTGCATCGCTCTCTTCTACTCTTAGTTCACAAAAAAAAAAAAAAATTGCCAACTAAATGCTTTATGTCATTTATTTTAAAATTAAAAAATACCACTTTAATAACTGATCAACAGGAGGAATTTATAATGAAAAATGGGCTTTAATAATATTCACTACACACAGAATCACAAGGGTTTATTGGTAATAAAAGCCTTAATTACAGACTCAATTATTGATAGGCATAAATGAAGTACCGTTATATCATTTTTATAAGCTGTGTAAAATATAAAATAGAAAGCAAAGAAACCATTCCTGGGCTTCATTACTTAATGTCAGTAAGCAATTTTTATTTTTTTTTTTAATTTTTGAAAAAAATTCTGCAACAGCCCTCATTCCCTCTGCTTTTCTTTTCCTTTACCTTACACTTAGCTTTGCCATCTCCATCCAATTTCTCCTTTCATGCAGCAACAGAGTCCTTCCCAGGCTACTTAAATTCTTTCATTCTGTCATTTTAGATGATTATACAAATGAGCTCCACTGAGTTTTTGACCCAGCCAGCAGCAAACCAAGCAGCTCCTGCTCCCCCAGGCATCCGGCAGCAGCACTGCCTCAGGTGCAGCAGCATTTGCTAGAGGGACAACCCCACCTGGCCAGGATGAGGTGGTGATGGTGACAAACCAGTTTCATTCTAATACCCTTCTCTCATCTCTGCAGAGGGCAGAGCTCACTCTTATGTCCCTGTCCTATCCACACGGGACTTTGAGAAACAGTCTTGCAAGTCTCCAACCCCTTTTGTATGGCTCGGGCACCTCTGAGCTGATGTTCCACAAGGTAGCAACAAAACCAGAAGGAAAACTGCCTTGTTGACAATGCAACTGAGCAGCACCTTCATAAATCAACTCCTAGCGCAGTACCACAGCTACATCTTTCCCCTCCAGAGTGCTGTGCTCATTCCAGGATCCTTGCACAGCCCCAGGCACACTTAGCACCCCAGAACACCACTGCCAGAAGACACCGGCCCTGCAATCAACCCCCTGCTCACTGAAGAGTTAGTTAAACCATCTGTGTGGTCTGGATTCCCTGACTAATTTGTGCAGAAGCTTGGGACAACTTGAGAAGACATGCATGGTCTTGGAGAATAGAAAAATAGCCCCTCTAACCACAGATATCGAGGCCTGAAGGAGCATCGAGCCAGTCAGACTAGAGGAGGTTGTTGTTCTTACCATTGCTTCCCGTTAAATAAAGATTTCTGAGTTAAATAAAGATATCAAGAGTACCTAAGAAATGTTTTCATTTTCACTGCTGCTGCAATCTGCAGCTGGCAGTTGAGTTTCTTGGTGAGGACCTGGGAAGAAAAACTTCCACAAACTTAAAATGACTGGACATTTCCAGAGATTCAAATGCTATCTACCACTTTTAAAAATAGAGATGCAGTGAGGACACTAAGTCAATTACCAAAAAAGATAATACTGAAACAGAAAATGCAGTTAATGAGAGCCTGACTAATGCCAATTAAACACTCTTTGAAAAAACAGGATGCCTATGATACAGTATGATTCAGAAACTAACTGGTCTATGAAAACCAGCCTTGAACAATAAATAACAAATAGTTGTGTTAAATAACTATAAAATTAACAGAGAGCAAGAATGCTTTTTCTGTAATTAAAAATGAGCAAAAACTCAACTGGTAACACCAAGCAGTTTCAGTAGATTTTACCATGCTCAAAGAGAAATAAACAAACAAAGAAGAGGTACAAGACACCCAGTTTCACCAAAATTAATTTTATCTTGGGCAAAATAACCAAGAAATACAAACAAATCAAATACCCTACTGGGCATGATCTGGCTAGTGGAGAAACTTGATCCAACCATTTCTGATAGCTGCAGATATTAGGAACTTAAAAAAAAACCCAACCAAAAAACCCCCCCAAAAAAAACAACAACAAAAAAACCACCCTCAAGTATTATACTGCACAAAAGATATTTTTTTAAAATATTTCAGTGAAGCAAGCTATGCAGAGATATGCAACTCTGACAGGATATGCTGCCATCCAGCAGAAAACCAGAAACAAAGCCTGCACAAGCCTCCAGAAATACCATCATAGAAGAGTTAATAATCAAACATCAGTTATAGAACATTTGAGGAAAAATAAAGGAGTGTTTGACAAGAAGGTATTTAAAAAATAAGAACATGAAAGGTTGTATATAAACAGCAAACACTGGGCTAGCAGGACTGAAAGATTGACAATTACATGTCACAATGCACTCACAGCCTGTCACCAGCAACAAATAACTTCTGCATACAAAGAATTTTGGATCCTTGTTGAGAATGTTGGAGGAAAATAAAATAACAAAAAAAGAAGAAAGTTATCCTTTGTTACTCTCCCACTCATCTTTAAATTCTGAACAATGGTGTGGCTGAACTAACCATGCAGGGATGCAAGCATTCTTTAAACTCACAAAGCTGAAAGTAAAGTAATCTATGCTTACAAGTGAAAAAACAAGGTGTTTGACTAATGAGAAAGTACACACCATCATTTTTGTTGTGGGATGAATGTAAATTGAGCTTAGAAATTGAAGAGCTTGACCCTCATCGTTCAGAAGCCAATTTAAAAGACTTCAGGAAAGAAACATTTTTCCTTCATCTCCCTAAAATGCAGCATGTAGAAATACACTGAGATAATGTGTAGGCATTCACTGAAAATTATTACAGCTCCTAACCTTTGCTAACAAGTTTCAGGGCTAGGTAATTGATTATAAAAATGAAACTGCATTTACTGTTTGCTAACTTCTGATAAGCAGCAGGTATATAATTGATTCTCCCTTTCAGTATGCATCCAACTGCACTGGTATGAAAGCCTGTATGTGAAACGCTGGTATTTTATTTAACAGTTTGTTTCACTGCCTACTTTCCCCTCTATGAATAAAGACTGAACTCAAATTGCCATAAAAAATTATATGG
Organism: Corvus moneduloides; assembly: GCF_009650955.1. NCBI lineage: Eukaryota > Metazoa > Chordata > Aves > Passeriformes > Corvidae > Corvus > Corvus moneduloides. Next base: position 20,125,024 of record NC_045477.1, read on the forward strand.
ACTACTTCAGTGTATGTAGTGTTACTACTGGGTAAATGGCCTGAGACAAAATGAGATTCAAGGTTATCTTAAGTTTCTACTTTTCTGGGAGGGAATCTAGGAGTCAAAAGCAATCATTAGCCATTGTTTCACAAGTCTCCCAAGAAGATCTGTGCCACAGAGATCTGGCAAATCTCATAATCCCCATGTTTCTAGATCTCCAAGACATAGTTTGGTAGACAAATTCTGATTAATTAGATGTATCAGAATAGTCTGCTAATATAAACATAGCTCTCATTAGCATGTGTATTCCTGGCAGCATAACAATTCTCCCTTCTTCCTCTCCCTTGCTCTGTTTTTGACAGTGCAGTCTGCTTACGTAAGCACATCTATGCTCACACCTGAGCTGGCATAGAAGCATCAGGGAAACATGCATTATATTATTGAGCAAAGTCTGCTGGGTAGTTAGCCCTGAGAATTCTACCTAATGTTTATCTGATGTGCTTCCTCTCTAGATTGTCCCAAAACCCCTAAAGCTTGTGTTTAATGACCCACAGGGAGAAAAGAGCAGTGTCCTTTACTCCTTTGCATAATCTCCTGCTGGCCTAGAGCACAAGTCTCTCCCCATGGTCACTCACACAAATAGGTCAAGGCAAAGGACTTCGAATCCTCATCACATTCACTTCTGATGGAATGATTCCTAGACTGAGAAATTCTGCAAAAAACTCCCAGGTGTTATTTGAGATGACAGATGAGCCTGTGATTAAAAGATTCATGCTGTCATGCTATCATAGGCATGGTTAAAGCAAAACAAAAAAAATATTTGTTTAAGCCCATTATTTCTTTAGACTGAGGATGAGTTCAAGTAGAAAGCACCATGCCTAGAGATCAATCTTCCACTGACGTGCCTGTCCACTGCAAAGGGAACAGAGCACATGCCAGTCTTCAATAACTCCTGCTTTATCCCAGTAAATTTTCTACAGGTCTTGCTTCCTATCACAGTTTTATGCACTGAGAGCCAAGGTTTTACAGGATTTTATTTATGTCTCGACAACTTTTTAAGTATTTAAGTCTCTTGCAGCTAGTCACAGTGATCCTTCCTTCACTTACATTTTACAGTCTTCCAGTATAATGAAAATGGATGTCCAGGAGCTGGAACAACCTAAATGACCATTATTCACAACAATCTAATCAAATATGCTTCACTGAAACTTAATATTTAAAAAAATACAAGCTGAAATTAAAACTATTCAGGGAGTTTATTTTAAATAGCAATAACAATAAAGCACTACAATATCTCGTTGAAAAGTGGGACACAAAACCACATGAATGGGACCATAACTGAATTAGTCTATACTGCAAAATAAACAAGTAATCATCACAGGATTTGATAGCCATGCATTTAAACATATCCTAATCCCAAAACTAATAAGAAGGCATAACTATAAAAATAGATCTCTCATGTTAAGTCTCATAAAAGTCACAAAACTGCAAATCTGCTCTAAAGGATTTTCTCACATTTTAATTAACTATCATAAAAATATTGTGATGAGATAATCTCAGTTTATATAGAACCATTTTCTCCATTTAAAATTATACTCAAGAAAGCTTAGTAAGCTGCCTATTCCCTGCTGACAGGCACAAAAAAAATATATATTCATTCTCATACATTATATTTTATAGATGGGAAAACCATGCGTGTGCAATTTAAAAATGGAGGCTTTAAAAAGTCAGCCAAAGAGGTGAACTTGCATCAGTCTTGGGAAGACTGAACTAGATCAACCCCCTACCTAAACTATTTCTCTGCAAGTCATGATAGCTCAACACGCTCTGCAAGGAGCAGAAGATCCTATGACTCACAGCCAGTATCTAGCATCTTAACAGCCTCTACACCATGGTTTACTGTATCCTCCTGTGCCCCCTCTGCATGGGCCCTGCTATCTCAATCCTAAAAATTAGGTCTTTAAGAATCTATTAAAATACTCAAATAATTTCAAAGCTGGGTGTTCAAACACATGCTGGATCATGGCCCAACACTATTGTGCTAGCTCAGTTTCTGGATTTAGTAACTAAGCAAAGCTGCTGTTATAGGTTTACAGCACCTGTCAACTACCACAGGTTGATTCTCCCTACCTCAGTCCAGACACAGCATGAACAGGCTTAGATCAGAAAAATAGTTGACTGTTGCAATTTCAGCAACAGTGCATCATATATCTGCATTTATTACAATGTTCTTATTAAACAACTAATGTTACATTTCTTTAGAACTGGTAAAAATGCATTGCGAGAACACAGGCTGCTTCCTGCCAGGAGTGAGAGATTTTTGACCACCTTGAATGCCCACATTGTAAGGTGTGAGTCACCCCAGAGAACATCTGGTGGCCCAACAGCACAGAGACAGACATTTAGGTCACCCACCGATTATGCTCAGCACATGACACCCTTTCCCCGACACATTACCTCATACACCAAGACTCTTATGACAATTAGACGAAATCACTGAGGGTCTCCCCCCAAAAAGACTGTCAGTATGAAGAGCTTTTCAGTTTATCTGTCCTGACCCCTACATGGAGAAGGGAGGCTGTCTATAAAGGGTGTGTTAGTCCAGGTGATTGTTCTACAAGCACAAGGCACGTATTCCCAGTGTAAGAACGTGTCAGCTTTGCAAAATCCCTGTGGGGAAGCAGAGACGGCTTCCTGAGACAGGAAATATCACTCAGCTGTGTGGCTGACAGAAGACGAACAACATGGTGACATGGCAGTAACATGATCTTTACCAAAATGGACATCCTGCTAAATTATGGCAGGTGAAAGGGAAGGGTGTGACTGCCAAACCCAGGGGAGCATGTGAAGATACAGACAGGGGAGGGCAGGCACTGCCTACCTTGAAACTGGGTTCTCCCCTGCTCCTCTCCCTCAAAATACTCTGATCAGGGGCTCTCCTCAACCCCACCATTTCTCAGAATGCTTTCTGTTCTCCTGTCACAACTTGTTTCACTCGCAAGCCCAAATCCAGCTGCCCTTTCTGTGCAGAGGAGTTTCCTCCCCCATCCACATAAGGGGAAGAGGAAGCACACACCGGCTCTGTGCAGCTGTGCCAGGGCCTTCTGCTTCCTTCCTCCTGCCACGGCCTGCCTGCTCTCCCATCCCAGGCTCTCCACCACCAACACTCCTTCCCCGTCTCTGCAGCAGCAGGGGACATGACAACCCTGATCCAAAAGCAGGGCTGCCCTCAGACTCAGCCGACTGTTCTCCAGAAACTCACAGCCACAAGACATGCAAGCCCCACACACGCCAGCTACAGCTCCTCCTGCCCGCGCACTGTCTGTTCCTTCTGTCCCAGCTTCCCAAATGACATTGTATCCTCCCTGGTCAGCATTGCAAAGACCCCTTCCCATGATTTTTATTTATTTATTTTCACAGGCTTTAGGGACATACCTGGTTGGATATGCTGGAAGTAAGTTCTTTGCCTTTTATTTGGGTATGCCACTCTGCAGAGATGCTGATCTGTATCTTTGGCTCGATCACCGCTACTGACAGCAAACTTCTCTTTCTAGTCTGTAAATGTTCCAGTCATAAATATTTGCTTACAGAATAGTGACAGAAAAGTGAACTTTTAAGTAGACACATTAATACACCCTGTCAAAGATCCAAAGTGCTGCTGTTGCAATCCTAGATGCTCCAGCTTTAATTGTTCCGACCTCTAAAGTCTTCACTCTCCAAAGCCTACAGAACATAGAGACGTACACTAGTCAATGACACTGAAGTTAAGCAAACAATACGTTAGCAAAAAAAAAATTCTATTTCTCAGCCTGAAACATTCTCAAATATCTTTTGATGTTCAAGTGCTTTATAAATCAAAAATACCTCTGTTATTTTGCTTTCTTTAAACAAGAAATCTAGACCTTTTCTCTTAAACTTCAGCTGCCAAAAGAATAAAAATTGGTGGATAAGAATTTAAGTAATCTTTGCATCATTTTCCCTTTCCCATGATTTTGAAAAGTCAGGTTCAGACTCCCCTCAAAATAAAACGTCAGTAAAGCACAGCTTTAGCATCCAACTCACTTTACAAAATTTTAAACCTTCATTCGTGTGTGTCATCAATAGAAGAGATCACATGTGGCAATATACAAAATACAGCACCTAGAAGGCATAGTTAAAGCCCACATGAGGGTTCAGTCCAAGGCTAAATCACAGACACTGATGCTCCTCAGCTGCAGCAGTAGCTGGTGGTACCAGCTGGCACTGTCAGACTGCCTCGAGAGTCACAAAACACTCAGCCTAGTCCCTTCCTGCAACACAGGGAAGAAATAGTGTCTCACAGGAATTGCTACTCCTGAAGCAAATGGTGGTGGGAGCTGGATGTCCCTGAGCTCTTTGACCTGGACACGTGCTGTTCAGGTTCTGATCACAAGGAAACTTCCCTGCTCCAAGCCTTGCAGGGCAAAGTTCACCCATCCCTGACACTGGGAGAGCTCTTCAACATACAGTTCATCTGGTATATTTGCAAACATGATTTGCAGAAGATTAAGCATTCCAGACTCACCAACACCTTGTTGTCAATAGAAATTATCAAGGATGTGCATCCATTGCAGAAGCAGACCATACAAACTATCCAGCCTTGCACTTGCAACTAAAGCATTGCCAAGCAGCCAAAGGATGTGAAGTGTCCATTATGTTTGAAGCATAGCTTCAAGCAAATGCCACAAGAAACATAAATCTTATATAATTTTTTCACCACTAAAGTACCAGAGATCACTCAAATTCTTTCAAATGAAATGTACGCTGTGGTACTTCCACCCTGACTTAACAACCCAGGAGTGCTCACATGTCCAAGGGAAAAATGGTTCTCCTAAGCCACTGTCAGTCCCAGCTCACAAAAGCTTCTACAAATACCACTGTTTGAAAATCCTGGCATATGGTGCCACTGTTTTCAGAGAACACTGATCAATTTCCTCTTTCATTAAGTTATACTTAAAGGAAAAAAGAAATCCACAACAAAACAACCAACCAACAAAACCAACCGAAAAACCCCATCCAACACCAAATCCACATCCAGTCCTCAGTGTTCCCCAACCAGAGGGAATTAAAGAAACTCTGGGTTTTGGGTTCTTTTTAAATTTCAAGTTGCTGTTGAGGAAGATAATGGAAAACTGCAGAGCTTAGCATTTTATCAGCAGCTGGAAGATTTAGGTCATAACCTCACACCTGGAATTAACGCAAGTCCCAATAAAACTTTTGGTTTTCTAGTAGCTATCCTTCCCTAAAGACACAGTTCAGCTTTAAAGAAGGAAAAGAAAATGCAAAAAACAGAATTAGAAGTGACTTAAAAGCCAACTAAAAAACCCTTTCAGGCATCATGAAACGCTCCAGCAAGAAAATGAGATTTTCATTGCAATATTCCTTTTAAAGTTTCTATTTTTAATTAACAGGGTCCCTCAAGTTTTATGTAGAGTTTATCACACTGTCACAGAACTTGCAGTCTGTGAGCCACCAACCTCCTTCTGTGGTCATGAAAAAAATCTATACTGTACAGCATGTCCAAAAAAATAGCAAATATTGACTCTATTGCATGAAGAGAGCCTCCTCACAAGGAGTCATGGTCCCCACATGCTCAGCACTCTGCTCTCTCACGTTTACATGAAAAGCTTCCCAGAACAATTGTTGCTGTTTACAGACGACAACGCCTCCCAGGAAGACTAGAAACCAGTTGAAACACAAGTAAAATCAAGCTATGGATGCTACTTTTGTGTATTAGAATCCACACCAGAAACAAGGCATCCCACCATACCAAGAGGGCTAAGTTTTTATAAATACACAAAATTTCCAGTGTGAAGCTCATATGTGGCCCTCAGGAGTAACCATATGTAAAACTAAGAATAAATCATTTTGAGAAACACTTCGAACGTACTACTTCTGCCCAGAAAAATTGACAAGCTTTTGGACTGAGCCATCAACCTCAGCCTTCAAAACTACTCCCACATCAAATAAAACTGGACTGAGCATTCCAGCTAGAAATGATTCACCTGCCTATCCTCCTCTGGGTGCAGATATCACTCCTCCCAACACCCCACTTTTCTGGATAAAGCTGCTGGCAGCTCACATTCAGCCATTCAGCATTCACTAAAGAAACACAGTGTTATTCATTCCTCTATGCCCTGTGCCACTGATGCAATGGAAAGAGAGCCAAAGATTGTGAGCATGCTGGATGTGCTGAAACCCATCTTTCCTTATCACTGCTGTACTTGCAGATGGACATAATGATTAAAAAGTGAGCCACAGAGGGCTTCATGCACCATTCAGAGCAGAAAAAAAAAGTGAGATGTTTCTAAAGTAAGCAGACACCTCTCTGCAGTAGGTCAGAGAGCAAACATGCCCCCAGCAAAAGGTGGGAATTTCTCATGCTTGGGAGGAATAGAGATCTTTCCCCTCTTAGGCAGCAGAAATGAAACAGCCACCATGGAATTACAGGTGACCACCATTACAGGGAGATCCTGCCTGCTGGCTCTTGAGCTGCATGCTGTCCAAGAGAACTCCAAAGCTCCCCACACTGAGCTGTGCTGCCCTGGTGGCTGCCTCAGCATTCCAACCAAGGCCCCCTTTGCTGGATGACGACACCCAGCAGGCTCTGCAGAGCCTAACACTGCTAGTAGCATGCCCCAACACCCAGCTACATTCCCACTCCCACAAGACCTCTAAAAAACCACAGTTCTCACTTCCCCTGCTCCTATCCCTTTGGCTCTCAGGCAGACACTATGCATCTCTTATGGCCCTCTGATACACCAGCAGTTTTATACATAGGCCAGAAAGTTTGCCTTCCTTCTGGCTGCAGATACCAAGGGCTTAAGGCTCTTTCAAGACAAGGAAAGAACTTTCTTACAGAGCAGGCAGTATGCTAGGAGGCATAGAAGATGAGAAAAATATTCTGTGAATCTACTAAGAAATGGTTAACCTGCCTCTACATCCATGGTAGTCTCCTTTGCAACACACCACTTATTTCCCACTATCTTAAAAAGTTTTAGACTGTGCAGAAGTTTTGGATTTAACACCCCATGACATTGATCGTGCTGTAATCAAACCTCTCCTGATGGGAGAGAGTTTTTAAAGTCCTTGCCAGGAGTTCCAGAGACAAATGGGGACTCTCAGCCTTCGCTGCTTCTTGATAGTTGTTTATTAAGTCTTATCAGAAAAAAAGAGTCACTAACGTGACCCAGACATAGCACAAAGCAGAGAATACAGGAGAAAGTCGAATTATCAAGATTACACAGCCTTTTTAAAGGTAAGTCAACCAATGGTTACTAAAACATACATTAATTTTACTTTTCTACCAATTATTTAATAACACAGCCAGGAACTGTGGAATTCTTTGTCCAATCATCCCAAACTACTTGAACTGCAGAATATGGAGTAGTAGAAAAAGAAGAAGGTTTGGAGAACAACAACAATCCTCCATTTTGATGTTTTTTGCTTTTATCTATTTACTACCTTAACAAACCCAAAACCTCTAAATTTTTCACCCTGTGACAACCTTACCTAGAAGTCTATCATCTAATTTACATTAGTGTAGTTTCTAGTTCTTCTCTAAGAGTAGGCAGTTTTTTCCACAGACAGAGGTCAAAAGCTGTGTTGTTCAGGGAGGTGAAACCCCTCAAAACACGGAGAGAAATATTCTCTGCACTCTGGGTTCCTACAAACCCAGGGTACTTAAAGTGACAAGAAATGACCCACAGACACAAGGGAGTCTGGATGAAATACCAGAACCTGACCCTTACCAAGCCTGCAGGTGAACTTCCAGAAGGCGCACTCCGAGATTCATACAGACACTTCGGAATTTGCTGCTGTGGGGCACCTCATATTAACTGGGGTTAAATCTTGAGGATAAAGGACTTAAACTTCAAAGGTAAAACAGAACATGTTGCATCATTCAACAGCAGTGTGATGTGCCAGGTAAAACGGAACTATGGAATAGTCACCCCTCCAAAAGTCCTGTTACAGAAACCATGTCAAGAGCAAAACTACCAGAGCAAACCATTTTCTAGAAGCTTTAAATATTTAACAAAACAAAAAATATTGTGGAAAACAAAGGTGCAAAATATAAACATATGCAATGCGAAGTAGCTGTCATCATTTACTCATACATTGGTGACTGTTTCAAACCACAGGACTCCATTACTAATCACAATTACTAGAATTACTTTACTAACTGTAAAGCTTTGAATCACTTAGTTCTTGTCTGTGCAGAAACACAATAGTAAGAAACATAATTCACTCAAACTGGAAGCTGCTGGGACATTTATAACACTGACTTCCTTATTGCTTCTGTGTGTAGGCAGGGCTCAAGTTTAGCAGCAAGTTGTGCAGCAGTTTGAAAACTGAAGAGTAACATTAAAAATACTTGACAAAAATCTCAGTCATGAGTTAAATTTGGAAAACTTATCCCCTCACTAACCTTTAAAACTGTCAAGTGTAAGATGCAAATGTTTTCTGGATTTACATCACCAGTTGTCAGGGCACTACTTTGCTGTCAGTGTCAGAAATTTCCACCTTCCCCAGTTTTAGAAAGCAAATCCCATAATGGGGTGTCACTGTGTGGATTTTAAGATAAAACCTACCCTATAATCCTCTCCACAGGCAAGCATTTGATGTGCTGTATCATGAATGAAGAAATTGATTCAGCATTCTTCTCTGAAGTTACATAGCTACACTGAAGCTCCCCAATCCTGCCTAAATATTCCATTTGTCCTTTCCCTGTTCCATGTATGGTTTTGTAGGTAAAGGCCATTAAGTTCATCTCTACTCTCCAGAACAACTAGAATAAACCAACACACCATGATTTTATGTGGATAAGTCACAGAACTCACTTTGCTAAACACATGGTGCTTTGTACATTTCGCAAACAAAAATTCCATGCCAAAATGGAAAAAGGCATAGATTAATACTCTAGCTATCTCATCAACAGCAAAATAATTCAGAAGCTGCAATTAAAAGAACAGCACCTCACAAATAATTTTGAGATCTCACAGTTCCATTCAATTGCCCATTTTTAAGCCCAGTTCAACCCATGTATTCTCTGTAAGGTACCCATTTACAGACTCTTAAGTGAACATTTACCATTCCACCTCAGAGATAAACTGTGCCAATCCTCTAAAATATGAGTCTTAGGAATTCTTCCTAAGCATGAAAAACTCACTCAGCTCAATAGTGAGTTCTCAAAAAATAAATTACTGCATTTTCTAACAATAACAAGCAAACAACAACAGCACAAACAAACCCAAAACCCACCCCACCAAAAACTCACATTAAAAAGGCAAAACAACCAAACCATGAAATAAGTCAGTTGTATATAAAATGCCACACTTAAATCAAGCTGTACACAAGCTATATCTATTTTGTTCTCCACTATCTATGGTTAGTTTCTTTAGTTAAATTGGAGAAAAATTGATTTAAAAAATGAAACTTCTGCAGCAAGTGAAATAATAAAGGGCATTTGTCCATGATTCATCTGATTGAAGAATAATGCTGAGTTCATTACAGGCTTACTTGAAGGTGACTGAAAGAATATTTTTTTAGGAGTGCTGCTCTTTAATTGGACTTCATAATTAGTTTCAAAACCATCTGATAAGAAATAATATTTTAAAAAGGAAAGTATTGATGAAAAATATAAAGTCCTAAGTTTACAGAGCAGTTATCAGCTTTCTGTATGTATGCTTTTCTGCATTAAAGACATGGAATGGGTTAAAAGCATACCAGCACACACCTAAGCTGGCTTCTTTCACAATGACCATGTTTACAGAATGGCATACATATTCCACTTCCCCTTAAAAAAAAATCCTAGAAGAACTTACTGAAAAAACAGATTTTTTTTAACAAATATCCTACCTAGCATTTTACTGGAAGTGTTCTAGCTTTCTCTCACCACAACAATAAGTCTGGTACAATCCTTTCCTTATCCTCTTTGTACCCTATTTCATGCCACACCACTTTTGGCCCATTCCATCCCTGAAAATACTCCCTTTTTATTCTAATTCTTCTCCATGAATCTCACCACCTGCCTCCCCAAGTGTCACTTAAAAACCTGATTCTGTAGTGTATCCATCTAAAACACCCAAAGCCTTGCAGCAAAAGAGAACGTCTCTAATTGAGTCATCTCTTTGGGTCTGTCTAGTATGTGATTTGGATTTGCCCTTCCTTCCCCTTCATGCAACAGGAAGGCTGTGATGAAAGTAAGATGCTTGCAGTAACAAAGCCTACCACTACAAAACAGTGTGAAGAAACAAAGACTTTTAATATAACTTTCTGGCTGAAGCCAGAGGTCTGGGAAAAGCTGAGACGCGCTGCTTCTAACAGTAAAGTAGCGGAGCTCCCTCTATTGAGTTAGCTGCCAATATCTCTTCAAAGTTTAAAAGATGCCAACTATGGTAAGAATCTATGTTCTATTAAAAACCCAAAACCCTCCAGCCTGGGCAGCTGGGACCCATCATATATACTGTATGCAAGAGACAGCCAAGGGAAGGGGACAGCCACCACACAGAGCCCATGACATGCCAAAACGTCACTGCGTGCCAGGGCTCCAGCCCTGGGGACTTCTGCTATCCTTGGCTGCTATTTGAGAGGTTTCCCTCAGGTCCAATATTGCTGTGACCAGCACCCATGATTAATGATGCCAGGAGGTACTACAGATGGTGCTACCACAGCACAAAACACAACGCATGCAGTTCAAGCTTTTGAAGTTTTTCTTCACAACAGGGGTTAACTATACAGAGTACAACCTAAACAAAATGTATGGATATACAGACTGCTGAAACACTCATTAAATCACCAACTGCACATTTTAGTTCTTATCAAGGGAACAGCTTAGTACTTCCATTGCTGTTGAAAGCACTTCAAATGCTTTCTAACCAAATGTTACAGAACTGTTCTAACCCCTGATAACCTCTAAAAATCACACCCTGAAGCTGCAGGTACTTTGTCTTGCTCTCTACACTATTTTATCATTTTCTCCCATTTTTTACCTCCCAAAAGAAGTGTATTTCTTATCAACAATAAAAATACTAGTTCAGCAGAAGCAGTAGTGTTTTAATAAGTAAATATTTATTTGTCTTTCTGGAGACCTATATGCATGATAACAAATGCAATTTGATCTTAAGCTAGGCAGAAATTCCTCAAAAGAGCCAACACTTTGAAGCAGTAGATTAACATCCACTGATGTAGGAATGATTGTGATTCAAGCCATCCTCAATAAAACACACTGGGGAAGAAGAAAAAGGAAACAAAACCAGAGAAGAAAAAAAGGAAGAAACTTGATCTGATCACTGACAGTAGAGGACTGCCAGAATACAAGGTGAATTGCAATCTCCTCTCTAAATGATGATATTCATTTTCTAGTGTATTAAAGGCAGAAATGTACAGCTTCCTTTAATATTCATCCTGTTCCCATTAAAGAAAATATACCAAGATAAAGAACATGTAGGTCAAAGCCTTGTCTTCTGGGAAGATAACACTCAACCATTTCATATCAACGGGAGTTGTTAATATTCAGGTTTTCCTGGAAAAATGGCGTTCTGCTTGAGTCATTTCTAATTACCACCCTACAGCATTTACAGTTCTTTAAGAGTCTCTCATTTGAGCATCAGTGCATAGAAGCGTAACTATTTTTCCCGAAGACAGAGGAACTTGAGAGAAATCAGAATATTGCAACAGGTCCTCAATTCTCTTACAAATGTGGCCTTTCAGTTTACAAACATTTTTTTAATAAAAAATGACTGTATTACCAGAGGAAAAAGCTACACACCTGCCAACCCAGAGGAACCTTGAGTAGCACTGAAGAGAGTTGGCAGAACTAACCAAGACTATACTAAGAAACCATACTATTAGTGATGAGGAAAAACAGTTTCAACAATCAGCATGGTAGTATTAAAAAAAGCCACAAACCTCCCGTGTGTGAAACGGCAGTGGAACAAGCACTGGAGACCAGACCTCGAGCCAGCTTTTCTGTGATCATCATGTTATGGTCATATAGTACAGATCACAAGAAGGGGAGACTAAATATTGGTAATCTAGTGTTAGGAGATCCAATTACAAATTACAGCTCCTACAAAATAAGCACATTCAGTCTCTCCAGTGTTAATAGGCTCAAAGTACATACAGAAATGGTGCTCCTTTGTAGTCGGTTTCCTGTTCAGCAACCTGCTCAAGTTTAACCCAAGCAGTCCAAAAACACTTTGACCAAAAAATACTCTCCAGAAAGTCCTCTGGTAGGAACCTAAAAAAGCCCATGATGGTGTGATATGGTATGAGCAGCCAATACATTAAAGCTACTGCTGCTACAGAAATGCTTGTTTTCATTTGGCTCAGAAGGATCTCATACGGAATCAGGTATGACATCATGGAAATCTGCAGTGAGCACTCTTACAGCTTAAGACTGTAAACCACACTACATAAGTAAGATACTTGCAAGAAAATAGAGAAGACAGTTTTATCCTGATCACACAGATCTAATTTGCATTATGCAAAACACTTAATGCTATTTATTTTCCCCTTTATGTATCATCGTGCATAAATATTTAGAGATTCTGTTCCCCAAAAATTTCTGCTGGAAGTAAGTCAACAAATGACTTCTAATGCAAAGAAAGATAATATATAACCCCAGGGTAAATAATTTTAACAACCCAGGTTACTTTCAGGAAGGAGAACAGATGGTACTGTAAGAAAGGGTATTACTCTTACACAGGTTGAAAAGTGAAAATAAAATATCTTGAAATTAAATATGACTTGCAACAGACATATTTATTTCATGAACATAACATATATTTTCTTCAATAAAAATCACTTGGCTGAAATTTCAAGGATTTACAGACCTGGATGATTTCTGTTGTTGCCCTCTGCCTTCTGAGTGCTACAAACCCAACAGTGGAGGGGAGAGCACAAGAAAAATAGTTTATGTTGGAAGACTTATATACCAAAAAAGAAAAAAAAAAACCCCTTAACATATCAAACTCTTCCCAAAACAATCAGTTTAACAATTTATAACTCACTTAGGAATGAGTCTGGTTTGTAACCTGTATATTGGATCACAAACACATGGCACACTGAAGCATATACACGTGGTGCAGATGTTTTCTGACTTCAGTTTCAGAAAACCCATGTGAATTCCAGATCTTAATGTAGAAATCCAGTTTCCCTAGCTCAAAGCCATACCAGATACACCAGGGAAAAAACGCAGTCAGGGGTGAGGACACAATGAGTGTCACGTGAATAAGATTACACGTTTCAGTCTCACTAGGCTTAGGCAATATGGCAATATGTAACAAGTCTATTAATAAAACGAGAGACTAAGAGCTTCATTGTTACAATCTACCAGAAAGCAGGGAGAGGGGAAAGCTTTACAAAGGTCATGATTAGCTGCTGATTAACAGTTGACTTTCTTTTCATACACAACCATTTCCTCTAGAGAAGTATGAGATTATAATCGGTGTTCTCACTTAATCTGACCTAGAGTTAGTCTCTTAGTACCAAATGTGTATTGGACCTCTCTCTTTTTAAGATGAGTATCTTCCTAGGCAGGTTGTTCTGTGAAGAAATAAACCCGAGTTTTCTCATAAGGATCTCCAGTCCATCATGAATATTGCCAGAGATATTTATACCTGCAGCCCATAAACTTTTAATATGCTTTTAATAGCTCATCTACTGCTTTCCAGATCCAAAGCTCCAATGGAACTCCCAAAAGCCAAGCACCATGACAGAGCAATACATCCAGAATTTGTTTTGATGATAGCAAACTAGCTATCATCTAAAACAGCTGAGATAGCAAGGGGGGAGAAAGAGTAAAACTACAGCAATATCAAGAGTTTTTAATAGGTATTTTTATTCCAAGTATCTTTTATATTTCTCAGAATAAACAGAGAACTAGAGGTTTAAATCTTCTTCTGGGCTTTCCAGGCATTTTCAGTACTGCAGGGAAAGTTTCCCAGCTGAGGTGGGGCTGGTTTCTCCCCACATGTGTTTCCTTACATTTAAGCCTGAGTTTCTCCTTGAGGGGGCAAAGAAGGAATGAAGAGCAGAAAGAACAATTTGGATGGTTTTGCTGACAACCTATTAAGATCATAGGTAGTTAAGTGCCATCTTTTTATACAGCTCCATGAACACAACCTTTGAGATAAAATATTTTACGGTTTCACATTTTCTTCAATCGGAAAATGTAGACAGTCACACAATCAGCAAGATCATTTTGTATTTACTGGGCGAAATCTCTCCACAGGGGCCAAGTCTTGCTTCTTAGAAGCTGAGATCCTTATCCCTCTGATAATCCACATGCCTTTAAGATTTCCTAAAATGAACAATCTTTCCTGAAGACTTTCTCTGCATCACAGCAACCAGTATTCTTTGTAAGCTCTGCCACCGGGACTGATATTTATTATGTCCGACAGTGATTATACACTGTGTTTGCCAAAGCAAAAGCCAAGCAGCACAGCCTGACACACTGCTTACGGTTCCAGTATTGCTGTTGATTCTGTCTGGAGCTTTTTTACTATTCTGTTTGAAATTTATAGATTCAGCAGCCTTATTTTACTGTTGTAGCTGGTTTTCTACTTGGAGCTTGTAAAACACAAGCATAAATGATCTAGTGAAAAAGGTCTGCTCGTCTCTTCCATTTCGACAAGACCATGCTGGCCGTAAATGGTTAACTGGAGAGCACATAACAACCAGGCAGAGGCCAGGAATGAAAAACCACCAACAACTTCAACACTTCGGCAAACCATCCGTTGTTGCAAAGGCACATAGAGGCAAAGCCATTTCTTAAAGCAATACAAAATTTTACCACAGGCTGACGCTCTTTCTACAAGAATAATGAGACGGTCCCCGCGCTGAATGCAGAACTCACTTCACAGCTTTTTCCTCATACTTCACTTTCACGCTCAATATTTACAAAACAAAGCCTACAAACACCTCATAGCCAAAATATTCCCAGAACAATTAGGGTATTTAGCACTCTCTGCGCCTTCCTACTTCCCTAGGGCCTCGAGAGTGCTTTTACGGAGCGGAAAGGGGAAGCGAAGTTACCCACGCGACCCCGATCCGCCGGAGCAGCCTACGGCACTCAGCGCTGCCCCCAGGCGCGGGCCCCGCGCTCCCCAGCACACTGCCCGCGGAGGGGGCACCGACAGCGGGGCTGCCCCGCCGCGCCCGGCACCGCTCCAAGCGGCAGCGGAAAGCGGCGGGCGGCCGCCGGCCCTGCGGGCTGCCGTGGCCGCTGAAGGCGGGGAGGGGAGAAGCGGCTGAAGCGCGGAAGTTGCAGGCGGCTCGCTGCGCAGACGTGCCGCTCAGCCTGCGAGTGAAGCCGGCACCGCGCCGGGGCTCGGCTCTCGCTCCCGCGGGGGCAGCGCTACCCGGCGCCTGCTGACAACGCCCCGGGGGGACCCCACCGCCGCTTCCCACGGGGAAAGATGAGACCGCCGCCTCTTGGTCCCCCTCACCGCTGGGACAGCTCCTGCTTTTCCCGCAGGAAAAGACGGCGTCAGCCGGCACACCCTCGGAGGGCAGGAGAGGACCGCTCTCCTCCAGTAGCGCAGCGGGCACCACCGGTCGGAGCCACCCCCGGCGCGCAGAGAGCCCGCGGTAGGTGCCGGGGCGCTCCGAGGAGCGGCGGGCGGGCACCGCCACTTGCACCCCGGCCTCCCCTCCGCCAAGTTACGCGCGGCCGGGACGGCGCGGCCGCGGCCATCGCTTCCCTCGGGCGGGCGGGCGCTCACCTGGCGGCAGGCAGAGTGCTGCGAGCAGGAGGCAGAGCAGGGGCGGCAGCGGGCGGCGGCGGCAGGAGGCGCAGGCGGCGGCGGGGGGCTCCATCATCCCGCCTGCCCGCGGCGGGACCGGGAGGCGGCGGCGGAGCGGGGCGGCGCGCCCGCGGGGGCTCTTCCCTCTCGCACTGGAGCGCGGCGGCGACTTCTCCCTCGTCGAGGCCAGGAAGAAGCAGCGGCGGCTTTCCCCCGGCGGCAGGAGCAGCGGTAACTTCCTGGGCGCGGGCGGCGGGGCGGCTGCTCTCCCTCTCGGCGCGCAGCGAGGAGCGACTCCGCACCGGAGCAGGTGGCGGCTCCCTTCTGGCAGCCGAGCGGCGCTCCAGGACTGAGCGCTGCGGCAGTAGAGGAGGAGCCGGGCGGCGGCAGCGGCGAGGCTGGCCCGGCCCCCCGAGCCCCCGCCCCTCCCGGCACACGGCGCGCAGGCGGGGGGAGCCCCGTGGGCAGCCCCCGCTGCCGCCCCGCCGGGTGCAGCCTCCGCTGCCGCCGGGGATGTGCCTCTGCTGCCGCCAGGGATGTGCCTCCCCCGCAGCCCCGGGATGCGCCGCTGCCACCGGGGCGGCGCTGTGAAGGCGAGGGGGCCTGGGCGGCGGGGCTGGCGAGCATGCGGGACAAACCGATCCCCCCTTCACCTACCCCTGCTTTGCCTCTGCTCGGTGCATGGGCTGTTTTCTGGTGCTGTGTTCAGGATGCGTGTAGGTTACGAGTACTGCAAATCCTCAGCTAAAAAAATGAAATAATAATGGCAGTGCCCGTTCTGTCGTATGTATAGAAACGAGATGGTTCCTCCTCTGAGCCAAAATGAAAAAAGAAAGAAAAGGAAGCAAAGATAATAACGATCAGCTTAATCTGATTTAATTGATATAGCAGAGGATTGGATCAAAGGAAGGGAGCTCACAACACTCTAGCTGCATGAAGAAATGCACTGCAGGGTGAAGAGGGATCTTTCGTCACTTGTGGAAGTCGGCCGCCCTAAAGGTCAAAAAGATTCCTCATCAAAGTAACGCAATCCAGAAGCAGCGCTTTCATGCACAGCGCTCTATTCTCCTCCCGTTTCGGTCTGAGTAAGCAGTGCTCTTTCACTGAGAGGGAAATAAGCACGCTGAAGCCGCACAGCCAAGTTTCTCAGCTAGCAGTACTGCGTGATCAACATGTAGCCCACGCTGTCATGTGAAGTAAACCTGATGTCCAAAATCTGAAATATGAATAATGCACATAGTTTGGTCTCTTCAAAGGGACTTTCTAGTAGTGAAATCCGAAGTGTCAAGTGTTTCTTCACTTCACCATGTGATGATTTGAATTCTTGGACGGGAACTTCCCCAAAACTCCTGAAAATGAAAGACAAACTTAACCAGTCTATTGTGCAATTCTCAAAACAATTTTCTTGGTGGCTAACAACTAAAAATACTTAAACATTACCGTGATAGAGTACCTTTAAAAAACACAGCCTGTGTACTTTTTTGTGTATTATGCTTGTTTTCTGTCAAGTGGACTAAGAATATTTGGCTTTTAGAACTTTAAGTCTAAAGCATTGTCTTCACTTCAAAAAGTCCTTCTGTTCTTCCACATTATTATTATTATCTTTCTTATTGTGTAAGGCATGCCATGCAATCAGTTTTAAAAATATTTTACTTTCTAGGCTTACTGCTCAGCAGAACTCTGTCATCCTTTGTTTTCTCAGCAGATTTCTCTTTACGGGCGTATTACTAAACAGATTTAAAAAATACTACTTTTAAGATCAATAATCTTTTTGTTTACCTGTTGAAACAAATTAGTATTTCCCATTCTGTGTTTTTTTTTCTTGCGTGTTTAGATGTGGTAAGGTAATCATTAGCAGGGATATTTAATATTCCTATTGCTGTCAGACCTGGAGACCCGCTCAAAATCTTCAGAGAGGCTTTCTATAGAATTGCACTGAGATGACCATCTAATGGAGTTCAAACTTTTATTTCCACTGTTTTTGGTTTTTTTTAAATTTATAGATCTTTTAATTTTCTGTGCTGATTTTGCAACAACTTGGGCTCCATTGCAAATTAAGGGCCTAATTCTGCCTTCTTCATTGATATAGACAATTTTGCTGAAGTGAGTAGAATTGTGGCTGGAAAAAAAAGACAGAAAAGGCCAACTCTAAAAGTGATCTAAATGCAAATAAACATAGGAAAAGGCTTATAGGCCAGAATTCACTCTGCATGTAGTATGTTTGCTTTTTTTTTTCAACATAGCAATAGCGAGAACAATTTGTATAAATGCAAACACATGGTTTGCTGGTTTAGGAAATTAAATAATGCCCAAGTACCTTGTTTTCAAAGCAGATGATTAACTGCTGCCTCATTTGCATCAACATAATTAATAGTATATGTTCTCTCTCACTGGGAGAAGGGATGAGGAAGTCTTTCTGAATATTGTAAATAACTTCCAATGGCATGGTGCAGAGACTAAAAGGCAAGCTATAGAACTACACATTTCAGGCAGGCAAACCATACAGAGTAGTTTTACAATTTATACTCAAGATAGTATTGAGAAAAGTTATTTGAGGAGTATTTTGCTCTGAATGTGTTGTTTAAAGTCTGTAAGAAATATGAGAAATGCGGGAGATTACATTAAGGACATAATACTTTAATCAGAGGTATGATTTGTTTAGGGTTTCCCTCACTCCTTTGTCATTTATCTTCAAAGCTGTTTCTACCTTTCACATGAAAAGAGCTCTTTGAATTCTGAGTAAATAGAAAACATCTCAAGATCAGATTACTTGAGGGTTTTGATAACTTTACAGGATTCTAAACGTGATTAGAAATCGTTAAGATAATTATTAATGATATCTTTATATGCTATGTCATTTTGACTATCTTCAGTTCTGAGATTTAAAATTAATTCTTTTAATGTCTATTAGGTTGATAGAACATAGATTTGTTTTTCTACAGATTATTTTCTTGGGGCATGCTCCTCTTCCTATTGAAGTTAATAGGAGCGTGAGTGAGTGAGGGAAAGCAGCAACTGCCTGGCTTTAAAGACCAAAATAAACATTTATTTTGAACAAGTTAAAACACTTACTAGTACAAAAAAATTTTAGTAGAAAATAACTGTTTTTGAAAAGCAATAATAATAATACTTTGTTAAATGCTTAATCCTATCAAACCATAGATTTTCTATTTATGTGACAAAGTGGATTAAAAGTGTAATCCATTAATAGTGGTTGTGCATAATAACAAAGAGTTTTTGTTAAGCTGAAACGTCATTTCCCTTTTACAACAGGTGCATAAAACACTTTGGAAGCAAATTTCTAGCAAGAATAGTAGAGAATAGTGTTTAATAGAGCACAATGCTCCCGGTAATTTAATCTGTGGTTAATAGTGAGTGGAGGACTGTTAATATTATTTCAAGGAAACTTTGCAGGCTGGTTTGGCTCAGCACTCAAAATACAGTCTGCAAAGGGGAAACCTGTTGTTGAAACTACCCTTGAATTGTGAGACAAGTATTGAATGCAATGTCCAGCCTTGCATTTCTGCAAATCTGATTCTGTTAGTTTGGCTGGGCACTGCTGGGGTAAAGGTTTTAATTCAGGAGAGACCTGTGTGGGTACAGATGATTGTGTTAAGATGTGATTCAGCATTATCTAACATCAAGGGTTAAGCATATAGTAATCCATGCTGCTGGTTACAACACAGCTACAGGAATTTTTAGTGAATCATCTGGGACTTGGCTCATGTTTTATGACACTGGAGAAATCCACAAGGTGCTTCCAGTCCCCTTATGAACCTTGAATACTTTAAACACCAGGCTCTGCAAATCTGAGCCAACACATGCTGAAGTCAAGCAGAGTCTTTCACTGATTTTGCTTGATTGCAGTAGAATCTGTGGTAGATGAATGCTCGTCTGTCACAAATTGTTTTGCATTGCTCAGTATTGGCACATGAGGATAACTGGCAGCAAAGTCTTTCTGAATTGGATCAGCTGTACATGGTCAAGTGTCTCTAGGTTGTAAAGTATTTCAAACAGAATATGCAGGACACACAGAAAATGGTCAAAAACCAGAGCTGGCATAAAGGCAAATTGCGACCAATAGTAGCAAAGAAGAAAGCCTACTTAACCAGGGTTTCTGTAGGTATCTGCAAATGTGGCTGTCTCTGACTAAGTAAACAAGACTCATATATTTGGAATAAATAAAAAACCCCTGACAAATTACAGTAAGAATAATACCTGGAATCTGTGTTTTCAGTATTTCTTCACTGCAAAAATCATACTACTCCAAAACATCAGCAAATGCCTGCCAGAGTTGTTATTACTGTCATCAGTGTAGCAATTAGGCTCCTGAAACAAACTTATTTTCCTATTACCCGTGTCCAGTTTTTTTTTTACATAATGTAACTAAAGGACCAGTACTGTACAAACATTCATTAAAATAACATTACACTTCTATTATATACAAAATACCCAGAATGCTTTCAGCTGAGATGAAATTTTCATAAAATACAAGTGGAACATGAGAGTAAGGAGTTTGAAGAATAGCTGGTTGTCTTTAAAAGTTTGTGTTCTGCCTTAACAAACATGAAGAAAACAAAATTTTTAGACTATAAGTAGGTTTTATGCACAAAATAGACAAGAGTCACATTAGCTGCTGATGATTGAGAACTACATAAAGAGAAAAAGCAATCCAGTTCTTTAGGCTGGACCAGTATGCATCAACTTTGCTGGACACCTACTTGCCTTTTCCTCTGCCTTTTTTATAAAGGTTTGAGGTAGGTAAAAGTGATCAGTTTTCAGATTTCAGGTCTCTTTTTTCCATTACAAAAGCCACTTATGAGGGAAAAGAATTATTTTTCTATGAATATCCAGTGAGATTCACAAGTGTGAAGAGTAGCACTGATACGTATTGAAGTAAAATACCTGTAATACAAAGCTTTGCTAAAATGATTAGACTGCTTTCCCTTTTCTCAGTGTCCATGAAACTAAATTCTTTGACTTTCTATGCTTTCTAGTCATTAAGAGTCCCTGACTGTAACAGGAAAATACCTTAATAATATAGGATCTGATGGGTCTCCTGTACTAAGGAGCATCCTGGACAAGACATGTTGCATTCTGCCAGAAATATCCTGCAAGCAGTTCTACAACATCTGGTTTGAAATGTTGGCGTGCTGTGAAGGAGCAAGAAAGAGCAGAGTGTCATGTGATTTATTAGGATGTCACTGAGTTTCTCTGCCCTGTTGGATGGATCCAGACAACTCCTTACACTACCAGCAGCTGGCCTCTCCTGAGTCCATCCTACACACTGGCAGTCTCAAGTGGTTCAGAACACAGTTCCCAGAAGCGCTCAGCCAAGTCCTGGCTTGTGAAGTTGTTTCTTGGGCTGAGGAGCCTTTCTGCAGGGCCGTTCACAAAGGAGTGGAGTGCAGTTGGTGTTGGTGCCAGCCTCACCTGGAAGCAGTTCCCCATCTGTTCCCTTGATGTCACTTCGGTCTGGGACTTGGACTAGCTTGATTCTTGCAAGGTCAGCTCTGGCATAATCTGCCCCAGTTTCCAAATCTGGGGCTCTGTTACCCCGTTCTACTCATGTTGCCAAAGCAAGTGCAGACAACATCCTGGCAGAGCAACAGAGGAGAATGGAGGCCCGCTCTGGCCAGCAGCCTCCTTTTATCCCTGGTGCCATGCTGCCAGTCAGGAGACAATATGCAATCACTCAGGGATTGTGCAGCATCAGATGAGCTGGGGCAGGTGCTAGTGTTGAAACAGCATTAGGAGGAGCCTTCAGTTTCTGAAGTGTGAAATAGTGCAAATGGGACCTCTGGAAGCATTGAGAGATGGATCCTTCCCTACGGAGTGCCCTTGCTGGGGGGCTAGCGGAGAATAATCTGACAGAGCAGCAATGGACATGGCCACAGGCACCCCCTCCTGCACCAACAATGGAAGACTATTTAGCACTGTATTAAAAAATTAATTTTGACTTCCTTTTTTACAGGGGCTATCTCTGATTTCCGTAAAAGAAAATCAAATTCTCACGTGGATTCCTGATTTCTGTATGAGCTATATAATTTTAAAAATCTTCTTGATCAAATCTAATCAGAATACTGATACTGTGCAATTTTTAATCTGGGGGTCTGATTAAACCTTAAATCATGGTATTTTATAAGGTAGGTACTCAAATAGCTTTCACCTTCGTCTTGCCTTTCATTTGAGGATTTCGGATTCTGTGAGAGCATTAACTGCTTGGCAGCCTCTGACACTGGACAAGATACTGAACCCTAGAGATATGAACAGATTTCCTAATCTGTTTGAAAAACCAATGGTGATCAAAAGAAAGGATTCAGAGTTCCTGAGATTTCATCCTCAACCTCCCAAACTGAAACTACTCTGTTTATATTTCTGTTGGTTAGAGAAAGGTAGTAAAAACAAATGTAAAGATCAGAAGCATGGCTGGTTGTCAATTCAGTGAAATGCTCCTGCCTGTACTAGTTAGTGTGCTCATGCTTAACTTTCAAACCTAGCCAAGGGGAGAAAAGTGGAGGTAACCTATTCAGAGCATGTTGTAGATTTGCTCCTTTGCATTATGAAAATAGCAGTGAAAGTAAGGATGGAAAGAAGTGAAGTTTATTTTATAGAAAGTTTGGGTGCAAGAAATGGAACAGAGTCTGCACTTTATCCACCTGGAGACCACTTGGTTTTAGGTCCGCCTGTGGCTGAAGAAAATCAGTGAAAATTGAGCAAACCTGTAGGCCTCTGTGGAAGATGGACAGGACAAAGACAGCTCAGAGCCTTTCATGCCTACTCAGAACTTAAACTTGGACCAAAGGAAATTTGTTACCTTTCCTGCAGAAGCAATTTTCTTCTCTTTTTGTCTTGGGCAAACCAAAGAACCTTGATCAAGTGTTGAAAACTGATGAGTTAGTGTTGAGTGGAGCACATGCATCATACTGCAGAGTTCAGCTCCTTCAAAGTACTGCTCCTTTGAGAGATGCAAATGATAAATGAGAAATGAGAAAATAAGAGATGCCAATAAAATGAGAATTGGAAAGGAGGAATTAAAATAGAGAGTCAGTACCAGGTTCACACTGTTTTTCAATGCTAGGACACTGGACTCTGCACATCCCAAAGCTGGGCATTTTCCTTATGTGACAGGTATTGCCTCAGACCCTAATAATCAGTTTTTCTTTACAGTCTTGATAGTAGTAGCAGACTTTATCATGCTGCATGACTTTTAACATAAGCAGCTTTCATTCATTAACTTGGAGGAGAGCATCAGCAGGAAATCAATTATGCTTTTTTTTTTAATGTAGCCATACGCAGAACCATTAAAATAAATCCACTGTCTGTGTTCCAGAGTTGTGATTTCTTCCTTGCAACCTTTACTGCAGTGTGCCTGCCCCCAGTTGTGCTACATCAGCACTTGTAGATTACGAAGAGCAATTCCTAAGTAAATGAAAGGAATTGCTTCTTTCCAGTCTGCCAGTTACCCAAGGCAGGAATAGGCTTGTCTCAAGAGGTGAAAAGGCCACCAGCTGGTCATGTGTTCCTCAGAGCCATGTGTTGTCAGATCCCTGGAAAAATGTATTTGATCTTCTGTCATTTATCTGGATACCCGTGTCTAGGCTAGATTTGTAAATTATATTTTTAAATGTTCAAAGATGGAAAGGTTTTCAAGACCAGGCTGTTTGGATTGCAACACAGCTTGAGGGAACAGTATTGGAATATCTCTCTTATGTATGTAATGCTGGTTCCTCAGAAGGTGATATTAGCCCTTGGAAAGGAGGCTGTGATTGAAACTGTTGAAAATAGAGAGTTTCATTAAATCGGTAGAAATGTGCCAACATACTTGAAGATGTGGAGGGATAGCACACGGATTGCGAGAATTAGCCATGTAGGAATTATGCTTATGATATAATATGTATGTTGCATTAGAACAAAAGTCTCTGAAGTGCTTGGACTCTCTTTAAATAGGTTTGCTGTTCTGGAACAAGGAAGAGCTCCTGCTACAGACAAACTAGACAGGATGAGCAAAATGTGTTTTGAAGGAAAAGAAAATTGTTTTTCTTGTACATCATCCTGGCTCAGTTGAATACATTAAACTGTTGTACATGTTTCTTTTTTATGCTAAAGCAAAAAAAATTGTAGAAAAAGTCAAATCAAACTTGAAGAAAGCCTTTTGATTTGCAGAAATTATAATAGGGGATGTATTTTCATAAAAATGAACTTGTAATTACCTTCAAGAAATTGTAAAGATGTCTTTGGGAAGGAGATTTATGGCATTGTATGTTGGCAGAAGATGTAACCACAGGTTGTTGGATTAGGGACTAGTGCTGAGTCACAGTTTAGAAGGTAATACCAATTACTGGCGCATCCTTGTGAGAGAGGCTCACTGTAGCTGCCCCGTGTGTTTCCAGTGGCTAAAATAATCAGTGCAATTATAGAAGCAGTGTTGCAAGGGCTTTTTTTTTTTTTTTATATGGAGTGCTGAGAATTTCTGATAAGGATGGATAACTAATATTTTGCCAATCTATTTAGTAGCAGTCTGCAACTCAAAGGCTGGAAGACAATTGTTATCAGCTGTCTCAGGATCACACTCTGCAAGAGATGGATTCACAGGCACATTGTAGATTTCAAGGTCAGATTCACATTCTCTCAGGATGTGTGTAATGGTTCTTTGCTAGGAATGGCAGTCAAAAGGGTTCAAACCTCCCTGGCATTAATGTTCTGAAAGTTTGCAGTTAGTAACAAGAAGGAGTCTACCTGTTTTGCTTAGAGCAGATTTATCAAGATCTCTCTACTATTCTGGCTTACATTTGATCTAACTTTTTAAGTCTATGACATTTTTCAGAGCACAATTTATTCCCTTGACTCTGCTATCCAGAGTTCTAATTTATTTGCAGACTTGCTGTTCACCCTATTCTCTCATTGCCAAACAGTCTCCCATGTCTCACAGACAAGATGTTTCTCCTTCATCCTACTATTTCTGTTTCTTTTCTCTGTCAATCTCAGTTCATTTGTGTGCCTATTTCTGTTATTTCTTGGTCTGTCCCCCCACCCTCAGTCATTAGTCTTACCCCACAGGTAGGTTTCTCCCTCTCTGCCTGTCTGCAGCCTAGCAGCCTCCAACCTACCATTCAGTTCTTCTCCCCACTTTTTTTCCGTGCACCTTCCTCTGAAGAAAAGGAAGATCAAGAACCCCTTAGCTCTGGTTTTAATTCCCACCAACAATCACCTACTCACTGCTTGCTGAGCTCAGCAGCACGGGATTCTCCTGTTACTTGGAAATGCACCTATAGCCCTTGTACTGGTTTTGGCTGGGATAGAGTTTTTTTTCTTCCTGGTAGATCCTATGGTGCTGTGTTTTGGATCTTTGACCAAAACAGTGCTGATAGAAGTACTTGCACAGTGTCAAGTCCTTTTCTCTTTCTCACACCACCCCACCAGTGAGGGAGCTGGGGGTGCACAAGAAGTTGTGGGGAGACATGGATGGGACAGCAGACCCCAAGTGACTGAAGGAATATTCCACACCATATGGCATCATGCTCAGTATGTAAAGCTGGGGAAGAAAGAGGAAGTGAGGGATGTTTGGAACAATAGTGTTTGTATTCCCAAATCACCTTTACAAATGGTGGGTCCCTGCTTTCCTGGGGATGGCTGAACACCTTCCTGTCCGTGTTATGTAGTGAATTAATTCCTTGTTTTGCTTTGCTTACATATATGGCTTTTACTTTCCCTGTTAAACTGTCTTTATCTCAGCCTACAAGTTTTTTCACTCTTACGCTTCTGATTCTCTCCCCCATCCCATTGTGGGGAGTGAGCAAGTGGCTGGGTGGGTGTGAGCTGCCTTTCAGGGCTAACATACAACAGGTCTTGTTCATTGCAGAGTGCTTCTGACACATTGTTTGAATTTCTCTTCTGTTTTGTACTTTTTTTAATTCACCCTATGCTAAAGATGTTACATAGTCACTACAAGGGAACAGGCTTTATACCACTTTATTAATAGATAATGACATACACAAAACAGAGGTCATGCCACTTATTCACCAACAAAATTGTATGTTCAATATGTAGTCCAAGATATGAAGATGCATCTGTACAAGGATAAGGATGTTTATAAGTGTAAGATGTATGCTGAAGAACCATTTGATCCTCAAACTAAACTTTTCCCCTGCTGTTCTTTTGTAAGACAGTTGTAAAATCTATTTAAACAAACAAACTGGATGCATTAATCACAGTTCTCTGCACCTTGCTCACATTCACTCCCCCACTCTTTAAGTATAAATCTTTCAGCGTTGTTGCTTTCTCACATAGATAAAAGGTCAAAACAAAAGAAAGAAGTTGGAAATGGGAAGAGAGTGTAGACATTTTATAAGTCCTTTTGTGGGTTAGAAGGGGAAGGAAATTAAAATTTGCTTCAATGAAACAGGGCAGTAGTGTATGAAGATTCAGTTTTCTGAGAATGGAGGTGAAGTTTTAGAGAGGCATAAATGCAGTTACTGAAGTGAATGCTGCTGTTCCACTTTCTTTTGAACCACTGCAACTAATTTTGCATGCATTGTGAGCTTCTTTTTTGCAAATCATATCTCTTTTGAATGAGATGAACCCCTTGAAAAACAGAACCTCTAAAAGGCAACCAGGAGGATTTGAGCCTATAATTGAGCTCCTACCAAATTAATGTTGCTTTGTCAAATGCTACTTGATGACACAGAGGATGGCACAGCCATGTAATTCTTATATTGTATGAACCAAATTCTGAGGTCTTAAGAGGTTCTTAGAAATGGCATCTATCTCACTTATAGCTAAGTGTCTCTTAAACTTAAAAAAAAAAAAGAAGAGAATGATAGTACTTACACGCAGCTTCTATGAAGTGCTCATCATGCACAGTTCCAACAGCACTTTAAGAAAGAATGTCAGTATCATTATTTATATTGTGTTTGATTGGGAAACTGAGGCAAGGGATGAAGTGTTGAATTCCTGAATCAACAAGTAAAAGAGTCAGGAACAGCTACAATGTCCCATGAATGCTAATAATGCCCTGTAATCTTTAACATCTTGTTTTTCCCTCTGAATGTTGCTTGAGAATAAGCTGTCCTTGAGGGAAACTCTTCAAGTGGGCCACTTCAGTTCTTTGAGAAATGTTAAGAAGTCTGATTTTGAGTATTTTTTTAATCCAATGCCTCTTTGCTATTGAATCCTTCATGTCCTTCCCAAAGTATATGTGGAGCCTTTGCAGAAGCCATGGATAATCTGGAAAACGGTATTGTTAGGAGGCAGGCAGCATGCTGATTTATCTCCTTTGCATTCAAGTCATATACTGTGGTCCTTGTTATTTCAATAGCTGCCAACCACAAGGACCAGAATGAAGAGCAGGGAGAAGGCTGAGCCAGAGATGACAGAAGGAGAGCAAATATATTGGCACAGGGGCTTTGCAGTGGGTGCATTATCCTCCTGTGACAGCAGATTGCCCTCTCAAGGTATTTGTTCAAAGACATTACTGAAGATAAGTCTTGCTGAAACATGAAGTTTTAGATAATGTTGGTTAAATGTGATTTTTATCTGTATGCAATGAAATAAGTTATGATTAGGTCATTTAGATTTTTTTTTTTAATGAAAACATCCTTGGGATCTTACATATGCAATATATAGGACATGTTATTTATCTGTAAATAAATTGAAGATAGACAAAACTATGTGGAAACCATGGGGGACAGAGGTACTTTTCTTGTACAGGTGCTTGGGTGACTGCTACAGTTAATGTAGTAGCCATTATAATTACTTGTTCTTATGACCTTTTCATCATGAAGCCCTAAGTTCTGATCAGAAGACAGACAGTACCATGATCCTTGTGGAACATTCATGGGAAAAGATGGGCAGAAATGTGTGACTCTGTGATTCAGAGTGTTGAGGCTGTTCGTGGCTATAGGAATTGGGTCTTGATTTTTCAGAAGGATATCATGTTCCCCATGCAGAGCAGCTGCTGTTACTGATGACTCCTACTGTTTGAACACATGGAACACAGCAGCAGTGGCTACACATGATTATATGTGTATGTATATAAGGGAAAGAGTAGGTTGGAAATAAGTTTGGAAATTCCTTTGCCTTCTGAACAAGGATACATTAGCTTCAGAAATAATCCACTCTTTAACAAGTTGGAAAAATGATTCAGTTACAGCTGGTGGGAGGCTGAAGAGTAGTGAGAATCAGTTGCAGAGACATATTGTATGCCTGCTAACTCACATTCCTGTTTTCGGTCTTTTTTATTCCTAAGTCTACAACTATTTTATTTTAGTATAGTAGGTTTGGGGAAAAAAAAAATCATTGAACATAATACTTTGCTTGCTAAGCTAATCTTTGAATAATTTCTGTCCAGAGATAATTTATTTTTGTTATTCAAATTTACTCCAATGGCTTGTTTGAGGGGGTCTTAACACTCTTCTGCAGCATATGTGAGCTTATCTTAATAAACGGGCTATTGTAGAGTTTATATCTCAACATGAAATTGAGTTTTTACTTGTAATTTATTTATATTAAAACTTTCCTGGATTGTCAAAAAACACCAGTATTTTTGCATGAATTCCTGCTGACCTGAGAAATTGTTTATGCCCTTGCTTAAGTCCATCCTGTTTGTCTTAAAAGTGAAAGAAGTCTTGGCTGATTCAGGGCAGTAGCTTTTTTGAAGAGTGTGTAGTACATTTTCATTGCCTTTTAGCCTAGATGCAGCTACCACAGGATGCAAATGCTCTCCATGAAATTCCCTAGGTACGTGGTGAGTTAACCTGCTCTGAGTTCCTGTTGTGTTTCTCTCAGTACTCCAGCTAGTAGCAGCCATTGCTGTTGCAGACATGCACAGCAGACCAGAATTCGTTTCCTTTAGCCATGTTCCTCTTGGTGGCAAGATGCTGTTTCTAGCAGTCCAAGTGGCATTCACTTCCTTTCAAGAGAGGTCCTTTTGGCAGCACTCTCACCAGGTCACAAGCAAGTTTCAATGGAATTTCTTGTTGCACAGGTTGTTCAATGTGCCTCCCATACTCCCCAGACAATGGCTGTATTTTGCTGGTTTTTAACCAAGTAAGTTTCCTGTTAAACAAGATCATGGCTTAATTAAGATGCAAAGAATTTGATCCAGTATTCACTTTGTTAATGTATTCTTTGTTTCATTTTCCTCCCAATTTTCCTATGCTATCAACCTCTATTTGGAAAAAAATAGTTTGAGAGTGTAAACAAAGCAAAGGATTTAGATGAGTTTGTGCCCTAGTAACCAACTAAAACCTCCTATTTTCATTGAGATTAAAACTGTGTTTGAACTCTCCACTAATGGTAAATCCATGGTTATCAAACTGTTCCACAATACCGTGGGAGTGAATAAGGCAACTATTTTTTGGAGACATTGCTTGTGATTGCTGGAAAAGAGAGGCATATTAGTAAAACATTCAGAAGATTTATAGCTTGTTTGCTGCTGCATAGGAGAGTAAGTGCAGATTACTGAGGGTTCTCAGTTATGAGGGCTATGAATTAAAGTTGTTATCCATAATTTATTATTCTCCATGTGCTTCCAGTCTACATTTAGTTAGAGAGAAAACATACACAGGCAGAGTAGGGAGGAGTGACCTTGAAAGAGTAAGACTTGCTTCATATAATTACCATCTTCCTAGTGTCCCTGAAAACAAATACAGAATCTTACAGTTATTTAAATACTTGATTTCTATCTTGCTTTAAGAATTGGAGATACATTCATCAAAACAGAAAAACTGCAGCAGCCCTCTTGCACAACTTCTGTGCCTTAACCATGGGCTTCTGTGGAAACTTTGGAAGACTAGAAAAAGCAACAATGAGCCCTGGAAAAACTACCAGCATAGTAGAATCAACTTCTTCTATTCTTGCAAGTATTTATATACATTTTTCATAACTGGTGCTCCTTGGATCTAGTGCACAGGTCAGACCCAGTACACTTCAATGTGTTTTTCTGAAGCTGGATAAGAAGAAAAACCAGGAGTTTGATAGATGTACTTTTGTTTGTTACATCCTAGGACATTTTTCACACTGATGTAGATGTATGTATTTAGAGAGAGAAAGTTGTACAACATTGCTTAAAAGAGGAAAAAGAAAATGCCTATAATTTCTTTTAAACTCAGTTAAGGTGAACTTTATTATTAAAATACATTGTTTAATGGTCTACCCTTTAGGCTGTATAAAAGAAGCATATCCGCTTCTCTTCAGTATTTCATTATTTTCGTTCCCCAAAATTTTAAATATTTAATAATTCAAAGGAATTGTTTCCTGTGCATCTTCTTTTTTTCAGTGTCTTCAAATTAGCTTCTCAACTCCTGCCCGTGTAATGCATGGTGCAAATTCTGCAAAAAATGAGTAACTTCATCCACATATAGATGTGTAAGGTGGCTGACTTTGTAGGTAATCATGATGTAATTAGGTAACTGAATTGTTATGTTAGAGTCTGCCTAGGCAGATTGAACTTCACCATTTTTTAAATTGTCATTAATGTTCATAAAATGAGGATATAACATTTTATTACTTGGAAATAATTTACATTTATTTCCTAGTTATTAATTTTTAAATTTATAGCACAAAAGTAACAGGAAGAGATCTGTCTGAACATTCTAGATTCTTCTGACACATATCTGAGAATGGAATAAATTCCCACCAAAAGCAACATCCTTGTCAAATGCAAGAAAATCATTGGGTAGATCAAAAAATAAACCAAAATGCTTTTTTTTAATTTGAAGAAGATTCCCAATGCTGCTATAGCAACAGTTCTAATAATTTGAACCTTGTGATGCACGAAGGAAAGGGGTGGATTTCAGCAGTATTGAGGAACTCATTGAAAAGTGAACCTTAGAGCCATTGCTAATGTATTGCCAAAGGACAGAGTTCATCTCCTGAACTCCAGACAAACAGAAGAACTCAGATTCAGTTCTCATGGATGGATTAAGACTCCTCCAGAGCAATTTACCTTGTATATTTTTTTAACACAGTGCAGTCACAGAAGTGTTGACATTGCTCCTTGATTTAGTTGAGATTTAGAAATGAAGTTTCCCACCACCACAGTAGTGAGATTTGTTTGGCAACTTGTTAACACATTAAAAAAGAAAATAACTGGGTTTATCATAAAAATGTACTCCTGAGCATCACATACATACCCTTTGCCCCTGTATTTGTTGCCTTCCTTTTTTTTCTTGCACTCCCTTTCTTTAGCTAATAGTCTGAAAACATTTATGCATGTGCTCCTTGTAGGTTTGAAAGTATTCCAGATGTGGCTGCTCAAATGCTTAAGTTCCTGTGTTTGCTGAACCTTTAAGGACTCCAGTTGTGGTGACAGTAGTGTTTTCTTACAGTGTTTTAAGGCCGAATATCTGAAGCTATCTAGATATTTGGCTTCCCCCAAATCTAATAGAAATCAGTTTCCTTAAATACCTTTGAAAATCTGCACTCTCAATCATTTGGGGCAGGAACATTCTTTTCCCTTTTTAAAAACAGAACAGTATGCCAACTTTTGGTTGTGTTTTAGCAGCAATAATAATACTAAATGCAATCACTGCTGCTTTTTTCATATGTGTATGTATCTTTTTGCTTTTACATTATTACTGGAGGACTTGTTCCATCTGGAGAAGAGAGGGTCTGGGAAAACATAATAGCAGCTTTATATGGAGAGGTGAGGAGGTGATCAAGAAGCTGGAGACAGGTTCCAAATGGTGGAGCATGGTGGGAGGGCAAGAGGTAGTGGACAGGAGTTCAAGAGAGGTTCAAACTGGATACAAGAAAAAAACTTTTTCCCCAAGAGGACAGTAAGGCAGTGGAACAGGTTGCTCAACAAGGCTGTTCTGTCTCTGTCTTTGAAGGATTTCAAGACCTGGTTGGACTAATTTGTGAGCAACCTGATCTGCCCTCAATAGAGATCCTGTGTTTGACTTCCTGAGGTCACTTAAAACTGAGCATTGTTATAATCCTATGAGCATACTATTTTAATTACAGTGGTTTTAAAATAACACTACTGGAACAGATAAAAATGGCTACTGCACTCAGATTGTGAATGAATTAGTCTAATCAAGCAGTTCTGTGTGAACTGCAGGGTCAAACTCTTCCTTGATACTGTAAGTATGTTTCTCTATAGCTTCTGAATCATTGTAGTGATGCCACATCTAACGACATGCAGGTGCTTGGATATATTTACTGGAAAGACAGGTTGATTTTGTTTTTGATGTCTAGCTGTTGAGATAAAGAGGTTGGCAATACCTTCATAGACCGTAAGAGAGGCAAGCTCAGTATTGCTAGAATTTTAGCTGTTAATAAATTCTTCAGTTTCTGACAACCAGCAAATTTTTTTTTGAAAAGCAGAACTTAGTCAATGTCATTTTCAAATGAGACTTCTAACACCTAAGATGTATTGTACTATAACATTTTTTTCTACATAAGATTTTCTTTAAATCATCTCTTGTGGTTAAAGACAGATGTACCTTTATTCCATACTCTAAAGCAGTGTGTTTTTATATTATACCATGAAAAAAATCTGCTTCCATCTTTCAATTCAGAAAGCCCCATCAAGATGTGCTTGTTTTTGCCTCAGATAAAAATAAAGAAAGAGAGGGAGAGGGAGAGAAGCTACAGTTTTTAAGTTCCTTTTTTAGAGATTCTGATTTCAACAGCTGTGGAGAGTAATTACTATAAAGACTGTAGTCCCAATTGTTTTGAGTTGATGTTGTAGCCCTACCGTAGCAGACACTCCGCAGATGCAGACTGAAGCACACAACTTGAAACATACGGCAAGATAAAATCTGAAAGCTATACTAGCTAGCTACCATAAAGATTTTGTGAGGGAAAAGAACTTTAAATCAACATAGACTTTTAAGGGAGGACAGCAAAAACGTTTTAGGACAGAAATGAGGATACCTCTCTAACACTTCTGCATCTGTAGCTGAAATCTCTGGAAGAAGAAGTAACTATATTTTATTCTAATTGAGAGAAGTTAACAGTTTTTTTGAGACTTCAATATAACACTTATAATCTCAAAGTTCAATTATTGCACATTCTATTATTCCAAAGTCTTTGGTACTGTATCGGTATTCCAAAGAAGGCAGAATAAAATTCCAGATATTACCAATAAGAAAACAGATTTTAACTCAAATTAGTATTATTAGCGAGTAAGTCACTGAGACAATTTCTGTCATTTGGAAATCATTTAGCTGATTTCCACTGGAGGCATGATAGAAATAATGTAGCACCTGCCTTTTCCCCTAATAGGCAAGTTTAGTTTTAATTTCTCTGGTAGAATGCATTACTGAAGTGCAATTGCCATTCATTTAATTTTAAGCATTCCAGGGTAGAAACAATTATATGCATCTTAGAAGGCTCATAGAAGGCTTATAAATGTGAATATCTACATCTATATTTATACAAATAAAGAATATATATATTGGCATTGATGCTTACGATGCCTAAAATCTGAGATTATTCCTTTCACCTGTAGATATATACCTCCACCACACATGGACATTAAATACATGAACAGAAAGTAAGAGTTTGTTATCTGTGCTGGTCTTCCTACTGTCTTGGTTTTCCATTGTCAGCTGCTTCATACTCTGCCCTGCTAGCCATCATTATCACCCTGATTTTCCATCTTTCACCCTTCTACCACTCGTCTTATGTAAAAAACTTCCCTGAGGTGCCTAGTCATGTTGAAGCAGGTCTGACAAGCAGCAGCAGGCATCCCAGAAACACCTTAACATGTGGATGACACTTAACTGTAAACTATACATTTCTGTTTTCTTCCATATATTTTGATATATGTATTTCTTGTTTTTATAAAACATTTACATGTATAACATCCTGGGAAAACAGATCCTCCTGAATACAGTACAATATTTTTTTTCTGTTTCAATACTGTTTGTGTATCACACTGATGCTTCTAGAACTGTCTGGGTGTCTAGTGTGTGGTTTGCAGCAACATCTTCCTTTTGCATCTAAGCCTTTAATATCTTATGCTTCTGGTTAATGTTAATGGCACATGAGTGGGAAAGGTCTCGTAATGCAATGTACTGTTCCTATCTGTGTATATTAAGTGCCTGAATGCATCTTGTCTTTACTAGAACAGTTTTTTTCTTGTGAGAAAAAAAAAAAATTGCTATTCATTGACCTGTTATCCATTGCACTTTTCAGAAACTTGCCCTTAAGAGATAGCAGGGTATGGGGCTGTGTACATCTGAAACACACGTTCACATCTTCAGAGATAAGAAATGGCATGCATCATGACCAGCAGATATTTCATATTGGCAAAGAATGATTTTAAGTCAGATTGGAAGCTGCTAGATGCGATGAATGACAACGACGACTCCAGATATCCCTGGGAAAAAAAAAGAGAAAAGGAAATGCATACACATCATGTCAGGAACTCTTACAGCATTCTGAGTATGCCTGTAAATTCATGTGGAATGCATCTCACACCTGGTGTTTGGTTGAAAGATGTACCACCGGATAACTGTGGCAGAACAGAATAGTGTGTGGAAAGTCTTTACTTAAAATGCCATGGTCCATTACTGTTTCCTCGGTAGACCCTAGAAGCATTACATAGTCTTTGACTTAGGTGAAATACCTGGCTTTTTAGGAATCTATAGTCAAGGATTTGAATGAATCCCTCGGACATTCTACTAAAACTTTTTTTTAACCTGAGCAGGAAAGAAACAATGTTTCCAAAAACTCCGTGATGAAGTACAGTGAAATGGTCTTTGCAAATATATGTAGGAAAAGAGGTGAAGACTCTGCTCTGTGCTTGACTGAGTCCAGAGATGCCAGTTGGTTAAATAAATGTATATGCATTGTCATTATTATTATTATTAATATTATTGTAACTATTAGCACATTAATTATAATAATTTTTAAGGTTCCTAGTAGATATATTACTCTACTATTTTTACCAAGATATCCTGTTTGTTAAGAATTTAACTACTGTACAATTTTATGGAGGGAATAAATCTTGTAAAACAGATGAAAAAGGAGCTGGGGAAAAGAAAAATTAATATGGATTTTTTTCTTCATAGTTTGACCTAGATTACATCATCCACGTAATTTACGGAGTCTGCAGATATCCTGACTGAGAGCTCAGTTCAAACTGCTGCAGAAGGCTGGAGCAAGCCTTTCATGAAAACACAGTCCTGTGTGTTGTGCTTGCTGTGGTTGGGAGTTTACTACATGGTGTTCCAGGGCAGAAAGCTGAATGCAGCACTTCCTATTTTTCATTGCTTGTAATTTGCATCTGCCTTTGAATTTGAGAAGTGAGTCCATGTGTTTCTGGATTGTGCTTTTCTGTGCTCTCTTGCAATTCTACTTTTGATGTAGCTGCAGTATGAAAGAAAGGGCTTTGGAGTAAGGATTAGTGCCCTATCCTGCACAATTAATGTAATGCACATATCTGGACCTGGTTCTTGTTCTGTGGAAGTGGGCACGTAGAGTCCTGGTCACTCAGGCTTAGGGAAGTAATGGTAACTGTGTTTGCAGGATTGAAAGGAATGTGCCACACTCAGTGAACTCCTGTTTGTTAACATATGCACACAGAAGGTGTACAAGAGCAGTGTTCCCTTTCCCCTTCCTGAAAGTCTTGCTTTCCTGGTATCTTGGAGGGAAAAACAAAGGATTTAAAAATTAATGTCTTTTTGGAGAAGTAATTTTAAGCAACACACGGATTTTACACATATTTTTAAGTGAGCAAGTTTTTTTTTCATTGACATAGATAGGTAATAGCTGTGTTATTTGTGTCCTTGTTTTCGCTCATGGTGAGGACAATAGATCCTTGTAGCTCAGACCTCATTTTCAGAA
Source organism: Corvus moneduloides (assembly GCF_009650955.1). Classification (NCBI taxonomy): domain Eukaryota; kingdom Metazoa; phylum Chordata; class Aves; order Passeriformes; family Corvidae; genus Corvus; species Corvus moneduloides. The sequence goes on from NC_045477.1 coordinate 20,160,573, forward strand.
AGAAGTTCAGGCATAGTCACACACAATCTAGTCATGTAATCAGCATGCTCTGCAATATTGCTAGTTTAGGGGCAGTGAAGTTTATAAATCAGCAAAACAGTAGTATAAAGCAATGTATTTTTAAAAGGAAAGCACTGTTTAGACAAATAATGATTAGGTGAGATGAAAATGATGTTACTCTTAACAAAACAATTTACTGGAACATTTTGAAGATGGAATTACCAGTAGGCAATTTATTTTGCTTTAAAATAAGCTTCAAAATTGCCTTCTGCCTCCGTGATGGCAGGATGAGGGAGGCATGTATACAAAACCAGGAATATATGCAGATAAATATATGTACATGCACTTACACATCAACACATATCCCCACGCATGCATACATTTGTGCATAGAGATAATGCTTTCCTTTATAACATTTATGTTCAGCTCTTTAAACCTGATACCTGTTGTAGTAACAACTCTGTCTTGGAATCTCACAGCAATTGCATATGGGAAGCAAGTCTCTTTTAACAAAAATAATAAAAAGTTCTAAAACATTTTTTTAAGACATGTTGAGTATTACTGAAGTCAGATTGACAGAGCCTTTTCCAGTCTCTATTTCTACATATGGAGCATTTCATGTATATGGAAAAAGAAACAAACCCTTTTGGTTTGCAAGTTGTACTGTAGGGGCTATTCCACACTGTAGTCAATAAATTTGGTAAATTCATTGTTGAGGTGAGAAGAGTAAAGATGTAGAACGGACAGTAGAGGACATGGAGCACAAAATTGTGAAAATTTCAGAGGAAAATTGCTAAGAGTCAGGTTTTCCAGCTTAGAGCTTAGGCTCTTATATGTTCACCATTGCATGCTATTCCCCTTCTTATTTTAGAGACGTGCACTTCTTGCACAATGTTAGTGCTGAAAACTGAAATCCTTTAATATCAATTTATCCAGTTTCCTATGTTATGTCCATGGTCTTCACACATGCTGAATTTGGCACAGACCTGGGACTTGAAAGAAGTTTTGAATATTTTAGAAAGAAACTATAACGCATATGAAAGTGCACATATATGCAAAATCCCATGAAAAGGTTCCCTGAGTGTACTGAGGATGGGTGGGGAGGCCCCTGACAGAGGAAACAGGGCAATGGGATTGGTTGAGGATGGCAGGGGCATTTGGCAACTTTTTTCTCTAGCTGTTGTTGAAACCATTATTCCTGCTTTTTCCTCCCAAAGCTGAGATTTAGGTGCTCTCTGAGCATCTCTCACTGATTTTTGAGTTTGTGGGAGGGATCACGGCGTTTTGTTCATGACCATCTGATCTAACACTTCAAAGGGCTTATCCCCACATGTGGGTATCTGAAAATACTGTTTCAGAAGCACACAAGCTAGGTGGAATCAGGCTGGCCAAATGTACATTATAGGGAAGAAGAAACACTGTTGTCTTGCTTGCATGTATGCATCATCCCGAGCACAGAATGTTGCTCCAGAAAGGCTACACTGCCTCAGGTATTCAGGAGAGTCATTGCAGTTTAAGTGATGTTATTCAAATCCCCTAAAATCTGCATCTTTTTCTTATTGCTTGAGATACAGTAGTACATTAGTGACGTAAAGGCAGAGGTGGTGGTCCAAGTGCAGGGTTGTTTGAATAAGACATACCAAAGTAGTGGGACCAGTACAAAGAGGAAGACGACAGCCTATCTAGAAAAATATCTGTCTTGGCTTATGATCTACCAGATATAGAAGTACCCAAAATATTCCCACCATGTTTCCTCCTCCAACACTCAGTTATACAAGATAAGCTACACCTTGTTAAGAAAAACTACATTAAGATGAGGTAATAGATCACCTTGCAGAATATCTCTGATTATCATGCTGCCTTTATGGCATATAAGCAACTTATCAAAAATACTTGATTTCAGTGTCAATCTTTACATCTTCAAAGACCTGGAAAAACATGAAATCTCCTAACCCAACTGGGAGCAGGAAGGATATATATTATTCTTATAATATTTTGCTTTTATGAGTGAAAACATTAAAGCAAGTTGCAACCCTTCTATATTTGCAGAATAAGGACTTCTGTGTCATGAATCCAGGTGGTCTAACCTGGTACTGCTAATTGTCTCACCAAGGGCAAAAAGGGAATCAATGTCAGAACCAAAATGGGAATGCAGACATTCCAGGTGACAGTTGAAGAAGTATTGACGTGGTATGTTTATTTAGCACTTCCAAAAGTTTTATGTAAGTCAATTCATAGAGAGATATGCAGATATCTTGGGGTGCATATCAACCTATGCACCTTGCCTGTTCCTGTCTGAGCTCCTCACCTTTATACCCTACTCCATTTAATACTAAGTGTTTGTATTTGTGGTTCAAATGCTGCCTACAGAGCCTGTAAGACCTGTCAGCACTGGCAGTTCTGTTGCTGTGCTGTGCCACTGCCATATTTCATCCTTTGTCAGCAGCAGCTCTAAGGGTCAGTCCTCCCTATTTCCAGCAGTTAGTGCCATCAAAGATTAGAAGATTAGGTACAAAATCAGGACACCAGGAAAGGATCCCTCTGACACTAACTCCTCTGGAGTTTTCCTACATGACACACGCGCTCATGCTGGTTGCTTGGATTTACCTACACCTTCAGCAGCTTAAGCACTCTTCTGGGCTAGAAGATTCCAGAGCCACATTGTGGGGAAGTGGCTGCTTATGGCATAATTCCCCTGAAATTAGGACATAAATTTTGGTTAGGATGCCCAGGATTCTCCCTGATAAGTCTGCACAAAGCATCTGTGCAAGCTGAGGGTTCTGCCTGCAGCATTTTAGTGATAGGAACAAATGTACCTCACCAAGAAATGACCCTTGGGACAACAGGAATCTGTCAGAACCTCCTAACACAGCTGTTTCTGGTGTGGACATCACATTTAGCCTCAGAAAGTGAAGTTCTTTATCAGTTCTTAGGCAGCCTACAGCAGCTTTATGAACTTAGGGGAAAAATCAGAGAGTTCTTCGAAGACATGAGCAATACTGATACTGCACTCAAGGCAATAATTGAGCTCTGTACCAACTTTCTCTTTTATATTGTTTTGGAACAATGAAACACCCTATATGCTAGACTTTGGAGATATTTCTTGATTTATTTTTCTCCTATTGTTTTATCAATACTTTTAGCATGGCTTTTTGTCAAAGTATAGAAAAGACCCTCATCTTTCAATTCTTTCTGTAGGTCTCTGACTTAAAGTAGAAATAATGCTGGGCTGAGGGACATTTTTTGGTAAATCCTATTGCTTTTAAAATACCCAAGTTATCTGTTGCCAGCACAGAACAGATATTAAGAAGAGGTGGAGTGGATTTGTAGCAAACCAGTAAAAGAAGTCTTTCTTATAACATCCAATTAGAAGTCTTTGTTGTAACATAAGATTATGTTTACATTGTAATTAAGCTTACATATCGTCCTGATAAAAGGGGCTTAATGTAAATATTTTTTGTCAGAGAGGGAACAGCTTCACTGCATAGTATACAAAGCACACAGAAATCTGAGCTACTTTTAAACACTCTTGACTGGGTAGATGCCTGTACTACTGCGGTTGGATTGCTTCTATACTGATTCACATATCTCTACAGTATAGAGAATTATTCTATAATGCCCCTGAGTTATAGACTGCATGCATGGACACCCCATACCAGATGTACTACATACAGATGTACTGTAATAGTTTTCCCATCTGGTCACAAAGGTTATTGTGCAGATTTTGATTTTTCCCCAAAATAATGACCAAAATTGTAGTGTGACTCAGGAAATTAATACCAGGCGAGTTTCATCAAAATACTTGGGAGTTTTTGCCATCAACGTCAGTAGAGCTGGAATTCCATCCACTGTGCTTTTTAGCAAAGATACCCTTGGATAAACTGCATGGGCATGTCCAGTGGGAATGCTGAGCAAATCATGCTGCTAAGAAATAAGAGAATAAATCTTCTTAGTCCCCTCAGAAGCACACATCTCGCTCCATTCTAGGAGGCTAGTGGAAAGATCTTTGCCCCAAGTTACAAACAGATCCTAAAAACCTGGGAAGCCCCCTGGGAAGTCTTACACTGGGCCAGCCACAGAGATTGTCCTCATTATTAAATTGCCTCCCTTGAAGTAATTTTGAGGATTAATAGAAAAAGTTTAATATTTTTCATAGATAAAATGATGTCAAGTATCAAACCACTGTCAATGTTGAATGCTTTATTCAACATTGCAGCTACTGTAGGTACATGTTTGAGTATCAGCTTTCATTCTAAATAGAAGTTTGCATTTTGTGTCGTTTTCATGTTTTTCTTTGCAAATATCATCTGATGCCCTTTTTAAACGGTAAGGCCAAAACATGAAATGTTTCTCTTGTAGTGAAGCCCTTGTAGGGCTCTTAAGGCTTACAGAGCCCTTTTAGGTGGCGTTTCAGCAGCTCTGCACATTTTCTGGTGCTTAACTCACTTTTTGAAATCTGAAGAGATAACAATGAATAACATAAAAGGAGAAAGAGAAATAGGCTGGAGAAATTCTTCAAAGCACAACTCTAAACAAAAGAAATATGGGGCCCTTGTCCTGTCTGCTTCACATTCCTGTTGTAACGATTTCAGTTCCTTCTGGTTTCCTTATCTCAGGAAAGAGATAGCATTGCTTGCTTACCACACACAAGGGCTGCGGGAAGTAATTGATTTAGACATACAGACTGTTTTTGAAAGCCTGGAACATTATTAATATGAACCACTGCCTGCCAAAGACATGACCATCTAACCACTGCACCCTCTGTGATTGAGCTTTATGGAATCACTGCAATTACTCCCAACCTGCAAGGATTAAGGAGGCCAAGCAGAGCTTTCTGTTCAGCAAATTCATTTTCTGCTTTATCCCCAAACTATATCCCTCTTCTTGGTTTTGCTCATCAGCATTCAGCTTCTAGCCAAGGAGCCTGTGGGATCTGCCTGGCTGGCCCAGAGTGAGACTTTAAGGGGCTTCCCAGGTTTTTAATATCAGTTTGTAACTAGCTTGGGGCCAAGGAGCTGTCTGCTAGCCGCAGTGTCAGAGCAGGAATTCACACTGCTATTTTTAATGTCCTTAGAGCAGTTGCATGTCCCTGGGGCTCCTGCAGACATTTATCCATCTTAGGCTTCCTTCCACAAACCACTGTTGGAGCAGCACTTTCGAAATGGCAGCTGGCTGTGGCAGGCGCCGATTCACTGTGCTTTAGTCATGACTGTTGCTTCATGCTTGTAAGTAGCACTGAGGGGTTGTTCTTTCCTAATTGCTTCCAGCTCACCCCTGCACCACAAGAAAACATTTCTCTGCCTTGTTGATCCTCTAGATTGTGCAGATACTGTGCCATTGGCTTTAGTACCATATTTTCTGTGCTTTCAAGGTATTTTAGTATTTTTCGCTCCTCTCTTTCCTTCTGCTTCAAAGCTCTGCTGTTATGCTGTGCTGGATAAGTCACATTCCAGAAAGAGTTAGAGTAATAAATAAGTTGCTGGCAAAGATGCTTCCTTTTATAAAAAATAAGTATAGCAAGCCAGCATGTTCCTTTAGCTTTCAAATGTACATTTACTGTTAGCAGTAGTTAAAACAGTTTTAGATGGACTATTTCAAATACTTATGTGAATGAATAAAAATATTTTGCAGGAAAAAACATTTTAATCAATGTTCAGATGAAAAACACATTTTGTGCTTTTTCTTTGGAAATATTTTTGCTGTATTTTCTCTTAATGTTAACATTTTGATTCTGCATTGTTTTATTCACACTTCTATATTATGTTGTGTGCGTGTGTTTAATAAAGATTTGAATAAATTAAGTGTTTTGGTAAGCTTGTGCTACAGTTCCATTAATGTATTATTCATCTTTTACAATTTTTTTGGTTGGGGAAAAAAGCCCAAATTGTTATTCTTCGGTCTGAAGGTACGACAAAATAAGGAACCATGGTGCAGTTTCTCATGGACTAGAAGTGCACCAGCACATCCTGACACACAGCTCTTGGAGAGTATTTTAGATTTACCTCATTCCATTGAAGTTTCCATAAAATTCCTGCCCTTTTCTCCACTTGCCAACACTTTACAATTGCAAACCAGCACTATGTTGTAAAAAGGTATAACAATTTGAAAACGTGACAATATTTTATCTAATAGTAAAGTGACTTGGGAATTGACTGATGTAACTTGGCCATCTCTAGTCTAGTACTTTCATACTCTGTGATGTTTAAGCTCTGATAATTTATATTTTTTCCCATAGTCCAAACAGGAGGTGTTTTAGGGATTCAGTCATACTCTGTTGTAGTCCACAGTTTTGTATTTTTACCTGAAGCTCTTTATTTTCACCCAGTAAAGGCTGGAAAATGGACTTTGAAATTATGAAACACAGTCTGAGCTTTTCTGGGGAAAATATTTCCATCTATTTTTTATTCTTGAATATATAATATTAAAACTCACACAAAAATCTGAAGGAATAGGAATCAGGCAACAATCTTCCAGCAAAATTCTTGCTTTCCTGATTGCCAGCACATTTTTTGGTATGTGAGCGAATGTGAAATGTGATAAACTTCAGTTTTGCTTTATCCCCCAAAAGCCTATCTTAGGCTAGCCCCTTATACGAATCTGGATGAGTTTAATCAGAGCTGAATTTTGCAAGGTGTTAACTCAACAGGCACACTTCTATTCTGTCACTCTAAACATGAACTGCCTTAATTTAAATTTTCATGCATAAAAATCAATTATCTTCAATTTTGTCTGCAATTCCCCATAACAATTCAATCCCTTTCAGAAGAATTTTAGGGATTTTATTCAAAATCAAATTATCTGGGTAGATTTTTTAATAGGAACGAAATGATGGAAGTGTGAGTTTTTGACTCTCCACAGAGCCATAGGAAGAACTCAAACATTTTGCAATCAAGATATTATGTTGAAATATTGCAGAGTCTTACACTATTTGGCAAGACCTTTATTAAAATGTGCAGTGGCTTTTAAACTCTACTTAGATATTTGACTATATTTCAACGTATCAATTCACTTGGAGCTTTTAATAAAATGTTAAAAAAGTTATTTTACTATTTTCTATATGTTTCGGAATTTTAAATTAAATATTTCTTCAAATTACTTCTTTGACATTGTTAACAGCTCTTGTTCTGTCAATAATAATAATAGTAGATAAGTAAAAGGTAGTATTAGTATACTGATAGTAAATGCTTTGTAGGTTTTTATTTCAATCCTTGATGTCTAGGAAGAGCATCTAGTTAAGTCTGACACACACATATAGTAAATTTTTTGGGGTGTTATATTGAAATGTTATATTGAAATACTGCATGTAGCCATTGAATTCTTTTGAAAATGAAGATGCAATTTTTAGGCATTTTGCCTAGGAGTTCAGGATCTGGTAATTGTTTGTAACTGTTATTGTTTGCATGTTTTGTAATAAGAAATTAAATATAGCAGCTTTCACTTGGGAATTTAGAAATGATTCAGGAATTCTTAGTTCTATTCACATTGTTTGCTGAAAGTTAATATTATCTCTTTTTCAGCAGAGGGACTCCAAACAGCAGAACACAATGCAGTGGTAGATGCTGCTTCCACACGTTTCTTTTTCAGGTGCTGTCGTCCCTAAATATTCCTTCTCCCCCTACAGTTTTCACTTCAGACAACAAAAGCGTTTGGCACGTGGCTCTGGTGATTGCGACCGTGCCCACTTGTGAAGGCAGCAGGAGCCACTTGAGTGGCTGATTTCATTGCTGCTGCTGCAGTCGCTGTGGCTCGCATTGGGGCACTGAGGGCCAGGGGCCAGGCTCTGTGCCCAAGGTGTTGGAGGCTCAGCTGCCCATTGTGCATGAGAGCTTGTGGGGCTCAGCCTGTAAATTGCAGGCATCTCTGTCTGCACTTTTCTTCCCCTCCTGGATCTGTGGGCTGAACAGAGGTCAGGTGTTCTTAAACTGATAAAGGGGCTCTTGAGAGAGAAATGACTTGACCATCCGTATGATGAATGGCTGAAGAGAAATCAAGAAAAGCTAAGCTTCAGCTTGGCATCCAGTACAAACACAAATGTACATTTTGTGCCAGACATCTGTGTTTGATCCAAGAAAAGCCCTAGGAAAGAGGCTCTGGCCTTTGTCCACCTGTAAGTTCAGAAAAAGGCATGAGAGCTCAGTTTGCTTTTCCTTAGTGTGTACTGTGTTATGTCCTAGGATACTGGAAGCTCTTAAAAGTGGAACAGTGTATTTCCATTCAGACCCTGAGCTTTACTGATCACCAGGTGCACCGTGTGGTTTCCAAAACGCTATCCCAAAGTGTGCTCTGGCCAGTATTTCCTGCCTTCTGGCTGGACATACAGAAGGGATGCCCTCATGGCAATGCACTTCAGAACATTTACATATGCAATTACAGTGTTCTCAAGCAATGTGCAATGCTCTCAGTATATCCAATTAAGGAATTCTATAATTCCTTTAAAAATATACAGTCTTTTGATGTGACAGGTTGTGTTCCATGTTCATTGGAATACAGGTATTTGCTTCCAACCCCTTTGTCCTTTGTTCTTCTCTTCAGAATGAGCATCACTTTCTTCTCCTTGTATGAAGGACTCTGGGTTCGTTGCTTTGTTTGTTTGCTTGCTTGTTTTACATTTAAAAAATCCAGATCTTGCCTATTCTGAAGGACATTCTGATTGCATGAGAACACAATGAAATATCACAGGTTTGAAGCATACTTGAGTTTGTTTTTGCCAGCCTCTTATAAAGAAACAGAAGAAAAATTGCCTTTGATACAGCATTCCTTTCTTAAATTATCTCTTGTAGGAATTCCCAGTTCACATCTCTTTATCATCCAAATGATTGTTCTACTAGAAAGGTTTCAAGCTCATCTTTTTGCCTTTGTTAAATCTCATTTTATTTCCCATTGATATGAACGGAACCTTGAGACCTGGCTCATGTTTTGGCAGTCTGAGATGTTACAATGCTTCAGGACAAATCATGAAAATACTCTAAAAATTATTTATTTAACCGTTTTTAGAACATCTGCAACAGTTTGCTTAATCTTGAACACGCAGAACCTAAAGTAAAAACATGCTTACATTAATCAGGTTGCTAGGAGAGCAGCAAGATTATGATCAAACAATAACTGCCCTCAGGAAAGAAAAGAAACAACCTGGTATATGAAAAAAATGGTGGGATGAAGGCAGGAGGAAACAAAGCAGATGATATCCCTAGGTTTTGGTGGATCGGGGTTTTGTTTGGTTTTGTTTTGGTTTGGTGTTGATGATGATGTTTTCTTTGGTTAGTTGGTTGGTTGTTTTGTTGGTTTTTATATGGCACCTCAGTAGTTTCTGCTTAGCTCTACCAAAAATGGTAAATTTGAATAGTGAGGTTTCCCCAGATTCTGGCTGGGCTCTTGAAGTCCCCCAAAGGACTTCCAAATCAGGTTCTGGCTGACGAGAAGACAGCTTAGCAACAGAAACAAAGCTGTAGCTGAGTGAGCCTTATTTTCCAGTTTTAATGTATCCTGTGTAAAACCACCAAGCTATTTCCCCAAACATTCTTAATAAAGCAAAAAGTGGAATTTTTCAGAAATCATTACACCAGCCCAGATCCTGCTGAGTATATGTGTTTGGTTTGTCACATAAGAAATCAATAGCAATACTGCAGTCATGGGACTGCACAACCTATAAATGTGTGCATTTGTTTTCCGAAATGAAATCTTAAAAATAGGAGATGGAGAGTGAGATGAAACATGCTAGTGAGTAATGGGGCTGCACTAGAGTTTCATAAAATTGTAACATGCTTTGATGGACATGTCCAGTGTTAATTTGGAGGGAAGTTAGATGTGCGAGTTCAAATGAGTTTCTAATATTGAAGAAAACTCATGCACTGTACTCAGCGTGGAATTACGCATCTGCCACCAGGAAGCTGCTGCAGTATAAGTCTTTGGTATGGAAGTACAAACTTCGATGGAGAATTCTGAAGGCCAGCCCAGGATAGCCATAACCATGCTCGTGGATGGTTTTTGGCTTCTGTATGTCTCCATGTAAAGCAGTGTCCAAGATTTCAGTCTCCTCCGAGTAAGAGTGTAATACTTCTCTACTATATCCATTAATGAATGGAAAGCAGTGCAAAACAAGTGGATGCAACTTCAGAGTGTTTTATTTGAATGAAAGCTGACATTTCTTAGAAAAAAATAAGGTTTTATCTTAAAAAAAATTATTATTAGAAATAGTAATGTCAGAAAAATTACCTTTGCCTGCATAGGGGCAAGTCTATATATTTTAATAATAAGTTGAAATTTTGTCAGAAAGCATATTTTTGTAATGGTTTTTAGGGGGTTACATGACAGTAGTTATCTCATTATTCATCTTCAATATTAACAATTTATTAAACTGTAATAAAAGTATTCAGCTTCATCCATTGAAGACTGGAAGTTAGGTCTGTGAAATTTTATCCTTAACACCTATTAAAAGTGCAGAGTTAGAAGAATGTAAAAAAGAAAAGAAACTTAGGATGATATTTCTGACAATCTAATAATGACAACAGAAGACTATTCATTTGACAATATTTAGTTTTATCTTCCTTCTGATTCATTAAAGGTGTCTAACTGGTCTTTATATTAGGCTTGATTTTGTGGTAAAATGAATGAATATGTGTATATGGGAGAGTAATTGGTCTTTCCATGATCTTGCTAGAACAAAAATGTTGACTCCATTTTTTTTTAATGTGGGTAATAGGGCCTAACTTCTCTGTAGCAATTTGGAGGGGGCAATTTGGGGTGGTAATTTCATTCCTTCACAAGGGAATTTTTTAGCTTTACCTGAATTTTGCAGCTGGTGACCACAGGATGCAGAAGGAAAGTGATACACCTGTAGAATGACACTAGAATGGGGAAAATAGGGTAAAAATCACCTGGGTCCCAGCCCATTGCACTGTCCTTTAGACCAGAAAAGAGACATGACTTGAGGGTCAGTCTTTTGTCAAAAACACTGTGCACTGAAAAAATTGAATTATTTGTCATGCTGAAAATCTCCACAGCTGGCTTTTTTGAACGAAAGCTAAAAATCTGCCATGTTATAAAGTCCCTTTTGTAGCAAGTAGCCAAAATTTAGTGGTTGCTTTTGCTTGTTTTTATTTTATGAGATTGTGCAACAATGAGGAATTCAAAAAGTGAAATTAATTAATATCTATTCCTGGAATTAGTATTACAATTACCTCACAAAGGCATAGACCAGGGCAGGGATAAGCCAGGAAGGCTAACAGTGCTCAATATCAAAACTTAGTTGTGCTTGTGCCCAGGATGTTGCCATGACCTATGGTACATCTGCTCTTCAGTAGGAAAAGGGAGGAAAAACACCTCTGTCATTTCTGAAAGTCCTGTGGCTAGGAAAATTAGACACGTTTCATTTCCATCTCCATTAAACTATGTTGACAAACCAGACTATTAGCCATATTTGAAGAGGATTAGTAATTAACTAGGTGGCCTAATTATCAGAACTCCTTTGTCCTCCCAGAAGAAAACAATTAGAAATCTATTTCCACATATTATTTAAAATAAAAATACTTCACAACGACAGATTTTATTGCTTGGCCAATGGTTTGCAAATGAATCATAGAATACAACGCATTGCTTTTTGAAGCTGCGTTTGGTGGCTTTTAATAAAAATCACACTATTTATGCATCAGATGGAACATAATCTGCTTATTTACTTTTTCCTGTGCAAAGCATCACTTTAATGCCAGTCTGCTGAGACTGGCAGAGACTGACAGAGACACAGTTGCATCATTAGAGTAAAGGTGCCAAAAGGGATATTTGGCTCTTTCAGATCTCCAGCTCTTCAATTCCTTTTATGCCAGCAGGGAATATTTATTAAATACTCTGAAAACCAATTCAGACCATTTAAATAACACTGGCAGCATAAACTTGCATGTGATTAGCAGAGAGAGCTGCTGGTCTGGGCACAGGATAAGTTACAGGAGTCCTTAAAGCTGATTCCCCAGCTGACTGTAGCTCAGTGCATTTCTTTAGCCATGCCTGCATGAATGGGCACAGGCAGATGAGAGCTTGTGTTCCTTTGCATTGTCCGGATCAAAGCCAGCTCTGGTCAGGACCTTGTGGAGATTTCTTGCCAGGCTGTATGAGGCTGAAGGGCAGAGCTGCTCACTTTATTGTGGGGGTGCTCCAGGGTAGCTGTGGGGGGTGTGGGGTTCTCCTGTAAGTCTCTGTTCAGGTGCTGGATAGCACCTTTATTTACCATGGTGCAGAGATTATGTTCCTGTCCCTCCTGTGGTGGTGCTGATGGGGCTTTGTACCTCCTGGAATTCTGGCTGCCACTCGGTGCTTTTGTACTGATGGGAAGAATCATGCTGGAAATATTTCTCAAGGGCTCTGAAGAGAAATGGCTCTCTGTGTTCTTCATGTCCTTTAAAACTGTTGCTTTTCACTTTTAAGGATGAAAATGCAGCTTGGTGCTGCTCTTGAGGGCATCATTAATCAGGTCTGACTGAATGCTCATCAGTTTAGTGGATTTATGTGTATTTATTGTCATTGTAACATTTCATGTGCAGTTAGATCCATTACATGGAGACTGTGCAAACATAGGCAGATACAGATTTAAGGCTTGTCAGGTGTATTTTTTCTTTGCAGAATCAGGGGCACATTTTACACAGCCAAGTCAGAGAGTTTGGGCTAGTTTTATAAATTCAGATATATTTAATATTGATAGCGTTTGGAATAACAGGTGAGAGCGCAAACTGAGCTTAGAATCTGTTTCTGCTCAGCATTGTGTGACTGCATAGTAGGAGGAGTTTTACAGTCTAAGCAGGTATCTAAAGGTGAAGATTTGTTTGGGAAAATGTTTAGAATTACAAAGTGATATGTGCAAGATAGCACAGCAGATTGGATGCAGATCTTGGCTTGAAACCATAGCTCCTGCTTTCTGGGACTTGTTTCTCTCCAGCTCTCCCTGCCAATATAGAGATATTATCCATACATGGACACACAAATGCCACAGTGGACTGCAAAGCCAGATCTTCAGCTCATTAAAAAATCAATGCTTTTTCATTATGCCAATAGGGCTATGCTGATTTACCATATATGAAGATTTGACACCATGTTTCTGTTAAAGTTTTCAAGTATTTTTAAGATTCAGAACTCAAGACTTCCAAAATTTCCTTCCTAATTTAGGCATTAAATCTATATGTAGGCTGAGAAGTGTATGACCTGATTTTTGATGAGTGATTCCAGTATAAGCAGTGGTTGCCTGAATCCTTCATATCTCAAATCACTCACATCACTGCCTACATATGAATGCGGGTGCTTAACTTCAGGCCACCTAATTTGAAAAACTTGTCTCAAGTATTGCCTTTGGCTGCTGGAGATTTTAGTGCAGACAAACATTCCCATTGCCTTTGTTCAGTTCAGCCATCTATCCTTCTGAGTCTTCTTTGTTATGGTGTGTGTAGCTCTTGCGTTAGTTTGGTCTTGTGTAAACAGATAACCTTTGCAAAATTCTGCTTTATCTTTCCATAGGAATGGATGAGGTTCTATATGTGGGTACTGTTGCTAACTTAAATAGTACAGAACAAATGTAAAAGTAAATTGGCAAAAATGCCCTCACTGGATGAAACGTAATGTCCTCAGGTTGCTTCTTCTCAGGTGCGCTTGGTTCTAAAATGGGTGCAGTTCTGAGGGTGCTTGCTTTCAGCTTGGCTACCAACATTCTTTAATTTTCAGCAGTACTTTGAAATGACCTCACAAGGTTATATAAGAACCCTTTACAAGGCGATCTGGAGACTGGATGAACAGGTCGGGCTGGTATTTCACTTACATCCAGGTGTACTGTGTGACATATTAACACTGCAGACAAATCTGCTATTCCTAAGGGGCTGGGGAAGCGTCAGTCTCAGGCGGATGCAATACGAGGGCTTGACAGAGCAGACAAAGAGTCACTGCAAGTTACAGTAGCAGGTGAGAGATGGATGCAGGGGAATTGAGCAGGGCTTAGTGTGATGCTGCGTGATGTGCAAAGTAACATAAAGCATGTGGCTGTGTTTCGTGACTTAGAAAGAAGGCATAGATGGTGATTCACTAATATATATTCTGAATGTAAAGGAGTGACTGTTTATGGCTTAACTTCTGTCACTCTCCCAATAGCTTGAAGTCTGGTTCACAGTGACTGTACCTCCATAAGTACTTCCATAATTCTGAGCTTGATCTCATCCACGAGACCAAAAAGGTAATTAAAAAGATGAGCAGTGCCTAGACAAGTCATCGTTTTATCTAGAAGTTCTGAAACACTAAATCCACATAATCTGTAACATCCTGTGGGGTTTTCCATTTGCTTAATTTTAAAACTCCTAAACAGTTGTTACCTGCAGGTGACAGATATGGCAAGGTTTTGAACTCTGTAAACAACTTTGGATGCCCATCTTTTATAGTCATGCAAGTATTTAGTGTCACCTGCATTATTTTCTAAATAAGAAACTTGCTTCTCCTTTTTGAAAACCTCTTTAGGGTTTTCAGTTCAGTTTGAAATGTAAGCTATCTGAGGTGTAGACTAATCTTTCTGTCCTCTGCCTGTGTCATGGCTTCAGGTACTCTTAATAAGCATTACAAAAAGAACCTTTACTCCCTTGTTCTCATCTTTCTTGGTTTTTATGTAAAACTCTTATTTTGTACCCTATGATTGCAATTTGATTTGACTATTTACTTGCTTTATGCCGATCATTATCTTCCTACTGTGTTCTGTCTTCATTTTTATTTTGCTTCAAAGCTGCCTAGAGTTGAATTAAAAAAATAAGACTAGTTAAGAACCGCAAGGTAGTTCATTATCACATACTGCAAATTAAGTTGTTCATTCCAGTGGTTTTGGTGGCCACCAGTTTGGCATTTCTGTATTTGGAAACCTTTTCTCACTAACACGTGAATGCTGGAGTGTCTGTAGGTATAGGCAAAAAGACTTGCCTGAAATAGCAGATTGCTCTGCGCAGTCCTGTGGTGATGACCTCCTGATAGCTTTGCCTGTACCAGAGCACTGCAAAATCAGGCCAGCTGCAGATTTAAATGAAGCTGAAGGTGGGTGGTTGATAGGCTGGGGCAGCACCTGTTGTTGGAGGTGAGCACAAGGCTTCTTCTCCCTGGTCCCTGGATACCAAAAAGAGCACCAGAAGCAAATCTGCAGAGCTGTAACACCGGGTCTCTGACCTAGTTCTGTCTTCATCTCTTTTCCTTCCAACAGCTTGGGAATTATGGCTTTGTCTTGACCCAGACACTCATTCTTTTGATGAGGCTTTCCTTATACTGCATAGAAGTCCCAAATTATAGGAGAAAACTTTTTAAAGGTCCTCAAAACTCAAGAATATAAAAATTGCAGCTATTTTCAGTATAATGAGGCTGTAAATCTTTCGGTCTTTTTAAATCCCTCTAATATTTAAGTTCAGTTGAACTACAGTAGCACAGCCTTGTGGGTTTGACAGTTTGCTTTTAATGCTCACCCCTCCTTGAAAATTTTCTTACAGGAGCAGTCCAAAACATGACTGTGTCAGCAGGGCTTCATGGGAGGAAGCACTTTCTTTGCGTGCCGTCACATCTGTTATGACTTACTATACCAGAAATCCCTTCTCATGCTGGTATTCTCCAGGGGTATCAATCTTTCTTCAGAGGTGAAAGCCTCAATGGCTTCATTCTTACTAGTGGTCCAGGGCCTGTTTTCTGTCTCCTAGTCCACCTGACATAGCACATGAAATAACTCTATCTCTCTGGATGCAATAAATTAGGCAATATTGTCAGGGCTGCAGCTGTGCTGCTTCTGCATGTACCTTATCTGCACTTAATTATGGATTAATTTTTGATATGTGCCAATCTGGCACTGGCAAAATATGGGTGGTTTCTGAGTTATGCAAAGTACAAAAATTTTGGTAGCAAAGGAGAGAAAACAAGGAATTGGGGCTGGTTTTAAGATCAGCTGTCTGAAGGAAGCAGGGTAACATTTAATTTCCTAAATTATATTGATTCAGCTTCCTGAAAATAAGTCAAGAAAGGGATAATTTTCACATTTCATTTAAATTATAGGAGGACCTTGTAAATTAATTTATTGGTAGGCAGGTAAAGTTGAATTACACTAAGAAAAGAGAAGGTGGCATCTTTCTCAGTACTGCTCCTCTGTGGGTAACTTTCAGAAAGAGGTTCAGAACATCATTAAATTACAGACTCTAGAGACTGAATTGGCTCTGTCACCATTTATAATCCAATTAAGAGGAAATAAATAAACAAACAAATCCCAAGACCCATCTAAATTGTCAACACAGACAAAAAATGCATTAAAGTTTAACTCCCATAAAGTTTTCTTTAATGAAAAGGGTGCACTAAAGTAAATGCCACAAAAATGCTGCTTTTAGCAAACTGTAGGTATTAGCATATTTAGGATTTGTAATTTTTTTCTGAAGCCCCTGATAGTCCCCAATATCTTTCCAATCAACTTCCTGTTACTGTTCTCCTGATTTTTTGCAGTACACAAACAAGAAAATAAAAAGTATTGAAAAATTTCATCATCTGCAGCAAGATTTAAAGCTGCTTTGGAGAAATTGTGCCTCATTATCTGGAAATACAGCTACCCAGACTGAAAACAGCCCATGATGACAGAATGCAGCAACTTGTCTACTTAGAAACACAGGCAAATCTATTTCCCTAGTGCTCTGTTCTCCATTGGTTCCCCACTGAATACAGAATGAACTTAAAATTTCTGCCTTATGCTCAAAAGCCTACAGAGGATTTGCCTTTTTTTCCTTTCCTTAGCTGTAATAGGGACTCACTCTATTAGGTAGTTTGCAAAGTCGTGTGTGAACAGTCCCAACCCTGGCACCACTGAGGAAACAAAACAAGAGGACTAGATTGAGTGATAATTTTTGGGCAAATTCACAAAAGAGCTGGGAATGGAGCCAAATCCGTGACATTCACACTAGTTTCATAGCAGCCAAAGCACACTGGCTGCCAAAGCTACTCAAGTAAGCACATCTTTCTTTACAAGCATCATCTTTTATAAGAATTTCTGTCATAATAGTGAAGTTTCTAATCTCAGGACGTATAATGGGATACTCTTTTATGTCATGTGCAAAACTTACTTTAGCAAGCAATTAGAATATCAGCCCAGGGAGATCTGTCAGACACGTTTGTTCCTCTGATTCAGCTTTCCAACATCATCACGTCTTTCCGAATCTCAAAACCAAGAAGCAGAAGAAAGAAGAAAAGATGTGGGGGAAATCTTTATTTCCTTAAAAGTCATCCAGCATCTGAACAGTGCAGGGCTGAAGGTAATATGCACAACTCGGTTAATAGAAGGGAGCAGGCTGGACAAAATTTTGTTAAATATTAGTTTTTGTTCCTACAATGTCTCATTTGGTCATCTTGAAACTCTTTCACATTCCATCTTCTCCAGATTGAAACTTCAACCTGAAAAGATTCCTGTTCACCTCTTGGTTTTGTGTTTATACTTGCTGGACGCATCCACATCTGCACCTGAATGCCCACGTGGGCTGAAGGCTGCTCAGAGGCCTCCTTTTGCACAAAGGTTCCCAGCTAAATGGGTATGTACTCAAACTTGTTTTGCTTCAAGGAGACCTGGGAGATCAGCCTCTTAGCTGCCATAAATTTGGACATCAAATCTTTACTGAACAGGCACTGAGTATACTTCCCATGTGCCCTGGACAGCACACAGAACCCGAATCTTGAGATGCAGCCTTCACCATTGTTGTAGGGGCTGCCTCTATCTTAGTGAGTGCAGAAAAGCATAAATATTTGTCTTCCATAAACTACATTAGGGAGGTAAAAGCTTACCTTAATTATGAATGAAGTGCAGCATTTGCACAACTAGGCAGAGTTACTTTTAATGGGGTATATATTTAAACGTGTCTTTCTTTGAAACTTCAAGCTCATTGCTACTTATCTTTTTTTATTAAGCAGCAACCTGTGTTGGCTAGGTGTATTGATGAGCTTGTACTTCAAAAGAACTGTGATTATAATCCATGCTGTTATGAATAAAAC
Organism: Corvus moneduloides; assembly: GCF_009650955.1. NCBI lineage: Eukaryota > Metazoa > Chordata > Aves > Passeriformes > Corvidae > Corvus > Corvus moneduloides. The sequence goes on from NC_045477.1 coordinate 20,178,576, forward strand.
CCACAAAGCTTGGATCACATGAATATGTAACTGTATTTTAACAGATCTGCAAAGAGGTTTGCAAGATTGTAGACAGAAGATGAAGTAATTAATTAAGGAATTACACCCACAAGGTGAAAAGTCCCTAAAGATAAGTATGCCAAGAGCTATTTTAGGGAAAAGATCTAGGGTTTCTACACCTGAATAATTTTATGCAAATCTTCAAAGGCAGTGCTTGTGTGTGTGTGTGTGTGTGGCTGTATTTTCTCTCTTACACGAGTGCTCTCAGCTCTGGAGTCTCAAACTCTTTGTAGCCTCATACACATCAACAATAGGCCAGAAGTCAGTGTGCCTAAAGGTTACAGGAGAGGACCTTCCAGGTGGGGAAGGTCATGGTGACTGTTTGATCAGGAAAAGAAGCATTGAAGGGGATAAGAGAGTGTAGGACATGGAGCTGGCTAATGCTGAGGAAGCTCATCTCTTTCCTGAGCTCTGCTTAAAGACCCTTTTAACTCACTAAAGCAGTTGACATAAAAAATCTAACCCAAGGTCACAGAGAGTACCAGACTGTGGCTTTCTGGACCTGTGAAATAACCAGTTACCATATCATAATGTCAATTTGACACAGGTGGCTCCCATTCTGTGTATGCTTTCCATTCTTCAGTTGTGAGGAAAAAGAAATTCAAAAACATTTCTTCAGTATGTAGGTGTCCTCTCTTCCTAGATGTTATTTTGAAACATGCTGTTTGTACTTTTCGTATGATTAAATGCTTGGCTTAAGATACCTGAAATATCCTGTAATCTGCACACACACACAGATTGTAATCTCATGTAATACATATAGAAGTGTTCTTATTATTGTTTCTATTTTTAATCTCTTCCATTGTGTTACTAGGAAAGTTCCAGATTTTTACTAACACTTGTGTGCTTAGTGTATTTATTTTTTAAATGTGTGGATTTGCTTATTTATTTTGATTTTTAGATGAAAAATAGATTTCTTTTAGTTTGGTGATCTCCTTATTATATTCAGTATGTGTCTTTCCACTCTTTTTTCGCAGTAGATAATACATTTTAGCCACTAAATTAGAATAGTTCTACATACTCCTCTATTTTAAATGACCTTAATAGTGGCTGTGGTTTGTTTTAGATAATAAGCAGGTTGACAAGATGATTTTTAGAGGATTTTTTCCACTTGTAAAGCACAAAAGTAAATAAATAAATAAATAAATATAAACAGGAGCAATTTCCTGTTTTCCTTTCAGTAATTTCTGGCAAGCTGAAATATTTTATGCTTTTTTGTGTATTTCAGTGAGGGCTTCTGCTCGTTTAGGAAATAGGTTTCTCCTGATTCTTAGGTGGAAGAAGTACGCTAAGAGGGGCAGTGTATATTGCTTAAATGAAAGAACAAACAGTAGTAACCAAGCATTCCAATACTAGAAAGCAGAAAAAATACATTTGAAATTCTTAAAATTATATCTTTTGAAGACCGGGGGCATTAAAAAATTTGTGTGTCTTAAGCACTGCTTGTATCAGATGTGTTTTGAGCACTGCTGCTGTTGAAATTTTTTTATGTTTAGAAGTTTGCAGCACATCCAGGTCTGAACTAGGAAGCACTGCTGGGTAATGTGTCCCACACCATCAGGGAAACTCGTCCGTGGTGTGTCCTCAGTGATCCCATACCTGTGACCAAACCCAAGCAAAATGGTGCTATTACCAGAAAATTACTATTGATTATAATCTTTATTTTCACACATTTTTAATGGAAGTTCCTGACATCATGGAGGGTACTTTTTTCACCTGCAATAGTAAAAACCCACTCTTGGGCTTATGGCCAGGAGTGGGCTGTGAATGTGTCATCTCCCTGTATCCAAACCTGCCATGCTCCCTGCATCCTGAACTGCCAAGTTCCCTGCAGACCTTCGCTCCAACTGTACCTAATTCCCTCATAAGTTCTGGCACTTTTCCCACTCACAAGGGTGAATCAAACCACTCTAAAATCTCATCTATGCAGCTTGGACAGCAAAAGGTGAATATTCAAATTGACAGCCACAGTCTGGAATTTTAAGCTGTGTTCTACAAACAAAATGCATAGGGTACAAAAATACTCAGGCAGGCCTTTTTCAACAATCCAAGTAGCCACCACTGTATAACAAGGGCATGAATTTCTGCAGACAGTGGCCCAGGTGTGTTTTATACAGCAGAGTGTCCTACCTAAACTGTGTCAGCTTGGTACACAAAACTGAGCTCTGCTACCTCCTAACACTAATTGTAAATGGAGCTATTACAGAGCCAGGGAAGTCATTATGATGGCTCTTTGTCTAAGTCATCTGGCAGCCTGTAAAACATGGTGTTTGTGCTGGTATTAGATGGCTCTGAGAGCTGTATATCACGCCTGTCGCTCTGGAGAGGCACCTGCTGACTGTTCATATGCCAGCTTGTAAAAAAAGGTGTGCAGACAACTTGGCTACAAAATCTTCCTTTTATGTTTAATGAAAGCAATTTGAACTTTGGTCTGTGACCCTGAAAAGAATGGTTAAAGAATTCTTTTAAGGATGTATGCAAGGAAAAGAAAACCTTTGCTCAATGTGTAATTGGTCCAAGGACAGAAATTTTTAGTCGAATATTCTCGATAAGGTCATTCTGTATTTATAGGTAAACTGCCTTTTGGTGCTTTGACCCCAAAAAGCCCTGCTGAACAGAAATACTCCTCCAAGTGTCTGTCTAGTGAGAACAGGCCATACAGAAAGCCAAAGATATGCATTCCTTGGCATATCAGCATTGGTAGCTGTTCCCAGCCCCCTGCACAACATTCTTGCCTTTCGTCTGTGAGGTAAATTAGTGCATGGGCCACAGCCTGGCTGCTCTGTACCTCCCACCCCTTGCCTGCAATTGTCTGGCACAAAGAAAGGGTTGCTTCACCTTTGCTCTGTGCAAGTGTGCTGCTGGTCTTTTCCGTGTTCTTGCCCACTTGGCTTCTGGGGTCATGGCAGGATTCAGATCCAAGAGAGCCAACACTTTCCATGTGCAGAAGTGCTTTTCCATGCTACAGAAGTCTTTCAGGAAATGTAATAATTGTCCTTGTTCCTGCATTTCATGCAGAGGTGCTTGAGGACACATATAAATATCTGCAAGGAGTGTTTATGGGATGCATAAAGCTCTGTCCCTGGCTTTCATGCTCACTCATCCTTAACCCTTCTAGAATTAAGAGATATACATAATAAACGATTCATTATGAGCGATTATCTCTGGAGATTTTTTTAATCTAATCAAAGCACAGACTATGTCAATCATATGCAAAGTCTCAAATGGAATTATTTCTTGTAATCAACCACTCTTAAGTTTGTATGTAATTTTTACTGTGTCATTTTAAAAGGAGATCTGATTGTCTGTGCCTCTTTTGCAAATTGAAATAAAGAAATAATGTATTTTAAAATCCATATTCTGGACTCAGAGCCATCAGCCGAACATCCTCTGGAGTCTCAGGATTTCCAGTAAATTTGCATCAACAGAAAATCAATCACTTCAGGGAAAGATATGTATCCCAGTGGTTGCATGCAAACAGAAGAGTGGTAACACGTGTTAAATTAGATGCCTTATCAAGTGGCACAGTAAGAATGGTGCTAATTTACATAAACCATTGCAACAATAGCCTCTGACACAGCAAAGCGGGCTTTTAACTGTAAAAAATAATATTTTTGAATGTACAACATATTACCAGACCTCCTTTGAGAAAAAGTAAGTAAAAAGAAAAAAAGTCAAACTTTTTAGTCTAATAATGGAAAAGACATCCCATAATTATCAAGGTTCATAGAATGTGAATGGAAACTTTTAATTGTGAATTTCTAATATGTATGTGGGGACCCTATGGTTGAAAACTTAATGAAAGGTAGACAAAAAGGATTTTCTAAAACAACATGAGGGAGTAAGTATGCAGCCTGAATCTGTGGAGCATTGATTTAAAGTAAAGGGTATTTCACTGTGTATTTCTGGCATTGAAAATTTGCCCCTGATAGGCTCATTTGATCTCACCAAAAGAGATTTCAAACTTTAGACAGGAAGTGCTAAATACTATGCTGTACAAGAACAACAAGGCACAGACATAATTTTGTTCTTCTGCTCAATGTGTAAGGTTAACAGGAAGCACAGCCCTGCAGCTGCTCTCCTCTGGAGTGCAAGCTGCCTCCTTGCTGATCCACATGGCCATGATTTCTTGCCTTCCCATCATGTAATGACACAGAACTGCGGCCCAGGAAACACTCTGGGAGCTTTAGCTAAAGGTAAGAAGGGAAGAGGCAGAGTAAGTGACCCAGGTGGCTGGGGCTGGGTGTCGGACAGTTGCAGAACCAGGTCAGTCCTGCTCTAGGCAACACAGGGGCTGCTGGCTCTGGAAGAAACTGGGAAAGACCCTAGTGAGAATTTGTAAAGGAGCAACCTTGTATGGTGTAAAAGCACCCTGGGGCCTTGGTAGGATGCTGAGGAGGTCTGTGAGACTGCATACTGCAGTGAGTCACCAGTTGGACACTTATCCCCATTCAAGCCAGCAACTTCTAAACCTTCCTTTTCATTAAACAAGAAGTGTAGAAAGCAGGTACATTAGAAGCTAAAACAAGGGTTCCCCGTCTCTTCTGGTGATCCAGCTGGAGTTTTCTTTTCCCACTGTGTAGGTGTGTCAAATGGTAGCACAAGAGATGCGTTCAAGGCCAACACTGCATTTTGGAGGCATGGAGCAGATCCAGAGGTTCTGTGGAAGGAGAAATTGTATGGAGGGGCAGCTCCCTGTGGTCCCTGAAGAATGGAAACCTTTTTCTTTGGCAAAACTCAGATATCCTTATGATTTAATATATATTTCTGTCTAACCTAAACCCTTTATCATGATTGAAAAGACTGTTACTGATTTGGCAGGATTTTGAACCAAATGTGTTGAAGATGTTACTCCTATGTAACACTTTATTTATTCTATGTGTGTTCATATACAGCCAGGTCCCGCATACATCAAAATGTATGTTTTCATTCACAAAAACACACAATGAAGACACTTGCAATTTTTCTACCTTTATGTCTTCCTGGTGCCAGAACTCATAAAATGGAACACTTTTTTTTGATAAGCCATGGGAGTTAATTTGCTCTTTATGCCCACTCTCTCTGTAATAAAGCAATGCTGAAATACTCCTGTTCATGTTGCCAAAAACCAAAACGAGCGTGTGAAAGGGCACCAAATCTGAAAAAAGCCCAGTTCAAAACTTGTTTCCTTGGAAATTTATGAACGCATGAAAACAAGGTGTCAGAATGACAATGTGTGTGGGCTATTAAGTTTCAGTATAATAATGGCGCTCTAGCTAGAATTATATCTCACTTTTCAATAGTTCATTTAAACTTTGGCACTTTAAATAGTTAAATCACCAAATGAAGAAACTGAGGCAGGTGTGATTTTGACCTATATTTTTAAAAAATATTTCTTTTACACTGCATGAGCACATCAGTGAGCAACGAGCTAAGCACAGCTCAGCCTGTTCTCAGTGCAGACGCAGTTCATGCATGCAATGAGAGCAGCACCAAGATCTGTGTCTTTTCAGCAGATATGGCCTGGAGCCAAGATCCTGAGCAATGCAGGTGCGACTGGAGTATCCAGTAATGATTTGGCCCCACGTATGCAAACTGCCAGAACCTAATATTGGCAAGAGGAGAGGAAAGGTCCCATCTGCATTTTGTGTGTGACAGGTGTGGCTCAGTCTGTTGACTCACAGTAGCAAGAGTAGTGTCATTATAAACCCTGCCATGATCTTTGTTAAGTCTTCGTGCTCTGCTGCAGGGGTGCAATGCACAGGCTGCTGCCATTTGCCTTTGTACTAAACACCTTCGATTCTATTCCAGCAAAGACAGAATGCAAAGGTGAAAGTATGCAGCAAGGCCTTAAATCCCAAAGTCCTGCATGTGGATACGTGTTCTGAAGTCACAGAATGACCAACTTCCATTTCCAGGCATGTAAGACCATTTCCAGGGGTCACAGCCTGGACATTTTAGGAATTAGATTCAAGGGATTTTAGGATTCCTTTGAAAGGACAGTGTATAACTAACTGCAGGTGTTAGATGATAGGTGGAGCATGAATGAAATGGAATGATATTAAAAAGACACTGTCTTGATAACTGTTGTTCATTAAAGGTCAGACTGTGTGGAGAAGCCTCTAATTTATGGATTATATCGAGGTAATTCACAAGAGTGAAGTGAGACAGGTCCTTACAAATCCTTCTTCTTATATGATAGAGAACAAGCATCCCAGAGCCTGGTCACTTTTCCACTTTTTCCAGAAGCACTGACAGGGTATGGAGAAAGAGAAAGACTCATTTCAAAGAAAATAATGTACTTCCCAGAGCCTGGTAAGCTGCACATCATTCTCCATAGAGACCATTGCCTCAGACAGGTATGTTAACTTGCTGTGTTCTGCTTATGTTATTATTATTATTAATCTTGAAACTTTGGTTTCATCTCTGGTAGATGATTATGTTTTGACCTGTGATTCATCTATTGACTTCTAGTTTTCTGTGTGATTAGGATGTTGAGCAGTTGCCAAATTTCCTACCAGAGATGTCTGAACAGTAGTGGTAGATTAAATAATCTCTACAAACCACATTTCTATACAGGCTCTTAAAGCACATTAGGATTTTTTGGCATGAAAAGCAATTGTAAACTGCAGTTATGATTGTCATCCAGCACTTAGGTGTTATTGTAACAGAATGAAGAAGAAAGAAAGGTTATATAATGATTACTGACATGATTATGTGATGTGTTGACCTTTGCTAACTAGCACAGTTTCTTTTTCAAGTATGAAGGTACAGAAATAATATCTGACTCAAGATTTAGAAGATTTCATTTTCATCCTCTAGAGGTACTAGCTTGTATTACTTATTTACATTTATCATTAATAAGGACCCAGAAGCAGAGCAAGTGAGAAAGTAGTATCCCACAAGATATTCTGGAATTTCAAAGAGTGCTTTTTTCCTCAATTACAATGAAAATCTCAGTTAGACTAGAAATGCTAATCTAATTTATTTTGGAATGCTAAACAATTTTATTTTAATAATACTGAAGCAGAATATTATATTGAATCAAATGTCTGAAGAACATTATGTAAAGAACATGAAACCTTGTAAATTAAAGATAATAATAACAAAATTGATAAATTAAAAAAATTATATTGAATGCTTCCAACTTTTCAAAACATAAGGTTTTAATATGACAGAATCAAAGCAAAAGGTGAAACAAGAATCAATTTTATACTTTTCTCTCAAGGGGATGAAAACTGGCCCCATCTTATTTTAATGCAGCATTTCTGAATGTGAAACAGCTTTTGACCACGTATTAATTCTTAAGAAAACAGGTACATCAGAATCAGTCTTTGCTTGGTTCCTTCAGTCTAAGTAACAGTGAATGACTGTCTGCAAAGCATTTCTGTTGGCCGGTCTTAATTGCAGTAGAAGAGACACCTCTCCATCAAATTCCTGCAGGCTGTGTGCCAGGGACAGAAGCTCTGCTTGGCTTAGATGCAGGTCTAAAGGGATGTAGCAATTAAGCTGTTTTCTTATCCTTAGGTCTTCACTTATACAGAGTTACTGCTATGCAAAGCCAGAGTGTGAAATTGCAATTGGTGTGGTGTTGCACAGAACTCTACACTAAGGAAGAAAAAGGAGATGTTTGTGTGGCCTTGTCTGGTCCTGTGTTTTGGAAACATGAGCACCACAGAGAGTGCTATTAGTAGAATGAGAGTATGGAATAATGAGTAAGAGTGCAGATACATTTCCTTGTCAGTAAACCCAGCCTTCAGCTGGGTACTCCAAACTACCTCCTTGTGTAGACATTTTTATGAGCAATCAGAAAGGTAGCTTACTTAGAAATGTGCTTTCTAAGCTGTTTGGCTCTCAAAGCTATTTTGGAAGCTTAATGTCTTTGAAGATAGGTTGAAGTGCTTCAGTCATATTTGTGGCATTAATAAACTTCTCACAGAGAGTGATTGTAGAATGGCATGTGTACAAACCCATAATAACTTCCTAACTTGTGCAGCCCTCTTCTTAGACCTAATTCCCTCAGCTCAGGGTTGACACAGGGCCACTGGCAATGTTATCGTTTGGTTTAACATGCCATCCCTCTGCCAATCTCAAGAAAGACTAGCATCAAGCAGCTGCCACCAGCAGCTGTGGACATTCAGCACCTCTCAAAATTAGCTGCAGGGTATCTTAAGTCTGGTATTCCAAAAGCGGTGAATCATAAATTAGAAGCTGCAGTTGCAAACACAACTGTGGTTCTTGAATTTTTCATAAGAACTACTAGAATTAAAGCCTTACAGAGGATAAAAATAAGTGAGAAAAATCAAAAGACTTGCTGTACCCACTTGAAAAGGAGCATCTATATGAATGATACTCACTCTAATTGTTTCAAGCAACATCTTAAAAGCAATGTTGATAATTTTGAAATAATAAAAAAGATTAGTAAATTATCCATTAAAGTGAAGGCACACTGCAAGGTTGACAGCTAGTGTGGTACCACACTAAACAACAAAATGAACAAATTTGTTGGTTAAAACAATGAACAGTTGGTTGATAAACCTGCTGGGGACTTGGCAAGAAAAGCTGAACATCAGTAGAAGTTAAATTGGGATGGAAATACCTGAAGAAAAAAAAAGAATGCAGGAAACTAAGATTTGAAATGCCTCATTTACTATATTTCATTTTACAGTTTCTTACCTGATATCCTACATGCTTATCACATTTTACAGCAAAGATATCTGATTCTACTCAATAACACAAAACACTTCAGTTTAAACAAAGAATGAAACATAGCCCCATTTCTGAATTTATATTGGTTCTATAATGTGGTGTCAGATATCACAAAGAGTATTGCTAGAGTCATATCACCTATCACAAACTATGCCATACAAGTTGTAAAACAACATATCCAGGTCTAGGAAACCCTCTTGCCTCTAATCAAGCTTGATAAATAGGAAGTCCTTAAGCTGCTGGTGTCAGTGAGATAATACCCAGATCAGTTCATGTCACAGAGCTGTCTGAAAGATCCCTGACTCTTCTGCTAAAGATTTCATGGATGGAACCACATTTCTGGTTTACTTTGGACTGGTTTTGGATTTAATCTCCTCATTCCCTACACCCAGCAAACTTTTACGTCATGAACGAGTCTGAGAGTATTCAAAGGGGATTTCTTTTGGAGGAAACTAAACCATTACACATGCTCCAGTCATGCTTCAGATGCGATGGGCTCAGTGCATGAGGCCAGACCAGAAGTAATTTGAAGCTCTCTGAAGTGCAGTTCATGCAGATACCAGTTCCTAAGCACCAGCTGTTTGTGTCTAAAAATCTTCTTTTGCTGGCCTGCATTACTTGGTAAAGCAGACATAGCTTGCCTGTGCATCTGCATTGCTGCCTGGACAGTGCCCCTGGGCCAGGCTGCCTACAATTCCTGTACTCTGGAGGTAACATCAAGACCCTTCTAAGACTTGTTTGCTTCTATGGGCTTTGCAGAGGATAAAGTGAGTTTACAACAGCCTTCCCCTGAGCAAGGAAATCTGGGGTCCAAAAAGGCAGTAGACTTGAGACTGAGAGTCTTTATCTGGCTTCACGTGGTCTTGCAGTGAGTTTTTAGGACCCACATGTCCACTGGAGTTGTAGCAAGAGAGTAACAGTGATTGCTGTTTGGCTGGTGCATAGTCCAAAAGAGGTAAAAACATAATATGATGTTCATCGCGTGTGCCTTTTTACAGGATGCGCAACAGCATGGACTTTGGGGTGGGAGGACTTTTTGGAGTGAATTATTTGGGTTGAAATGGACCTTCCCAGAATTATTCTCTCAGCTTCTTCCTTTTCTGTCTTTTTCTCAGAAAAAGAGTTCTCCATTGACTCGTGGAGTTCTGTTGTCCCAAAAAGGCTAGAGATCTCTATTTTCTTTTAATGTATTTGTCAAACCTCACCAGTGCTAATAAATATCCATATGGGGTTTAAAAAAAATCCGTATGGTATTCCTATAACAGAATCAGCACGTGTAATCCACAGAAAGCATCCACCCAGTGGCTTAAAAAGGCAGCCAGTTCTCAAAAAAGATAATATAATTGGCTCTATGGTCCTATGGAGGGAAATACTGGTGATTTCTCCTCTCTGGATTCTGTCTGAAGGCACTTCTCATGCCTGACACAAGGAAGAAGGAGCTTCACACTTCACACTCCGGTGTTAGAGGTGTGCAAAGCCTCTACAGGTGCCTGGCCAGTGGAGATGATGATTGTGGCAATTGTGTGCAGAGTCACTGCATCTGCTGAACTGCCTTGAATATGCTCTGTTCATTTTGTGATTCCTGCTAGCAAAGAGACTTCTCTAGAGGTTTTTCTTATATGCTGTTGTTGCATCTTTCTGGGATCTACTCTACCTACGAACCATTGCTGACCAGTGCAGAAGTTGTGAGGGCTGGATGAGAAAAGTGCCTTTTAAGAATTGACTGTTGCACTATTTGTGTTCCTACAGCCCATACATCAGTAGTGCATATTTAAAACATGGTGGTGGTCTCTTCCTGGTGCCTGTGAATTCTGAGGAATGTGAATTACTGATCTATTTTGGTTATTTTATTTCTTTTAGAACATTAGGTCTTGTTTTCCTTGTTTTTTTCTTGGTTGCGTTAACAGATTACACCTCCTCCTTAGCAGCCCATTAATATCGATATTTTCATGTTTATTCTCATATCTCACTTACTGTCAAAAAATAGTAGTTAGCAGTACACTTCATTTAGTGCAATGTATGAAACTAATACTATCTCAGAATAAATAAATTATGCCGCTCATGCATGATATAAAATTTAGAAAGGAATCAGATGCTAGAAAGAAATGAAAGAAAGGAAAGAAAGGAAAGGAAAAAAAAAGAAAAAAGAGAAGAAAGAATTGCCATGGACACCCAGAAGCCAGATTGATGCAAATTGTTGTAAGCTTCATTGGAACAAAAGGGGAAAAAAAATCAGTTCTCATAAATAATACTCCTTCTCCTTGCATGTTGATATTGTTTAGATGAGTGTTTATATGACTATTTGACTGGATGCTGGCGTCTTTCATTGCTTTAGAAAGAGAAGTTTGTACACACGCTGAAGAAGAACAGAAGACAAAAAAAATATATATTCCTTATAGGAATATGAGGGCCTCGGCTAGTACTCTCTCTGCCCAAGGAAAATGTAACCAAATGTATGAGGAAAAATGTCCAGTGTTTGCAGGCCTTTTTTCTCCATTTCCCACAGAATTAGAGAACAGTGGTTAGGAAGGAACTAAAAAGGTCAGACTGTGAAATTTGCAGGCAAAAATATTTGTTGGACCCTTCAAAAGGGAACTAAAAATAAGGGAATAGCTTAAAACCAAAACTACTCATGAATGATTTGGAAAAAAATTAAATATTCCTCACAGTTGTAAGTGTTCTCTGTGCTTTGCACTGGTAACTCAGGGCAGGATGCACCAAAGCCCTGACCACTGCAAATCAGTCCTACACCAGTGCTTGTCCCTTTCTTTTTTTTGCAGAGGAGGGTAGCTCAGTAAAGCAAGAAATATGTGTGGACAACATATTTCATTGTGTTTAACTAATTCAGTTATTTCCAAGACAGTACAGTGCAGTACTTACTGATACATGACAGGCAGAAATTCCTTTCACTTTCAGCCATCACAAAACTAAATATTCTTTTTTCGCTTTTTGGCATCATAACAGAAAATGACACGATACTAATATTATTCTCCTAATTTTGCATTGAGTATGCATGAACAGGTAGAGTAAGCTGTAAATCCTCTTCAACCTAAAAAGATCTTTTTCAAATTTCTTATTGGGAACTTCTACTTGTAACATTTTTTTGCTCATAAAAAATGGTAGCAAAACCATCACATCATACATATATGTTTGATATTGTTTTATTTTGGAATTCACAATAAGTGGGACTCTCAAAAGCAATCTGTGATGATCTCATTCATGTCTTACTGGCATTGCATGTCTGCAAGGACATGCCACTTTGGAAAAAATCCACCACAGAATCACTTAAGCTGTATTTCTACATGACAGTAAATCTGATTTTAAGGAGCACTGTAGAGAAACAAAACACCACAGCCACATGAAATAAAGCACTGAAGCTGTACAATGTCTCCCTGTCAGTTCAAGTTGTTAAAAAATACTAAAGGAGAACCTTTGTTTTAGCAGGATTTAGGTCAGAAAGGCATCATTTGTTTGTTTATAGCTGGGATAAAGATGAAATGCAGCTCAAGATATAAGTGTTGGTGGTTCTGTACGGCAATAGGAACATGTCAGAGTCCTTGGATTTAGTCCTATGAGAATATGGGCTCATAGCTGGATGTGTATGTGCGGTAGGGGTCTGTAGAAGCAATGGAGAGCTTTACCTCTCCGCAGCAAGAACAAAGACATCCCTGTATTCAAAGGAGTGTATCAGGTTCACCTATTATTTCACCTGTCAAAAAGAGGGAACTCTCAGTAGGTTTATGGTAGCGTGACATGGGTGAAGGAGTGCCTTTTTTCTGATTTAATTTTGGGTCAAAACAGAAGAATCACACTGTGACTCCAGTGCTGTGTTACTGTCGATGCTCAGGGCATCTTTATAATTTAATCTACTTTACTGGCTGCAAAAAGATCACCTAATGCAGTAGAATCATGCCAACTATCAAAAAATAACCTGAGTAGTCAGTGAGCTGGAGTATGATCTGCTCCGTTTGTCAAATTTGTGGAGTTAGGGCACTTGCTTGCATTCCCTCTGCCTAGATCCATTGTCATAAATTTGGATTGCGTGTCAATTACTGCAATTTATGACTACCCATCTCTCCATTCTGAATATGTATGTGATTTTAATTTAAGGCTTCCTTACTGTACAATATTTATTATCAGTTCTCTATTTTAGCCAGCATGGAGATAACTGCTATTTTACACTCTTCTAATGTCTTCTCTTTTCAAGGTCATCAGTTTTGCGACATCGCTGAAAATGAACTAGGACGTATGGTTCAGTTTAATCAAATTTCATGCTCTGTTGCCTCCTTCTTATGGCCTCTGTGCTAATTGATCAAGTTTTCAATTAAAGTCCTCCATCTTTGTTTTAATTCTTTGTTAAGGTTTTTATTCCATTACATGGTTTCATGAGATCTAACTTGTTACAAGTGCAAACTGTCTCAGCTTTTCCAACTGTCTAGTTACAATAATTCAGCCATATAGTTACAATTTAGCTATATAGTTCATCTCATTTCCCCTTTCTTATTATTAAAACCCTCAGTGGACTAGCTTAATCTGTTGGATTTAGACTTAAAATCCAAAAATTTGATTCACTTGTCAAGGAGAGATTAGTTTACCTCATGAATTCTCATGGCTAAAAATCGCTCTGTATCTCAGCAGTTTCAAGCCATCTTTCTTAGCCACAATTAAGAAAATTGCTGTTCCTAAAGAAATACTGAAATGACTCTCACTAATAAATGGGGGCATGTCAGGCATGTGCAGAAAACACTCCCTTATAGAGAGGTTTTCTAAACAAGCAGTGATTCTGGTTTCATTCCTTTATTGTTTTTGTATGGATCAAGAAAATGTTGATACTGTAAATGTATATTGCTACACGAGGTTGTTTACTCATTCTTTAGTTCATAACTCTTTGTTTCAGCCCCTGAGTACTACTACATCAGATGTTTTTTGAAATCCACTAACAGGTTCATTTTTAAAAATCAAATAATCTTTTGAATCAAATGTTTTTTGAAAGGCCAAAGAAAATGTGCTTGCAGAATCCATATAAGTACAACCTTTTTTCAGGGAAACTTTGTTCAATTAGGGACAGTTCAATTTAAGTTACGGACTTCTAACTTAAGTTCTGATGCTTTCAATTCTGATGAAAATATAGACCAGATCATTCTCTGAAAAGACTATGATAACTGTCAGCAGTCTTAAAAGGTTTATGGTTTACGCTCTTTGTGGTATGAAAAAATCTCACTTTACAATAATCTTCAAATAAAGTGTGAAAGTCTATAAAACATTTTACATGCTTCTGTTTAAGATGCAAAATCAGGTTTGCTTTCAACCTCAGCTATCTGAATGTTAAAACAGAGCTAATGTGTTGATAAGACTGAGTGTAGCAGACCAATTCCAGAGTCACTGTGCTCGTACATTTTTGTATGCTTTTTTAGTATAAAGTCCTGTAGTTCTTGAACACTTCCTCTCATGTTATTTTGAAGAGATGTGTTGTGGTTTAACCCATCCAACAACCAAGTACCACACCACCCCTCACTCACTCCCCTACTCACAGGGTCAGGAGAGAACTGGAAGAGTAAAAGTGGAAAAACCCACGGGTTGGGATAAAGACAGCTTCATAGGGAAAGCAAAAGCTGTTCACAAGCAAAGCAAAGCAAGGAATTCATTCACCACTTCCCATGGGCAGGCAGGTGTGCAGCCATCCCCAGGGAAGCTGGGCTCCATCAGTGTAACGGTGAGCAAACGCTATGGCTCCAAACGTCTCCCTTCCTATCTTCCCCCAGCTTTCTATGTTGATCATGATGCCATTTGGTGTGGGATATCCCTTGGGTCAGCTGGGATCTGCTGTCCTGGCTGTGTGCCTCTTGTGCAGCCCCAGCCCACTCACTGGTGAGGTGGTGTGAGCAGCAGAAGAGGCCTTCACTCTGTGCAAGCAGCAGTAACAACAACATCTGCATAATCAACAGTGTTTTCGGCACAAATCCAAAACACAGCCCCATACCAGTTATTGTGAAGCAAATTAACCCTACCCCAGCCAAAACCAGCACAGCATGCTGCAAAGTTCTGTGGTTTGGAAATCTTCTTGTCCTTTCATGTTGACTATTCAGGCAGTCACCAAGAGAAAACCTGATGTGTTGGGAGTACTTGAGTCTTGGGAGTCAGGTAGAATTAGGTAAAACCCTGCTTCTACTGCAGGGGGTGCCAACATTTCTGCTGATTCAACATAGTCAGTATAGTCTTTCCACCCAAGAGGAAATAATTCATAGATGTTGGTATCATCTGTGGCATCAAATTCTCCTTGGGATCCACTGAATTTCTTTGGGCAAGCCCACTGATCACAATGAATAACAGAAGTATCAATATCAGCAGAAATACTTCTGTTTGTAGAGGTTCTCCTCAGCCCTCTTCAGAGGCATTTTTTTAAAGGATGGTAAGATTCTTCTAGTATGTAGCTGGCTTTCAACAGTAGTCGACTATTGAATGCTTGAGGAAGACAAGGCAAGTATGCAGTGATGCCTCCCTGGCATATTGTCCTTGCTTCCAGCAATCTGTAGTTTAACAAATTCCTTGGTTATAAACATAACTTTTGGGTTTACCATCCCTGGTGGAATAATTTCCATGAATTGGCCCTGTTGCTTTTTGAACTGGTAATAATAAACATTATTTAGAACAATCTTGGGCAAGAAATTTCTCAGTTTAATTGTGCTGCTTGAAAAAGTGTCTTCTTTTGTTTGTTTTCAGCCTGTCACCTGATAATGTTATTTTTTGCCCCTATTTCTTGCACTGTGAAAAATCAAATAATCTCCTAATGATCTTCTCAATGTTATTGACATTTCTATTAATTTGTGTCACATCTACCCTTGGTTCTCTGTTTTCTCTTCAAAAGAGTCTTAATCTAGTTATTTCTACTTTGTACATTATTCTTGTCTATGTGATACCTTCATCTGAATGTTTTCTCACCCTCATACAGCCTTTCCGACCAGAAAGTCAGAACTGCAGGTAGTGTTGAGCTATGGGCACACCATGGGTTTGTAAAAAGAAATAATTACATTTGCAGCCTGATTCTCTATTTCTTTCCAAGCATCCCCAGTGTTTTTCTTGGGCCAACTGAGGTTTTTATGGAATCAGCTGCTGTAACTGGGAGTTCTCATTCTGGACACAGGGCAGACAGTTTAGAGCCTGTCCTTGAACACATCAGGTGAAATTGTGTCTCCTGGTGCATCACTGCATATTTACTGACACTGCATTTTGGCTTCCATGTTATTCTCCACTATTGTGCTTTATTTCTGTGTGTTTTTACAGCATCCTTTCCTTTCCACTCTTCTGAATAATTGAGCATTAAAAAATTTGTCCTCTCACTCTTCCCTCCTTTTCTTTTTTCAGCATTTTTGTAAATATTTTTTAAAAGCCCTTTAAGAGGAAGCTTGTTGAAAGCTTTTTGAAAGTCCTTTCACTATGTGGTGAAAAGCCTTTGAAAAGGCTTTGTACTGTCCATGCACAATTCCTACATGTGGAATTACCTCAAATGGGCAAATGCTTTTGCCTGAATGTCTCTGCCCTTCACTTCTCCTCCTCAGAACAACAGGTCAATAATGCCCCTCTTTTGCAAGTTATTTTAGGGGTTTGGGGAGTAAAGATCATACAAGTGTTAGCCATTAGTATTTTCTAATCTAGCTATTTCAGTAATGACTTACATGCTGAATGCTTGAAGGGAGCCATAGGAAGAACACAAGCTGTTCTTTAATTGCATCTGGCAGCCATAATAACTAATAATTGTAAAGCAAACGTTGTCTACATTTGAAGTATGCAACTACTACAGCGAAAGAAGATTATAACGTCTCTTTGCTTTTAAAAATCCCTCAAAGCCGTTATGTTCTTTAATAAGCATGTTCTGGAGCGTATTTTCTTATGCAAGTGGGCAATTCAAGAACTGCAGAGATGAATACACAGAATTATACATTTAAATCAAGATTAAAATAAATTCAAAGAAAATTGAAATTATTACTAAACTTAATAAAGCAAATTCCTGTATCCTTCCCATGGTTATTCAACACTGCTTAGCTTGCAAGAAGAAGAGTAAAAAAATCCATTCCCCATCCTAACAAATAAAGATGGCAGCAATAAACCTCTTTAATTGAATGTTTGATTATTTTAAGAAAACCTGCTTGTTTTTTAAAATGTATGCTCTGCTCTCTCTTGACACGGTGAGCCACAACACGTAATAAATTTTAAACCACTCTTGTCTGCGAATGCACAGAATCAATTTAAATAGCATTTGCTTGCATTGGATTGTTTTAAGAGGACAGTAGCTCAGCAAGTAGGAAACTTTCTGAGCCTCCACTTGCTCTCTGCTGAATGCTAGGCCAAACTGAGCTGAAACTGATCTGGTTTTCTCATCCCAACCCAAGTAAAATAGGAAGTTCAGGTATTTCAGCAGGAGATTTGGAACCAGCCTGACATGTGAGTTGTAACCTGGAGGGTGGTCCCCAGCACCCCTTATTTACCAGACAGAGTAGAGACAGTACGGGTTGTTTTCAGACCCACCTTATTTCTTCACCCAGTCCCATGTAAGCTGGAAAGTGCTCTATGAGAGCCATCCACCCTACAAATCATAAACAAGTCTCTCTTTGAGTCTTCTTTGGCAACCATTAGCATCAATATCACTTCTTCTGCAGACAGAGCTTGGACAAACTCCTATTTCCTTCTTAGTTTCACCTTTAACTCTGCTATCACTCTGCATTCTGTGTATTCTAGAACAGTAGGCACTGTTCTCTGATCATGGTAAACCCAACATGCACAGATGAATTGACCTTTTGCTAGAAAACTGGAATTTATTTATTCCTTCCCCTTTTCATTGTGCGTGCTTCTCTTACCCCCCGAGATTCCTACCTTCCTTGCAAAAGAATAACAGAGAGATAATGATTAACCTTTCAGTGCCCTGGTGGTCTTTAAGAGTTTGATTGACCATGGCCAGAGTGCAGTGCCTGCAAGTCTTAGATGACACAGAATGCAGAGTTGTAACAGCAAGTACCTTTCACACTAGTGACTTTGTATGTGGACAGGAAATCACATTGGGTTTAGGGTTAATACTCTTATTTAACCTAATAAGCACATTTGTCACTGGCTACCCTATGTTATCTATTTATGGTGACTCTTTTAAGCCAATTTGTCACTAGTAAACTAGCAGAAGAAACCATGATTCTTCTTAACAGCTGAAGAATGCACTTGTCATCTCTATTTCAGAAGCTGCTGTGGGAAACAGCCTCATAGCTGTTTCTTCTTCAATCCAGCTGGCTTCTGCTAAGCTGATGGTTGCTGTATTAAAAGACAAAAAATGCTATTCTTAAATTTAGGTTTTATTGAATTTAATCATTCTATTTTTAAAGCTGCACTTCAGTTAATGGTCCAAACAGATCAATATTTATAACCGGAGTTGTGCAAATGAAATATATTAATAAGTAAAACATATACACTTGTACTTTCACATAAAACTTAATTAATCTGATGTGATTTGTAGACATTTTAATTGGAATTATTAGCTAAGGAAAATAAAGTGTTTTCCTCTCCCTGAAAACAAGGAGAAATTCTGGTTATTTCCAAAGAACAGATACCAGATTCTGATTTAGTAGTGTTTTTTCATAAATTAATTAAGCTCAATTTCTTCAGGCAGTGCCTTCAATTTAAGGAAATGAAAGACCAGTGGCATACCTTTAGGACACAGTAGCAGTGAAGCTGGTCCTTCTGCTAAGGGTTGCAGATAGTCAGCTGAAGGTACAGTAACTCACTTTCAAAAGCAACATCTTGTGCTGTGCCTGAGAAAATAAGCCTAACCACTCAATAGACAGAATTAGCTGACACTTGGTTCTGGAGTTAGCTGAGTCAACACCAGCTCTGCATCCTTTGCATGGTGCTCTTCCAAGATGTGTGAAAACTAATCTAGAGCAAAATTTCCCTTGATGTGTTTGTGTAGTTACCCTCTCCATTATGTCAAGGTCTTCCATAGACTTGATAAAACTGTCAGTAGACTTTGCAGTCTAAAATAAATGCATATGTCATAGGCATTTCCTTTTTCACGTGTAAGTGGAGACTGTTCTTACTCTTTTGGTTAGGCAGACAAGAGTAGATTTCTGTCACCTTTCTATTCCTTCTTTATTTTGACTCCTGGAACAAATCTGTCTGATCTGTGGGCTGCTTTATTTAGAACAGTGATATCTGGATCCCAGATGCATTCCTTGCTGTCCCAGACTGTCAGAGTTCTCTCTGTATCTTGGGAAAGAGAATTCAGGGACACACAGTGTCAGGTCATCAACCCTGGCTTTATACAGTCAGAAAATCTCCTATCAAGTGTAAAGTGTGCCAGGGATGAGGATCTGATCCCATAAAAAGGATAGGAATAAAATATCTCTATTCTATAGAACCAGAATTGTTAGATCAAGAATGTGATAGTAGTAGCTGCCATGTTGTACCTGTCTTTATATACTAGGTGGTCAAAACAGATATTTTTCTAAATCACAAGTACAGGTGTTTTGATGGAGAGATGTAATTTCTTCCTAAACGTTTCACATGCTGTTTGGTCCTTGTTAAGTTGCTTACACACACACACAAAATAAAATTAATTCTCAACAATAGTTGTCAGCAAGACAATCCCTCCCTTTTCACCTGTGCTCAAAAATTGTTATTAAAAATGGTTGAACTGCTAATGAAGATGAAATAAACCTCTGAGACACTTTTGAGAATACATTTGTCAAGTAGAATTTTATGAATTTCGTTTCATGAAGGAGTATGCAGGGACTTGCTGCTGTAACAAAAAATGAAAAGTACCCATTCTTGTCTCATGTCCGTAGATTATTAATGCCCCCTATGCAAAAAGGAGTATGGACACCACTCCTTCCCCCCTTGTTTTCCTATAGCAATAAAGCAGTGAAATCTGAGTAACTAATTAAGTTTTAGATTTCCCATGCAGGAAAAATCCCTTCTCAAATTCACTCTCAACTCAAATTCATTTCTGAAAAAGCCATGTCTGGGATGCTGGTAGAAAGCTGGACACTTTAAGGCTTTTTGCAGTTTTGAATGGTGCAGCTGGTGTTGTCAATTCAGTTTAGACAGTTTTAAAATACCTGAGAATCCCTGGGGGAAGTTGTTTTGCAGTTCAGTAGGCTTGGCAGGGGTGGTAGTCCTGTCCAGGTTGCCGAATTCGTTTTGCTTACTCATGGGAAAAGTGATGCCCATGTGTTAAGAGTAGCACTTGATTTAAACTTAAAGAGGGTAGATTTAGATTAGATAATAGGAAGAAATTCTTTACTGTGAGGGTGGTGAGGCACTGGCACAGGTCGTCCAGAGAAGCTCTAGATGCCCTATCCCTGGGAATGCTCAAGGTTGGCTGGCATTTTGAGCAACCTGCTTTAGTGAAACCTGTCCCTGCTCATTGGAAGGGCATTGGAACTAAGTAGCCTTTAAAGCCCCTTTAAATCCAAATCATTCTATGATTTTTCTCATCAATGGCTAGATAAATAATAGTTACAGACCAAACTCTGCAAAGAACTTCTCCTCATGTCAAGCTTTGTCTCTAGGACCATCAGCCCTATGCATTCTGCTCTGTGATTTGTATCCATTTCTCAGTCTGAACACAGGAACTAAAATGTCTGTTCTTGAAATCTTGCAGTTTTCAAGATTTCATTTTCAGCTCTTATGTTCACTTCAGGAAAGCCTGACTCTGCTGTCTCTACTTTTAATTCTTTCTTTCCATTGTACTTAGGTCCAGAGAGAAATTGGTGGCATCTGTGGATTTTGGTGTGACTGACTCAGATGGCAAACGGGACAGAGAGGAATGGCATCTGTGTGGTTGGTCCTTCATGACTGTAACTACTTGTTCCTAGAAATGAGGAACAGGTGCAAGAAATCAAGAGGCATCCAAGAGTCAAAGTCTCCCTGTTCAGTGCAGATTTCTGTGGGAAGTTTGCAGAGACCTGCAATGAACTGCTCTGTGCCTGGCTGTCTGTCTTCTGGGATTTTTCAGCTACCCAACGACTTGGGAATCTGACTGTGTGGTAAAATTTAGCTTCAGAAATTGAGCTTTTGTAGTTTTGCTTAAGTTTCCACCTTTTCTGGTTGCATAGTACCTGATCTTAGTGTAACCCAGTGCTGTATTATCTTTCCCAGCCTACACTCTGACAGCTTTTAAAAGAGGCGTGAATTTTCTCTGTTATCTCTGTGGGATGTGTAATGCCCTACACCTAAAATTCAGCTTACTAACTATTATGCTCCTGCTCACTTCAGCTAATGGAGACAGCTAATAAGGTTCTTTTACTGTATGTTCCCAGAATATGTTACATAGCCTGTGTTAAAGTCTTTGCATAATTGTTTGATGCATTAACAGGTCCTGGAAGAGTGGGAGTGAAAGAACAGGTTAGGAATTTCAGCTTATTTAACAAGCTGTTTTTACCTTGCCTGACAAAGGAGGTAGAAGAAGAGCCTATATCACAACTCTTTCCTGAAGATCAAGCCACCTACCTTGTTCTGGTTTGATTAGTCTGATCCAATGTTTCCATTTCTGGCTCCCAAAATTGATTTACTTATTTTCCATGTGATTTTGCAGCACAATGGTGACAGAAAATAGATTGTGCTGAAATCCTGAAGTAAACACTCAATTTCTAAGTAAAATCAAGATAAGAGAAGGCAACTAATTAGAGACACTTTCTAAGAACCTTTGTTGAAGACACCACAGATGTCACTGTTGCACAGGACCTTCTCACAGAATTTAAGTCCAAAGACAGGGAGACCCCAACTACATTTCCCATATTGTAAAAACCTGCAGGTTTGTGTTGCCATATGAGACACTGGTCTTCACTTGGACACCCTCAGGTGTGGTAATAAATAATACCATGAAACTATACAATAATGAAATCATGGTTACTGCTGCCCAGGAGTGTGTGCACTCTTGTTGCTACAACCAACACAAATCACAGCAAAATTTATGCCTCTCTAATCTAGTTATACTTGGTGTTAACACTGGGAAAATCTCAGGACCCCACAGACATTTTACAAGAGGAGGAAGGCCCAGTTTTCTATTTTCATATCTGTTTTTCCTAGAGATACTCCACCCAAGAATCAATTGGGTTTTAAGTGACATAGGTTACAATGCTACCACATAAGTTGCAGTACAGTTTTCTGAGATGTGAAGATGTGTACTTTCTTTTTATTTCGAACAGATTTCCTTTTTATGCAAGGAATTCTCAGACACCCAGACTGAGAAAAAAAGGTTGGAGTATATTATCTACACCTACCAGGAATTCGTTACTTCCAGTTAGTGTTAAGAGCTGAAAAAATAAGTCTTCAGACCTCGCCTGACTCTGCTGCAGCTGACTGGTAGCCTAAGTAAATAAAGTGATTTCACTTCAGGAGATCTTAGAAGATTTGGTTTCATCACCAATGTAAAGATTTCTGAGGGTATGTAGAACTCATATTCTTTTTACATCACCTCTGATCATAACTGCTTTCCAGGAGAATGAGATTTTGTATTTTACTGTGTTACTTAAATCATTATTTGGATGACTGAGAAGGCAAAGGATGACTTTGCTGCTGTCTTTTCTTGCTCAGAAATTCCCTTTGTAATCGGCTGCTTGCTCTCATTGACTGTAATGGAAGGAAAACAGCCCTTGACACAGAAAGGATTAATGGGAAAGGTCAGGTGAATGAATAGATCTCTGGAGCAGAAGCTGGGTTTGAGGAACAGGATAAAGCAAGCTACAAAGCCAGGAGAAGGTGAGCATCCCAAGTGGGATTTGGCATCAGCCTGGAGGCTGATGTTGCCCTGTTTCAGTGTTCCAGGCAATGCATGGTTATTTGGGCAAAGGAAAGAGACCCCACCAAATCCTGCTGTTGGTAGAGGGACCTTTTGAGTCAAAGGTCTGAGAGATGGTTCTCTATCTTAAAGGGAAGGACTCAGAACACTGTGGCTTCATCTCGTTCCTATAGTTCTTTCCAGATCCTAAAAAGCAAGTGAACATTTTCTACCCAGACTGAGCATCCTCAGGGTAGGGAACTGAGCGATGCAGCCATGTATCAACTTGCAATGTGTATATCCCAGCAATACAAGTCAAGAGGCATTTGTTTCCTGTGCCATAAAAGACCAAGGAAACATATCATTATTATTACTATTAGTTTTATTGTTTTAGGCTTGTATTGGGGCACTGTGAATTTTGGTTTGTTTGTTTGTTTGTTTTTTTTGAAGAAGGAACTGGCAAAGATTAAGTGATCTAATAATTTGTAATAATAGCACTGCATTTGTGGGTACTGCAGGGTGTTATATTATGGCTTTTGGGACCATGCATGCATTTTATAGGGGAATAAGTAAATAATCATTTGTGACTTCAAAGTGTAACAGTCTGCAGCGGGGAAGGACAGAGAAATGAATGTTGATTC
Source organism: Corvus moneduloides (assembly GCF_009650955.1). Taxonomy (NCBI): domain Eukaryota; kingdom Metazoa; phylum Chordata; class Aves; order Passeriformes; family Corvidae; genus Corvus; species Corvus moneduloides. The sequence continues at coordinate 20,201,724 of NC_045477.1, forward strand.
AGAAGGGAACTGCTGTTCCAATTTGCCATAATTTTAACAAGAAGAGATCTGTTGAGTGCTTATAGGAGAGCAATGTGTAGTTAGTACTTCAAGTTAAGTACTGGCTTGACTTTTTTTCTCTTTATTCTTGGATCCATTTATGAGCAATCTGCAGAAATAATGAGAAATTATTGAAAGTTTTCCAAATTTCAGACCTTTTTTAAGGTGATAAGAAGGAGCTGTACATTTTAATACCTTTATATCTTTCTTCACTTTTCAAATCTGTGTGAACTTCCTTATACAATTCACCTCTGAACTTACACTGTAAAATCTGATTTATTACTAAAAATTATGGCCAGCTGGATATTGATTTACTCACACCAAATGATAATATATGCTAAGAGCAGTCCCTTAGGGCATACTTGTACAGTCAAATGCAACTTAGATTTTCAAAGTCTGGACTTATAGCAATAAAATGGGTTAATTTGAAAGGCTTTCTAGAACTTAGTAATTATTCATATCCCCTATTTTTATGAAAACTAGCTTGAATTATTCCTAATGAAAATATTGTAACTTTTGTTGGATATGAGAACTTGCTATTTACTTTGGATGTTAAAAAAGATTGTAAATATTCTACCTCTCTTTCTGAGACATAGTAATTCACAAGAATAGTCAGTGATACTGCTCACAAAGGGGAGCTGAAGTCTCTTCTGGCCTTTAATAATTATAGGTCATATTGTGGCCCTAGCTGTAAAACAGATCTTCTCACTTCAGGAGGTACACTGCTGACCGCTGGTGTGAAATTCAGCCTCCAGCTGGCATAGTTAGCTGTGTAAGAAGTGAGTACAGTTATAAAATTCTTCTAAGCGATTTTTGTGGCTTTTTCTAGGCATGGAAGGCCCAACCTTCCCTGTCATGCAGGGAATTTCTGGAGTTCCAGGATGAGTGCCAGTCTAGATTCTTTGGCCCCAAAATTGTTCCCAAGGCAGCCAGAAAATCACAGCTTAATCTACAAAAATTATATCATCATGTTTCTAGTTCACACTAACAAGTCCGTCAGTGAAGTTAATAACACAGATTGAGTAGCAAAATCAGTACTCAGCTGTAGCAAGTTTTCTTCGCAGGAAAGAACCAAATTATATTGAGGTGTGGTAGAAAACACATTGCACCACTTCCCATTGTTACAGCCATGCTGCGTCACCTGCGGTGCAGCCGGGGGAGTTCTGCACATGGAATGTACAGCAAGACCACCCTTCAACCACATCCTACCTTTCAGGGTAAAAACACAGTCATAGAATGGTTGGGTCATCCAGTTCCAACTGGATCATCCAGTTCCAACCCCCCTACCATGGGCAGGGACACATTCCACTCCACCAGGGCTGCCTTCCACTAGACCAGGTCTCTTCCATCAGAGACCCATCCAGCCTGGCCTTGAACACTTCCAGGGATGGGGCATTCACAGCTTCTCTGGGCAACCTCACCACCCTCACAGCAAAGAATTTCTTCTGAATACATGAGCTGGTGGAAAACCAGCACAGCAAAGATCCTCTCATGTCAAGGTAAAGACTGGGGAGGGTGAGGTGCTCTCAGAGTATGCCTGCCTTTGAGACCTAGAGAAAACTGCTGTCCTTCTGAACACTTGTAGGCTGAGTGCTCTGAAGAACATGTGCAGTCAGCCTGCCCTAGAGAGACAGGCCATCTAGAGAGGGATGTGGGCCAGTCTGCATTACTTGGCTGGGGATCCATGCACTGCTGTCTGAGGGGATACTTTTAGCAGTGTGGGTGCAGCCTTTGGCAGTCCCCTGATGCTAGATTCCATGTGTATGGAAGGTGTGCTAGCAAAAGTTCTTATCAGCACCATGGAAAACCACTCTAGTTTGGAGAACAACTATTAACAATTGAGCAGATACCAGGACTGTCTAGCACTGGTGGCCCTGTGTGGTTTATATTTAGTTGCTTTACTGGTGCCTCACTGTAGAGTTTATCTGCATTTTCAAGAGTACGTTGGCATTTTGTGGACAAAGATTAGTGCACTGCATGGTTGCACTTGCACATGTCCTTCCCTCTTGAGAATTCCTTGTGGGATGTTAATTTTCCACTTCTAAAATGTTATGCCACCTTTTAAGAGAGAAGTATTATACAGGAACTGGTGGATACAGCTTCCAGGTGATGCATTTATCATTTTAGAGTGTAGAGAGCGAGGGCAATATTGTTGAAAGGGCCAGATACAAGCCACTGAACAAGAAAATAGCAGTGGCACTTCCAGGGGGGTAGACATACCAGAAATAAAAAGATTTTGTGGCATCTCATACACAGAACTGAGAGTCCTAGACATTAACTAACTCCAGAGCCCATGGCTCTATCTAGATGTCCAAAGCACAAGGGAGTCAGTGGAAATGGATATCACAAAGCAAGAGACAAATGGCCAAACTCGATGTTTCTGTATACTCTGAATCAATAATTTCACTCGCAGTAGGGGAAATATTCCTGTCAGTATTATTAGTAGCAATATTTAACTCAAACTTTGGAAAGCAATGCTAGTCTTTGACACAGTAAACATTCTGTTTTCTGTTTACCTTCTTCATGTTAATGTTTTAAAGTTTATACTGTAGTAAATAATACAATAGCATATTTTTATTAGATTGAGGAGACACTTTTACATTCAGTTATTATCTGTTTAGACATTGGTAAATAGGCTGTTCTCAGAGATGCTGATCTTCGGATATCCTTTTTCTCTCCAAATGCACATTCCAAACCACGTAACAATTCCCTTCTTTGAATCTTGCTTTTTCAGCCTTTTTCACCCCTTTTTTTTTTAACAGAAGATTTTATTTGTATCCTCAGTTTTCCAGTGTGTTTTTGTTGGGCATGGTATGCATGGATATTTTATTAATGTTCAGAAGCAGCATTTCTTATGATTCCTTATGATTCTTTCTCCCTCCCCTCATAACACAGATCTGATTTAGTGGAAGGTAATATGTAGGAAAATTTTTAGTGGCTTATGTGATCAGTAGAGAGCTAGCACAGAGCCTTCCAGAAACTCTTGGCAGGACCCTGAGATGATCATCACAGACGAGTGGCTGATTGCAGAGCTGAATCAATCTGTGATTACATTACAATATAAGGGCCAGTTTCTGCAACCCCTTATTCATGCAGGCAATTCTAATGGAAGCAAAGCTAAGAAGGAGAAGAAAGCTGAAATCATCAAAATCCTTTCAAGCAGAAAAAACATCCTGTGGAGTGAAGGGGTTAATGCCTTGAAGACTGCCTTTTCCCCACACTTTCCATCAGATGCATACAATATGAAATGAAGAGAATAAATTTAATAGTTGCTAATGGCTTAAGCAAAAGAAACCTCTATAAGGCCTGGCCCCAAAAATACTGAAGGTGTTGCTGACTCATTCTACAATTCAGGGGATGTTTCTTCAAGTAATCTATTTAACTTTGAAAGACAAGTGAAAAGTTCCTTAACCGGAAGTTGCTGGTACAGAGAGATATTTTAAGGCATATTGATCTGAAGCATTTATTTGAAAAAATATTTGTATTCTGATGTATTTTTAATGCCATAGAAAGTATAACTGCAATTAACACATTTCTATCATTACCTGTAGCGCAGCTTAAAACTATGGAAATGTGATATGATGGGTATAAAAGGCGGAGGAATACATGATTAAAATGTAGTCACAAGAAAACACAGTGGGTTGGGTAACATGCCTCCAACATTGCTTATTTTGTTTTTGAGAAAAACATTTAAAAATCCACACTTAAACTGTGTTTTTAATAAAGCCTGTCCCTATGTAAATCATTTAAGCTTACGCATATCTTGAAAGCTCTGGTCGAGTCACACTGATATAAATAGAAAAGGTGTATCCAAACCCATCAGAAAGAAAACAAATATGGACTGATGTAAAGTCCACTGATACCTGGAGGGGTGTATTTAGAGCATTTGCTAAAATGGGATCATTCATTTGTTCATTCCACAGCTCTCTAATGTATTCCTAAACAAGGGCAGGGCAGTATTCAGGTGAGAAAAAAAATACAGGGGATGCAGTCTATGCCCTACCTGATATTTCACAGGGATTGGAAAAAGTTTTTGAAGTACCTTCCAGCAGGAGAAGTATCTGTCATTTTCCCCCAGTTTCTTGGTCCTATATTTTGGACAGTCTTATTTTCCTCCAGGATGTCTACATTTCTGGAGACTGTCTCCAGGTGCCTCTAACTGCTACCACCAACCAGCTCCACACGGGGGTTTAAAGGAGAAATTTCAGGATCGTCTTTGGGACCCATGACAATACTGAATAATCATGAGATGGAAGGAGGGTGTAGGAAGAGCAAGTTAGTTTTAAATTTCTACTTTTTTTTTTTTTAATGTATAGAATCTGCATATACAAGTGTGGAAACGTTAAATTTCAGCTGTTAATGATGTTTTTTCACTTATCCAGCACATTGCAGAGTTGCCCTGAGTGCGCTGAAGAGCGTGGCTCTCAGTCTTTCCAATGACCTTTCATTTGAGAAGCAGGTAAGAATTCCCACTGGACACTGGTCCAAGGGTGCAGAAGGGATGTGTGTATTCAGGGATTTGTGCAATAAACACACCTAAGCCTGCATGTGTTCTCAGTATTGGTCCTGCGAACTCTTATTGAAAACAATATGAACCTTCCAGTCTGCTTTTAGAAGAGGCTTTAAAGCAGACTTTTGAACATGCACGTACTGAAGGAGCACAACAACAGCAAATTCAGGGGTTCAGAGCTACGGTATAGATAACAGGTTTTTTGGACCAGAGTACAAGGAGTTAAACAGCAGTGGCACACTTGAAGTAGTTTCACACTGGAATGTTGCAAATCCTGTTGTTTGTCTCAAGGTCTTGCATACAGAGAAGTTATGAGCTGCAGTCTGATTCAAAGCTATACAAGTTAGCTATGGTTTGGCAGCCTCAGGACTATGTTTACACACTATTTTGCATTTCTGTTCAAATAGTTCTCCTGAAGTTTTAGGCTTTCCTGCAAAGCTACAGCAAAAGTGGTGATATATTTTCCATAGGCTTCATCGCTCTATGGGAGAACCAGCTATGCAACCTGTCTAGTGTGAAGGGAATTCTGTCATGAATTGGAAAGGAAGAACAGAAAAACGTCACAGAAACAGTCTGTCCTTTGGGCTAGTAGAATTTTATGTCACTGGCCAGAAATAGGGGGATATTCAAGCTAAGATGACTTAGTGCTGTGCTTGATAAAATGTAATAATCCTGACTGAGGAAACTCACACAAATATTAATAAAAATGGAAAACTCTGAAATCAAGGCATTTGCAGGTGAGTGGGGAGGCTTCATCTTCCTTCCCACAATTTTACCGTCCTTCATTGCTGAGGCCCAAATGACCACAGATGGATACATGGATATGTGGATAAATGACTATTATCACAGCAATTGGCTTTATCTGTCCTGTGCAAATGGTAGGAGGAAAATTAATACAGAAGCAACAACTGGGTGAAAGCCACTTTAACAACAGCCATTCTTCATGACGTGCTGCATCCTAAGCTGCTTTTTACTAAATGTTTACACTTGTGTATCACTTGTGTATCACTGAGAGACATTCATGTCTACTGTATGATTTAGTCAACTCCTGCAGCTGAAGCACCACAAAGCACCCTGAACTCTGCCATGCAAAAGCTGATGGATTCTCGGTGCAGGTTCATTGCTCAAGACCCCTTCCATTCTCCAAAAGACACCCACCCTGAAGCCCCTCAGAGCACCTGGAGCTCCTGATGTTTCTTGATTTCACCTTTGGGGAAAAAACAAAAAGGATGTACAGTTGAATACTGCACTGGAAAGAGAGAGTTGTGTGAGAAAAGTATGCTCCTAAATGTTTGGAAAGATAGAAATTACCTCCTTTTTTTTTTTGTGAGCTCTGTGCAACAAATTCAGTCCAGGAATTAGTTACCTGAATCACCTCTTCCTTCTAACTAACGTAAAAAACACTGTCACACTCTTAACTAATGTTTCATTTTTGTTTGTAAATGTCATATTGGATACTTAATTAGGCCAATAATTATCCACACATTAGTGTGAACTTTTTGAAGTATAATGGTAACTTGTTAAATGTATAATTATTACTGCTGATAATTAGTAACCTTTTTTTAATGTGCATCAGTAGTCCTGCAGAAAATATGTTTGCAGTGCTGAATGGTGAAATTCAGGGGAATTTACATCTCACAAAACCTTGACCTTCCTCAGTTAGAATTTTCCATGTCTTGGATATACAGTTATACTCTACACTTCTAAGAAGCTGCAATTTTGAATTTCCTGCTAACTCAATACCTTTCTGTTGTTTTTGAAACAGGAAAATTGCATCCTTTGTGTCATTATTATGAAATAATTTAACTCTCTTTTGATGCAACTAGTTCTGTGTGAAATCCTTGCTTTTTTTTTTTCCTTTGGAAGTTCAAATAGCAGGCATTTGATTCCACAGCTGAAATTCTCTGTGAGGATGTTTATTTTTAAGGATCTGAGCTTGATGCATATTTTCCATTTTGCTCTAGAACTTTGAATGGCAAAATACTAAAGAAAACTTGAAGATTAAATATTAATTCCTGCTGAACACTTTAGAAGCACTTCCCTAGCCTGACCTATTCATTTTATTACTGTACAAGACTGTGTTGCACATAAATTTTTATATGTGTGTGTGTCCATATATATAGGAGGGTACCCATCTACATATGCTCCCTATATATACAATTTATATGCCCATTAAGTACAGAACCATATGTTTTACAATACTATGGCTTCACTAGTATTCAGTAGAAGTTAAATGTTTCAGAAGCTGAGGTACATCATGCAATTGTAACTGCGGTCCTTCACCTATTGCAGTCTTTAACAGGGTGATCATGCATTACTTCTCAAATAATGCATCCACGTGTTTTAAGCCTAGAAAATTTTCCAGTCTCTCTGTGAGGAGCTTATCTTACATGATTCGAAGTCAGTGAAAGCATTTTTACCAACAGGATGCAGAACTCCACTCCTTAAGCCAGTCCATCCTCTGCGCAAAGACAACTTTAAGGCAGTACTTCAAACCCCAAATAGACAAACTTTCCCTTCATTACTTCACAGGAATAGTAGTATTTACCTGAGTTTTATTTTGAACCATTTATTCTTTTTTTAATAAAAATTATTTATGAAATCTTTTCCTCAGACTCCTGCTAAATTCCTTTCTGATGATACAGAAGACTCCTATATCTACTCATCTTTAATCATACTAGGGGGTCATAGTAAAAAAAATTACTATCCAATTTATAGAGGAAACTAAGTTTTTTTGATATTTTTTTTGACATAAACTTTCTAAGGACAGTTTTGATTTTAATTTTTCAAAAAGCACAACTGCAAGTTTTTCTAAATAGAAATATTTTATTGGGTTGACTTACCTTAGTACTTAGTAGAAGTTATAATTGAACCCTTTTACATACATAATTCTCTTTTCTGGGATTATCTTCACAGATATAATCTTACTCATATTGTATTTTCGTATTGTCTTCCATTTCACCTAAGGACAACATCTAGTGTGCCAAAACCTGAGTATCCAGCTAGAGAGGTCCCAAAACTTGAAGTTACCTAGATTCAAGAAATAGTTTGGACCCTTAGAAAATTATAAATACCGATTATAAATTTTGGATAAAGCTTCAAATTTGGATTGCTTATTTGAATGAAATATAAAGGACCTTAGAGGTGGCATCTAGATACAGTTGTTCCCTAACCAAGTTGCAAAGCAGATGAAAGGAAATAAAACCAAAAGAGAATGATTAAGAAGAGCAATGAAAAGCTAAATAGTTCCCTGCTGTATTAGAGTGGCAATAACTTCTGTCACTTTGATTTGCAGCTTTGTAAATTGGGAATATCATGGCTGTTTCTGATGTTTACACACACTGAAAAGATAATTAAAATTGTCTACATGCTAAGTATTTCAGCTATACGTGGTATTTTAATGGCAATATCTATGCATATCAAAGTAGCGTAAAAACACAACTTTTTCATACTTCATCTGGGCAAAGAAAGGATGTTTTCTTCAGTCTTCCATAACCCATTCTCTTTCCTCTGCTTTGAGTGTATGAACTTGGAAGAGCTGTACCTGGAGCCATGATGGAATAATAAATACTCTATGCAACCTTTGGGCTGTATTTCCCTCCTGGTTTTTTTGCTTTTCATAAGGGTGTCATGGTTTGACACTGGCCGAACTCCAAGCACCCATGAAAGCTGCTCACTCACCCTCCCCTGCCACAGCTGGGCAGAGGAGAGAAAAATGAATGAAAGCTTCATGAGTTGAGATAAGGACTGGGAGAAAACATGCCAAGGGCAAAACAGGCTCAGCTTAAAGGTACAAACTGAATTTATTACTAACAGAATAATGAGAAGTAAAATAAGCCCTTAAAACACCTTTTTCCTCCCAACCCCTCCCTCCTTCCCAGCGACAGCGCAGGGAGACAGGACATGGGGGCTTGGGCAGTTCATCACCGAGATTTCCTTCCGCTGCTCCGGGAGAGGAGTCTTCCCGTGTGAGGCCGTGGGGTCCCTCCCAGGGGAGACTGTTCTCCATGAACTTCCCCGGCGTGGGCCACTCTCATGAGCAGCAGCCACACCGCACCTGCTGCAGCGTGAGTCCCTCCCACGGGCACACAGCCCTCCCAAAACTGCTGCGCTGTGGCTCTCTTTCCACGGGGTGCAGTCCTCCACGGACAGGCTGCTCCAGCCTGGAAGCAGGGGCCCCCTCTCTCCAGGGGGTGTTCCACTGGATCACAGCCTCCTCCAGGCATCCACCCGCTCCGGCACGGGCACCTCCCCCACGGGCTGTGGGTGGATCTCTGCATCCCCCGTGGATCCCCATGGGCTGCAGGGGCACAGCTGCTTCACCATGGTCATTACCACGGCCTGCAGAGGAATCTCGGCTCTGGCGCCTGGAGCACCTCCTGCCCCTCCTTCTCCACTGACCTTGGTGTCTCCATGTTGTTTCCCTCATATATTCTCACCTCCTCCTCTTCTCTGGCTAGGAAAAAACTGTGCCCACTTTGTTTTGATTTTTTTCTTCAATCTGTCATCACAGAGGCATTACCAACCTCTCTCATTGGCCCAGTTTTGGCCAGTGGCATGTCCATCTTCAGAGCCATCAAGGATTGGCTCTGCTGGACATGGTGGAAGCTTCTGCCAGCTTCTCACAGAAGGCACCCCTGTGCCCCCACCACTACAAAAAACCAGGCCATGCAAAACCAGCACAAAGGGTGATACATAAGGAAAGCGATAGTAGAACTTCTTTTTAAGTCTTTCAGCGTTGCCTGTTCTTTGGCTGGCTGGCTCCTCTGGAAGGTATTGTGCTTTAGGAGATTACTGCTTATGCAAACTTGGCTGGAAGCAGAGTGCTCTATCACCATGCTGAGCTCAAGTAATATGCTGCCTCTTAGTAAACCTCGCTAATTTGAGTTCAGCACTGTGCTAACTTTAATTAAATGGCTTCTAATTCAGAGCTGGTTCATACCTTGGTTTCTATCCCCATTCATGGGAAGAGTCAAATTTGTCTGCCCATAGTGATATGACAAATCCCCGCAGTTATTACTGAGTTCTTTACTGAGTTGGTTCAACCTGGCACTGTGACTGTAGTGGCCTGCTTGCTAGGATCAGTGTGAGTGTTTATTTTCCATCAGATGTTCAGGGAGTCAGGGAGTCAGGAGTACATTAAAATAGCTCATCCTTTATTCAGAAACATAAAGGGAAATATTTTATCTGTTCCACTTTCTACCTCCAGAAGTTACCAAAACAGCAAGACAAACTTTCTGATTAAATAATATAAACATAGGAGAAGAGCAGCCAACAGTGTCATAAAGTTAATACGAATATATTTTTATTTGGGCTGGAAATGAAATAATTTTCCTTTTTTTTTCCTTCAATTATAATTTCTGCTTTGAAAAAATGATGAGAGCAATCGACATCTGCCAAAAGCAAATGATGTGTCAGTTTACCATAAATTCCTTGTCAATTCTGGGCAAGTGTAAAAATGCTAAATGTAACATTAATTGATCATTTTAACATACCAGAATTGCTAAATTGCTCCATACAATGAAAATTCTCATTTTTGCCATGTTTGAGTATCCTTTTCTAGTGCAACTACTTTACCACTGTTCAATGACCATGCAAGGAAATTAATTTCATATTCTTTCTCCATTACTGCAAATTATTTTAATTATTTCTGCAAAAGGTAACTGACACAATCATCAGAGGTTAGCAGATAATTTGGGAATGTTTATTTTGCCAATTTATCCATTCTTGAAACATCAATATTAAATTATTTTATTTTTTGTTACAAATACATATAGAACAGCTGTAGTGAATGTGAGTGTTTTCTAGGAGAACCTGTGACCTCAGGGTTCATGAGTTAATACATTTGTTCTGGCTACCAAAGCTTAACTGAATATTAGTGCAACCTTTCAAATACTATAATCTGAAGGCTTTTGTAAAAACAATATTTTTGTATTGTACCACAGAACTGCATTTATGTAATGAGAAAGCATAATGTGCTCAAAATATTGAAGTTCTTGGCCTCCTGCTGAGCATTTGATATTGAAATATACTTAGTTATAGACTTTGAAATTGATGCCCCTTTTCATTCTGGGTTGAATTTGCACCTTTACTACAGTATTTTCACTTTGCATCTCTGCACATAATTATTGTGAGACTGATTCAACAGGGGAAAAATAAACAGAGACAGAGTTCTGCCTGAACATCAGATAGTGTTACTTTAATAAAACTTGAAAGTTTGAAGGACTAAAACAATAAACACTGCAAAATGCCCAAACCAGGAATTCAGGCAGTCATTTTTTGGATCCTTTATTACCCTTGCAGTATTTGGAGCAGAATTTCTGTAAAGTGAGGTGTAAGTGTAAAAGACAGCAAACTTTTGGCCTGTGTGATCTGTCCTGCAGCAGAGTAAGGAATCCTGTACTAAGCATCCATCACCTGTAGCCTCCAAGCACTTAAGTGCTGACATGGACACTTGAATAAGGAAATGCAGCAAGGGCGTAAGAAAGACTTATATCTTCCTAATCCTAAACTCAATATCAATTTCTCCCTATGTATTCACTCTGCTGAGGACTCTTAATTAGCTCCCAAGGCAAATGGACTCAGGAAGGTGACTGTCTCTTTTCATTCTGTGCTGAATCATCACTGTCATAAGCAGCTACAATCTTTTTGCTCTGTGAATGTGAGTATATTTTTAATGCTCATGTCAGTGCTGAAGTGCCCTCAAAACATTATTATATTGCTTTGGCATAATGAGCATCTCAAGGAGACATTCACAAGCTGAGCAGATCCTTAGTCCATTGGAAAGTGTTGCAGTATAAGCATGTTGAGGACATAGCATTTTAGCAACACTGAAATTTGAGAGGGTGGAGGTGGTGGTCTCCCAGGAGGTATTTCACTTTTGGCTTTCTCAGAGAACAGTTTGCATAGACTGTGCCCACAGGACAGTCAGACCCCAGGCATAGTCCTGCTGAGAGATTCATTGGCATGAGGCAAGTTCTTTCAGTCAAGTTAAGAGCCATGCATTTCTCATTCAAGAAATTTTGGCCCCTTTGAAGCCAATAGGTGTTCTGCTGTCATCTTGCAGTGTGAAAGGTGTTTAAGCTCTGAATCTGCAATAACCTAAGTGGTTGAATCAGAAAGAAGCCTGTCAAGTTACCATTCACAGCAATTGGTGGTCATATGGGATTAGTCTGGGTTTTTTTGGGAGGGAGATTTTCTCAAGATATTTAGGAAGTTACCCCCATTTCACTTCAATCTAGCTACAGATTTTCTTCTTTGTATAAGGGCAGATCTCTCCCAATGTCCTTATAATGGTTCCTTTAAAACAAGAACAAGGAAAGTGTACACAGAGGTCCAGCTACTTGGGCACTGTCAATCCACTGACTTCAAGATCTGCTGAGAAATCAAACCCAAAAGCATGCACAGAGGGGTCTTCAAACTTGATGTTTAATTAACATTAAAATTTCTTTTAAAAGCCTGTGCCAGTTCAAATCCTCATGCTGCAAATTGACATCAGTAAACTTACATGCCAGCACTGATGTTGCCAGACATTCATCAGTCACCAACCTGATTACCTCATGCATTTGCCCACTGATCCCAGAGATATAAAATGAAATTCCAGACAGTGGAGTTTTCAGTCTCGTGAAACCAGAGCCTTTCCAATCCTCATCAGATAATTTCTTAGGACACATCACCTTCTAAAATTTAACTTTGATTTTATAACTTGGCTCAATGAGGGAGCAGAGCGGCCAGTGTGATGATGATGGATTTTTATACGAAGTCACTACCACTTAGGGTTACCATTAACTCTCTCTCTCTCCCATCACTTTAGACATTCAGGTTTCCTACAAACATTTCTCTGTGATATAGCTTCTTTACATGTTAACACTCCCAATGATCTTTCAAAAAAAATGTTTCCAATTTCTTTTTCCTTAGCTTCAGAAATGTCATAATCAACTTTCTATGGAAAAATGTTACTGGCCACATTTATTTCAGGTACATCCCAGCAACAACAGGGGTGACATGTTGTGAAGGAGAGAATGGGTTGTTCCACTCACAGCTTGTTGGCCTTTGTTTGGCCCTCTGACTCATAAGGAGCTTTAGATACGGTTGTTTTCAAATTGTAGTCCTCTTCTTTCCCTTCTTTTCCCAATGCAATTTCTGTACATTTGCCTATTGATTTGCTTCTCTTCAATACTTTCCTTCTGTGTGAATATAAGGGTTTTTATTCCTGTTGTATTTTCCCTGACTTTTCATTGCTGTCTCCACTGCCCTTCACTTTGTTGAACCCATTTACATCTCTGTAAGGAGTGAGAGAGAAATAGCACCCTTCAGTTCCCCATTTGCTCATCTCATTGCACAGGTGTAAAAGACAAGATATGAGATTTTCAGGAATTAGGTCTGGCTCAAGCTATTCAGGCATTGAATTATGCCTGCAATTTGAGGTTTAGAAAACACTGGAAACCGTCAATTTTCATGTTATGCAATTGTGCAATGGAATGGAATAGCACAAAATCTTACTTTGATCCACAGTCACTACTTATTTCTGTGCTATAGCAAACTCTGAGCAAACGTGAATTTAAATGCAAGTTTGTAACCCCTGAATTGGGCAGTATATGGTCTTTGAGATACCAGGTTTTGCTGCAAACAATTCATGCTACTCTGTAAATATTCTTTTGCTTGTAAACAATTCAGTCTTCCGTAGGTTCCCAGGCATAGGTTAGTACTGTTGGTATGAAAAAGTTTTCAGCTCAGCTGGCCATTCTTCCCTCATTAACAGGGCATTCATTTGCTCCCCTACCAATCTCTGAGCTATGCAAATCACAGCCTGATAGAAAAGCGGGAGCCTGTTACTGTGATGGTTTAGAAACGGAGGTCACCCAGCAACTGCTTTGATAGCTCCTGAGGTTTGTGTGGATGGACATGGAGGATTGGGACCTGAGAGAGAAGATGGACAGCTGAGAAAGGCAATGACCCTGACTCTTTGCTGGTAACCCTTCTTGCCTGTGCTTACGTGTGTGTATATTTTGAGATCATTAGTTATTTTGAGTTCATAAGTTATTCTGTCCATTTATCCAAGCTTCTATTCCCAAATCCAGTGCATCTCAAAGTTTTGGTTTGATACTGGTTTACTAGTAAAGTTATTACACTGAATCACTTAAAAAGCTTGAGAACTTTGCTCTCAGACTGAGCTTGTACAGTTACCTGAATGACATGCAATGTTTTGTCCTGGTTTTAAATTTATCTGCATTGTCTTTGGAGACACACTCAGACCTGGGTCCTGTGGAGTTCATGGCATCACATAATGGTTGTGGTTGGAAAGGGCCCTGGAGCTCCTCAACTTCAACCTCCCTGCTCAAGCAGGGCAGTCCAGAGGCTGCTGCCCAGGGCTATTGTTTCCCTTCCAAGGAGGGAGACTCCACCCCGCCTCTGGGTGACCTGTGCCAGTGCTCAGTCACTCTTATAGGAAAAAAGTATTTCCTGACGTTCATAGAGAATCTTGAGTGTTTCCATTTGTGCCCATCGCCTCTTGTCCTGTCTCTGGGAACCACAGAGAATATCCTGGCTCTGTCCTCTTTGCACCTTCCCTTCAGGTATTTGTAGACATTGATGAGATTCCCCTGAACCTTCTATTTTCAGGGCTAGACAGTCCCGGTTCTCTCAACCTTTCCTCATAGCAGAGGTGCTCCAGTCCTTTAACCCTCTTTATGGCACTTCACTAGATAGTCTCCAGTAGCTCCAAATTCACAGTCACCTACACATTTTTAGGGTAAAATTTAGCCCTGTGCCTATTTTTTTTCTTTTTTCTTTTTTTTTTTTTTTTAATAATTCTGGCTATTTCAGGAACACTTAAAGTGGAAAAGTAATGAGAAAATAAGAATATCTAATTTACTTTCAATTTCTTTTTTCCTGCTAGAGCTGCTTAAGAGGCTGTGGTCTTGTTCTAAGTCATTTAAGAAATGAACAGAGGAACAACTTATATGGGAGATTAATGAGTGTGAGGGACTTTGGTAATATGGGGGTAAGTACAATAGAATTGTTATAAATACCTGAAAAATCAGCACAAAGGAGTATGGGCAAAACTCCAAATGGTTGTCACTGCTGTAAGATGGAAAATAAAACCCTTAATGGGCAAAACCTCTGCCTGTTATTGGTAAGAAGCACTAAAAGTAGCCATTTGTAGGAGCACTTGTGGTTGACTAGCACTTGTTATGCTACAGGATAGGAGTAGTAGTCCTGAGGAAGAGGTTTTTCTTTGTCGTATCAGCAGCTTTAAGTAGAGCACAGATGCTTTATGCTTCTAGGCTTGGTTACGTTAGAAGATGCACTGAGCACAGTGCAGAGGACTTTTTTATTTTTAAGTAAGAGATGTGCTGGGAATGAATAGTGTGACTAGTGAAATTCTGCTTCTTTCATTTGTAAAAAAATACTGCCACTTTTCACTTTTGCATGTGTTTCCAGTCGAGATAGGTGCAAAGTCAGATATTTTCCCAGAAGTCAAACAGGCCAGAGTGTACAATAGCAATTAAGTATTGAAGTGTGCATATGACTAATTAATTAGTGCCATAGGGAAACATGTGTTTTGGCTTCTTCCTGGAGCCAATTACCACATGCCTGTGTTCTAAGGCAGAATGAGAAGCAGCCCCATGCTGAAATAGGACTGTGTTGCAAAACAACATAACAAAGAAGGAAGGAAGGATGTGCTGACCAAGCCAATGGGTACAGATACAACAAAGGAAAAAAGTATCTAGGAAACTCCCGCACTGAAAAAAAAGCTCAAGCTGCTTTCAAGGGACAGCTTCAAATCATAGGTGCATAACTTTTTTAAAATTAATGTGCAATGCTTAAACATATTCAGCCCATGGTGGGAAAAAGCATATAACTTACTTTTAATAACCCTATCAAAGTGGGAATGCAGATAAGTTTTGATACTTCCATTTTTGCTTTGAGTTCATATTCCTATATTTATAGTTTCACTTTAATTCACTCCATGTTCAGTCCTGAACTGTGGTTTACATGGTTGCCTTTGCAGCCTCAAAACACCCATTCCTCCTGAGATGGAATCTCAGCAAAACTGAGCAAATATTTTATTCAGTATCAGTATTAAGACAGGCTTTTGCCAGGATGCTTTCAAAGAGTCAGTAAGGATGCAAATCTAGGCTCATCAGCTGACCCAGGGGCTGGGGTTTACTCCCTTCTGCACTTCCAGAGACAGCAGAGACTTCCCAATTCTTCCTCACTTTTAGAGGATGCAGAGACAGTCCCTTCGCCAGTCTTTATTCTGCTGGTGTTTCATCATCCTTGGAATCTTGTCTCCTTGAAAGATGCTTCTTAAAAAAGAAGCTCAGTTGCAGGAGTCAGGTACAGTTATATGTCTTGGTTACATCTGCCATGTAAATTATTGTTCAAGCAGCATTAAAAGTAGCATTCTCTCAGTCACTGAGAATGTGGACAGAGTTCAGCTGAAGCTTGGTGAATGAATGTTGGCAGAAACTTTGGCCACATTCATTGAATATTTGCACAAACTGGGATTATGTCAGTAACAATAGCACAAATTTGTAAGTTAAATACAGGAATGCCTCCTAGCAAATGACAGTGACTGGTAATGCCTTCTGACTCTGTGATTTGCTTCAAACTTAGGTATTATCTTACCCAACTCCTGACATGAAGAAATGTCAAGCGCAAGTATGTTTAAAATGAATAAATCTCTTCAGAATTCTTTATGCTTCCATTTCCACCTTGCATGAATACACCTCACCAAATACATTGCTACTCTATAATACTTTTTTCAGACCTAACTGAACAGGATTTAAAAAACTTTAGCACGGCTTTATGGCAAGAATATTCATGAATACAAATCTATAGTTTGCTCACACTTAGCATAATCCAGGTACACACTTTTCCTGTGCATTCATTCATGGGAAACGTAACACAGATGAAAATCCCATAGAGAATCAAGGTTTTTATATTTGACCATCTGTGCTTCTTGCTGCCAAGAAAATGTCCTTTGCCTTTGCTCCTATCATTTTATTGACTCTCTTGGCAGGTGGGGCTTTTACGACCATTTTATTATTTTACCTACTTTTGGTCCTTGTCTCCCCTCTTTAGGCCCTCTTAAATGGAAGTATTTAAAGAATATGCCCCCCTATTTCCTGCTGCTTTCTTGAAACAGAGTATTCTGTTCACTCATTTTGTTTCTCAGCGCGACAGGTGCCATCCCCTCTGGCTTTTCTGCTTCCACCTTGAGGCTTGGTAAGATTGCTGCTTTAAACATGAGCACTCCTCATTTCTCCCCCACCTCCTGTGCATTAACTTTGGGGATCTGTTTATCCAGCAGCTGGCCTGCTGAAGCCGTGGATCTCCAGGTATCACCCCGCTGCATTAGCAGTCATCTTCATGTCTGCACATGGCAACTGTGTTGGTTTTAGCCAGAATGGAGCTCTTCCCCATCTCCCTGCCAAAAAGGGCGGCAACTTAGTCACAGCTGAAAGACCCAGCGCAAAGAAGGAAAGAAGGACTGGCCATTAGTGTCTAGAATTGACCCCTTGCTTCTGTTTCTGGGTTTGTGGAGGGTCTTTCTGTGGTTTTGTGAGCACAACCTACCTGGATAACCCAGAGGAAACCCAGCTCAGGCAGTGACCAGTCCTTCCCAGCAAAGACACTCATCATCTTCCTGGTGGGAACCTCTCCTCTCCTCTCCTCTCCTCTCCTCTCCTCTCCTCTCCTCTCCTCTCCTCTCCTCTCCTCTCCTCTCCTCTCCTCTCCTCTCCTCTCCTCTCCTCTCCTCTCCTCTCCTCTCCTCTCCTCTCCTCTCCTCTCCTCTCCTCTCCTCTCCTCTCCTCTCCTCTCCTCTCCTCTCCTCTCCTCTCCTCTCCTCTCCTCTCCTCTCCTCTCCTCTCCTCTCCTCTCCTCTCCTCTCCTCTCCTCTCCTCTCCTCTCCTCTCCTCTCCTCTCCTCTCCTCTCCTCTCCTCTCCTCTCCTCTCCTCTCCTCTCCTCTCCTCTCCTCTCCTCTCCTCTCCTCTCCTCTCCTCTCCTCTCCTCTCCTCTCCTCTCCTCTCCTCTCCTCTCCTCTCCTCTCCTCTCGATGGGTGTCTGGATGTGTCCTGAGCAGCATGTCACTGTCTAATTCCCACATTGCCCTTCCAAGGACAGACAAGGATGCCTGATGGCTTCTGAGGGCTGCCTTTGCTGCTGCTCTGCCAGGGCTCAGCCTTCGTGTGGTGCTGGGCAGAGATGAGTCTGACCAAGCTGCACTGGGTAGGGCCAGTGCCCACGCGGAAGTCTGGTCCTTAAGGTCAAGCTCTGAGCCACCCCCACCTCTTGGCTTTTCACGTGCAAAGTGCTGTTAATTGTGTTCTTCAGCTTTCATTTCTGCTTCCAAACTCTGCTGGCAGGGCAGTGCCTTGTGCATTTTAAGATGAGCCTCAAGAAGGTATTAATAATACTACATGAAGGTGCTGGACATAATCAGGACAGGCCTTGGCTTTCTTTCAAAGAATTAAAATTCAGTTTTGATCCAAACCCACAGCTGGTACTTACAAAATCATCATGAATAAAGCTGCCCAAACTCTGATCCATATACATTCCTGTACTGTTTCTTGGTACATCTGTAATCAGAGGGATGTAACAAATGGGTAAACAATTTGTTACATCTTTAATAAACTGGACAAAGGAAAAATCAAGATCATGTTCCAAACCCATTTAAGAAAAACTCATCAAATTATTTAGTGTAATTGTGGTCCCCTGGATTTTGATTTGTTGCCAGACTATATTATTTAATGCACTCAGAAATGAAGAATTGGTATTCCAGTGGCACAATGTATCAGAGTAACATCAAAGATATTTATAGTTTGTGTGACTGAGTTGCACATGAGTTTTAGGAAAATATTCTGTTTAAACACACTTAGTTGTGGGGGTTTTTTATATTGAGCATTATCAGAGATAACAATATTTCGTTGGAGGCAGATGACTATCCAGAAACATAATTAATCATGATTATTTATGCCATACCTAATTATCAGGAAATAGCCCCAGGGATACACTTCAGTTATATTTCAGAACCTTCAGAGTATAATTACTTTGCTTTGTATTAAATATTCTTTCCATACTCGTGAAGAAGTTTAAAATGTATTTTTTTAAAAAATAAGGTCACAAGGATAGAAATAAATAATGTGCAAGCAAATAATGAAAATATGTGCATTTGGGGGAGTTCTGAGTTATTATGAGGAAGTACAATAATTTAATTCTCTTCATAATTAGGTAAAAGAAATAGCTTTCTACTGTATTTTTTAATATGTAAGCACACTAGTATAACAGCAAGGACTTTAAACCATAAACCTTTTAAAATACTGTTAATGTAGTACAGCATGGATTAAAACTTGGAAAAAAATACAATGCTACCTAAGGGTTTGAATTCTCAAAGACTTTTCATTTGTAAATTTTGAAAGCTATTTTTCAGTGAGGACCTTTCATATTATAAGGAGTTTTATAGCTCCTGGTGTTCCTGGAAAAATATTTAGATGTATTTCTGTCTTATTATTTATAACCCATTGTGTGTAATTAAAGCATTTAATAGGAGTTGTAAAATTAGGTAGGCAATGTACATGAGTACATGTCTGTAATTTACATTCCTGGTTGTTAACAATATTGAATACCTTTAAAATGAAGAAAGGATAAAACTCAGTATAAGACCTCAAAACATGCACACACTTGTGGACCTAAGCTATAATTTTATTGAAGGGCATACCACACAACAAAGTCATTCCTGTATAAATGAAAACCTGGAAATTTATTTTTACAAAAATAAGGCTTTTTCCCCTTGTTTTTTTTTTTTTTTTTTTTGATAAAAAGGACAACAACATATTTTCAGCACCGCTATAACCAGAGGCTGTTTTTGGGAACATGGTTCTTGCGTAACAGATTTGCAGAACTATGCTGGAATGCATGTCATTATACTGTCTGGGTAAGGAGGCTGGGGGAGCGGGTTGGCTTTGGGGATTTTATTTTTTTGCTTGGGTCATGCTTAGGAAAGTTATGTATGTCCAGGCAGTATATTTAGTTATTTTATTAGCTGGCAGAAGATGAGCTTGGAGGTACTCATTCAGTACAGCCTCTTAGTGCGTGTGCTTAATGTTGAAGTTGGAGCTCCTGCCCTCAGTTCAGGGGGTTACGCTGGTGTCTGTAGCCAAACGTGGCCTCAGCTCTTGCTGCACAGACTCACCCTACCTTCAGTGAGCTGCCCGGGAGCTGTCATGGAACAAGTGCTGACCTCTGGGGTCTGGCAGGAGTGCTGTAGGATCTCCGTAGTTTCACTCCTCAGGCCTAACCTTACCCGGGTCCCATCGACGCTGGGATCGCGTTTCAGTAGCGCTCCTGCCGTGTCTGTGATTTGGTTAACCAGAGGTGAGGTGCCTTGGCAGCTGCATCATTGCTGTGCTTAATGCCCATACCCTGGTTTTAATGTCCATGTGGTTTGTGGCACAGTTTTGAAACCTCTGCAGGGTTTGTCTTTACAAAACCCTCATTACAGTGAATTTAAAGGATTATTCTCTTCGTTAAATTATTCAACCTGCTTAAATATTAAGAAGAAAAATAAAAGTGGGTATTATTTTAAAATGCTAAGAAGGAATGCCACATGTTGAAGTTCAAAGACAGGAATCTCCTTTTAACACTGGGCAGACAAATACAGAGATTTGCTAGAATTTAAAGTAGAGACAGCCCTCAGATAAATTCCATTATGGTTTAATGACAGCACAATGTTTATCTAAGACAGTGATGAAAAACAATGTGTACACTTGAACTGCCACCGTATGCCTTCTTTGAATAATCATATGTGAAATTAAATGTTACCTGGTGAAGTATTTCCTCAACAAATGTCTGATTTTTCCCTATCTCCTATCCCAAATTTTTATTCTCTGCTTTCTTCCTAGCCTCCAATGGACTATCTGTTTTTGTTTTTTTGTTATCTATTATTTGAAACAGCATTAGCATAGAAGGCAAAGTGTTTTGGTAATTGAACATTCAGATAATTAAACCAACTAACACTGAATGCCAGTGTTATGAACTGACCGCTTTCCCTTGGCATTTTCTTCTTGTAAATGTAGTCACTTCCCTGAGATTTCTGAGCATTACTGTCTAAGTTTGCTCTGCTTCTTGATGCTGATGGACAGAAGAAACCTTCCTTTAATAAGGCACTAAGGTGGAAACAGTAATCTAGTGACTTTTTAGAGAATATTAAATGTTTCATTTTAATTTTTTCCTCCCAATATACCAGGCCCCAAAGGCAAACCCTAAGATGCAGCGAAACTTACTTATCTGATGTTGATTCAGTTTACACTGAGGTGAGCTCTGGTACTTCCCTGAGCAAATTCTCTGAAGTGGTGAATGGTTGAGGTGAGAAGCTATCCATCTCCAAAAGGCTTAGTGGAGTTCAACTGCCAGCAGAATGTGGGAAATGAAAGGAGAAAAAAAAAAAAGGAAGACAATTCTAGGAAAGAGAAAGTGATATAATCTTAACATCCTACTTTTTCCAGAAGGAGCCATCTTGTGTTTGAGTCTAAACACCTTCCCTACCACCCCATGGCTGGTTTCATCCAGAGCTTCTGCATAAATTTCTGGGCCAGGCCAGACACCTCAGCTTTTCACCACATCTACTTTCTCCAGGTTGAAAGATATTCCTTTCCTAGGCAGCCTCCTCTGATTTGAAATGTGTGCCGTAGCCACCAGAAAGCCTCAGCTCAGTTCTGGCTAGAGAGGAATGGTGGGCAGGACAGCTGTGAGGGAGAGAGGTCTGCCAAGCTGGAAAAAAGCGGAAATTGGAGATCTGAATTTTCTGAAGTTTTGATCTGGCATGCTGAGAAAAATGGGAGAGGTCAGGGCTGCTTTTCCCAAGGACGTAATGGAAGAAGGGGGATTATTATTTTATGCATGGTGCACATGAAACAATCCACAATAGATGTTTTTGATGAGGTAGACATAGAATGCTTTAGATAAATCTTTTCATCAAATAGAAATTCTCAGTCTTCTTGTAGCGTTGCTGGTAGGAGCTTATGGCACATCCTCTAGTGTAAACAAATACACACTGCCTTCCACTGAAGGTTTTGGAAGAAATTAGGCATTTTTTCCCCCTAGAAACCCTGTTTGCCTTTATGTGGAATTGTGAAGGCAGCTTCTGCACTGTTAAAAGAAATTATACCTTGATCATTTATTTTTCTCCCCTTGTATTTACTGTTTTACACCTTCTCTATCTCCCAAGGTTTTTTCGGCAGGAGGAGAGATTTGGCTTATGGCATCCATCATGTGTAATTGATCTCTGTGGTTGTAGACCCTGGAGTGTGACTTCAATGAGAAATCCACTCCAAACATAAGCTGGAAAAATAATCTCCTTTCTTTCAAAAAACTGCAAGCGCAGTAGGAAAAGAACGACAAAGTTCTGGCAAATACTCTGCTGTTTGTATACATATTGTTTCCTGGTGTTTTAGTTCAAATTTTTCCAGAGTGGAAACCCATCTTTTATCAGACAGTTCTCTCCTCCATTCTTGCCAAGCCACAGCAGAATAGAGGAACTATTTTTAAATTACTGTCTATTCAAATTGTTTGAAACCCTATTAAAACACTACGTATACAATTTGGAGATAATTTTAAATTCTTTCTGGAACCTATTTGCAATTGCTGAGGCTCAGAAACAATCCAAGGGAAAAATACTTTTATATGGTACCACGCTGAATATTTTTTACAGCCATATTAACCACTATAGATAATCTCATATTTGAATATTCAGTGCTCAATAGAGACATCTGTACAGGTATTCACTGTACATCCATCCCAAAGAAAAGAAATAGGGAAGCTTATAGAAATGAGTACCTTTGTACCATTGTTCTCTTTTTCTGCCTTGTCTTAAATTCAATAATGACCTTGGTTTATTTGCACCCTTGCATGGCAGTAACGACCTTGACCTGCAGAGTCATCCCAGTTACCTCAGGTCATTTGGAACATTTTTCTGATTTATGTAGGAGGAATAACAGTCTTTTATAAAGTTCTCAGATTGGAATTTAAAAATCCTGGTTTGGGTAAAATGAAACATTATATTAAGTGATTTCTTTTCTTTTTGAACTGTTTGATTCTCTGCAAATTGTCATCAAAATGTCAAGAACAGTAGCAGCAAGAACGTCAAAGAGAAGCAGCTAGAAGAGTTATCTGCCAAAAGCTGTTTAGACAGGAAAGTGTCTTTATTTCTATGGTGTCTAGACTAGGTTTTCAGTCTCCTTTTTCTTACCTTTTATGCACTCATTAACAGTTGCGTATTTTGCTAAAGAACTCTAAATGCTGGTTTTTCTTTTTATTATTTGTTTGCATTGTTAAATGCAAAACAAAACCAATCAATAATTCTGTCTGCTGTTAAATAGCTCTAGACTCTGGGTGCCCTTAACAGTAGACAAAATGAACAATACAGGATTACAAGTATTTTGGTCACATTGCTTGTTAAATTCAGCTAAAGTACGATAGCATTTTGTAGATTTAAACAGGAATCTTTTTTTTAAGAAAAATAAACATCAAAGAGCTAGTTTTTGCTTTCGGCTTCTGTCTTTTTAATTTCATATCTTTGCAAGTGTCACACTCTATTTTCACAAAGCCACTGCATTCATCCATTTTCTGTATTTATTCAGCATTAGATACAGAGAGTACTCAGGTAGTCAGTGCAATAATTTTGAAGAGCCTCACCAAAACCTGATGTCAAGAGAACATCCTGCACTGACCTCAGCAAACATGTTGTTTAGAAAGAAGTTAGAGATGTCAATTGAGCATTTCGATGAAGTCTTTCAAGTGTAAATTCAGTAGCTGTGTGTCCCCTTCTCTTCATGTCACTTCATTATGTCTCATTACAAAAGGTCCAAGCAATAGCAAGTGATACATTTCCTTTTATTAGGGAGCAGTGGCAAGGAACTGTTGCTTATGTCTGTTTTGTCCTGACTGTTACTCTCAAAGTCACTAAAATACAGCATGGAAATTAAAATATCGAAAAGAAAATAAAGTAATTGTGAGTGACTGTTCTTACCTACTGAATAGTGAAATATTCCTAGAGACTCTGTTCCCTGGGGCTGGTGACAAGCTCTGGCTGAACATTAGAAATGTCTTTTTTTTTTTTTTTTTTCAATGTGAATCTTTATATCTGAGTAATTATGAAACCTCCAGAGCAGGGAACTCTTCCAATCAAATATATGCATCAGAGAAAAATATTAATCCCACAAACATGACATGAGATAGCACATCAATCCATTAGTAACCGGCTCCTTTATAACTCTGCAATAGTCTTTTCCTGACTCATAAATGTCACCCAAGAACACAAAGTATTTTCCACTTCCTAAAACATAGAAATTTTACATCCCTATATCTGAAAGATTTAATTTTTTATAATTCTATTACAAGCTGCAGTAAAGAGAAGAAATTCAAAATCCCCAGTGAAAAGGGGCACTTACACAAAGTTTATTGTTAAGCTAAGCATGAGACTACTCTTTTTTCTAAAACTGAAGCACTGTGCAGGAATTTGGACCCTTTTACTTTATCTCATGTTACACTTTTATAGCATATGGGGTTATGTAAAATATTTTGAAATATGAACTTATTTCGAAACCGAGCCTCAAAGCATTTATTTCTGGAAAAAATTAAACCCTCTAATTTTACTGTGCAAAAAATGATTTTTTTTTCCAAACTCAAAGCTCTTCTTCAGAACAAGTTTGTGTTCCCCCAGGTTACTTTCTAGTAGGTCTAGTATTTTGACTGCAAAAGTCTTGCACAGAAGTTGCCTCTACCCTGATCTGGATTTTAGATGCTGCCAGAGTGTAAATAAGGAATAGTAAAAAAGAATAACCACAAGCAGGAAAAGAAACAAGGAAAGTATGAGTTTGCTTTAGTGTAGGCAGCAGCATGCCTCCACACTTTCAATTCCCCTGTGGCCAGGTTCCATTTAGCACTTAGACTGCTTTCATACATATATATGTTTTTCCTGAGCTAACAAATATTTCTTCTTCTCCTTAAGGATTAATTTTAGGCATAAATGAACGTGAAGATAGGGCACGTGAAAGGTCTGACTTTGGGGATTGCTGAGCCCTTCAAAACATTCTGAGAAGTAGCTTAGGTAAGTAGAGGTGAAAAAGCTGGAACAGTAATGTGACACTGGCAGCAGAGAAGGCTTTGAGGGCCTCATCTCAAAAGGAAGAGTCAGATAAAATTCCCTATTGAACTAGTGGGGAAAGAATGCTAACGAGAAAGAACCAACGAATCCTGCCTGGTTTGCCAGTGTCCTGATTTATGTACTGCATCAGGACTTTCTTTTTGTTTCCCCTCATCTTTCCAGATCTATTGCTGTAGATGAAGAAGATTTCTATAGAGGAAGTGAGTGGCCGGAATTAACCTTGTGCCCATGAATTAAGCAAAAAAAAAAAAAAAAGAAAAAAAAAAGATAAAAGAGAGAGACAGAATGCAAGAAAGACAAATGAAGCAACATACTAAGTCAGCTGGTTGACTCAGGCCCTTATTAGCCAGAAACCATGGTGATCACTTAGCTGTTGGTATTTGAAGTGAAACAAACTAGTCTTCTGCAGAGCAAAGGAGAGAAAAGCAGCAAGGAAAGCAAATGTTGGTATTATCTAGGCAGTTAAAATGCCTGCCTTATCTGAACATCTACCCCAAACTTGAAACTAGCAACATTACAAAAGTGGGAATAGGATTATTTTCACATTTAAAATAGACATAGGTCTTTCTGATTGCATGTGACTGTTCCTGCAGCCAGCTGGCAGGGAGCAGCCACCACCCAAAAATGTAGTGTGAGACCTCAGTGTGAACATGTGGTGCACCCAGGCACCGCACCTCACATGGTTCCATGATGCTTGTCATCGTCCCAACTCCATGAGTATTTCTGAACTCTAAATTGATTTAAAAACACTCATAATGACCTGCTTGCATCAAATCAATCAACATTCATTACCGAGGTAATAAAGGTGTGTTAGAAACTGTCATAGATTTTCTTAATCACTCCCTTGGATTTTCAGGTCTTTGGTATTCAGACACATTTCCAGCAGCTGGGCATTTCCCAATATCTGCGTAAAGTAAGTGAGTGGAGGTGGGTCATGAAAAAACACAAAAATATTGCACACTGACTGTTCAAAAGGCTGCTTCTAGGTTACAAAACAGCTGGCTGAAAACGGACTCCATGGTGCTGTGCTACATATTAATGTATATTTAAGTGGTGTAGAAAGCCATGCTTAAAAGAACATGTATACAGGTCCCTCTGAGAGCATGCTGGTGCCAGGGAGTGCTGACCTGACTTCAGCTCAGGGTGCCTGCCCACGTAGCATTTACTAATATTGACACAGGGATGCTCCTATCTTCCTTGTATTTCTCCTGCACCAGGTGATATTGCTGCTTTCAGCCCTACCCAAGTCAGCAGGAAAAAAACAAAAACCAAACCCCCTTCACATTCATGACTCTGTTCCACTTCTTCCTTTGCATCCAGTCTGGTCACCTTTCCTTGTTAGTGGCAATTGCCAGCAAGCTGCCCAATTTTACTGAGGTGACAATGCTCACAGGATTAGGAGAAGCTATGGTTTTCTTTTTGGCCCGACACTGAACTTCCTTTGCTAGGCAGAGCTGTTTCTAGATGCTAGAGTTAGTACAAGAAACCTGGAGGTGCAAAAAGGAGTCTAGAAATGGTGAGTGAGTTTGGGATGGCACTCAAAAATGTGGAGGAATATGAATACAGAAAAGGACAAGAGGTAGGGAAGAGTTACTGTGAGAAAGGGGTGTACAGGAACAAGCAAAGAAGTCAGTGTGTGTTTGAGGAGTGTAGAGCTACATGTCTTTCTGAGAAAAGCAGGAAACTGATTACATGTGTTCAAAGGTCAGGAGTGCATGGTGAGAGCTGGGGAAGGCTTGCATGGCCTAGGATGGGAGGCTGAGAAAAGATAGCAGGGCAAAGCAGCAGAGAGAAACTGAGTTCCTGGCTCTCTTACAGGCTCTGTATAGACCAATACACATTGTTTAGTCTTCTCATTACTTTCCCACTTCTGATGTCCCTATTTTGTGGAATTGTTGGGCCAAGAAATATTCATCAAAAATCATGAGGCCTTCAAAGGGCTTGGATGGTAAGACTCATACACACAGCATCATAGGTAAGACCTGTCTATCCACAGCTCCTGTGGCATCAGGTCAGTATCTGTCTCTGAGAAGGAGCCAGAGGTCCATGGCCCTCCTGTCCTGGCTAACAGATCTGGAGCTTGTAGCCCAGGCAGCAGATGCTAAGATGATCGGAATGAAAATCTTCAATTCTGAGGACCTAACCCGGCTCTGGAATTCTGGAATTAAAATAGTAGAAGATAGGGCATTTAATACCTTTTTCTATCTCTAGACAGCAGCAAAAAGTACATGATTCTGAGCATGAGTGAATTTGGTGGAAAGGGACCTTGCAATTGTGAGTAGGTTCTGGGACAAAGCAGTAATGCCTTGGAGAGAGTTTTACGTGTTTAGAGAAGAAAAGACTGCAAAGAAAGGAGAATGTGTCTGAGCGGAGGCAGTAATCATAATTTCTGTGGCTATGGAAAGGGATTATGTGAGAGTTTTGGTAATAAAGGAGATAGGGTGAAAAAGAGAGTGTAGTGGGGTAGAGAGGGAGTGAGCACAGGGAGCCACAAAATGGGAACATGAAAACAGAAAAAGAGCTCTCTAAAAGGAGGGCAAAGTGTTGAAAAACACTGGGGAAAAAAGAGAAAGGAAAAAGGTAAGATAGGAAAAGAAAAAGAGAACAAATGGCAATTACTTCTGCATTGGGTAGGAAAAAAAAATGACCTTAAGGAAAAAATTAATTAGAAGGTATCTGCAAAGATAAAAGATGATGAGAAAAAAAGAAACAGAACAGAAAACGAAGTTGCAAAGAGAAAGAGGGAGACAAAGTACATGTAAACGAAGTTTTTAATTAGCACAAAGGATAAAGATATCTAGAGAAAAAAAGCATTCGGATGAAATATCAGGCACTCATTTATGTAGGTCCCTTCAGAGTCAGATTTTTATGCCTCTTTTTCACTACTGACATTTTAAAGTTGAACCCAATTCTCCCCTCTTGGTCGTTCTGACCGTTTTATTCCCCTTGTGACTACACCATTACTTCAGTAACACAGAATGATGTAATTCACATTTTCCACATTTGTGTTTATGTTTTTGCTCCTTTTTTATCACTGTTTTCTACTGACACTGATTTCCTCATTAAAGCAATTTTTTTCATCTATATTGACTCTGTGTTTCTGGATGACAACTTCTCTTTTATCTGGGGAATATATTTTGATAGAGCTGTTGGTACCCAGTCACTCTGCATTTGCACTGCAACTCTCAGCATCACTTACCACGTGTACCTCTCAAGGAATGATGCATGTTTCCAAGCAAACAGCAGTGGTGAAAACTTATTCAGGCTACATTTGCCATGAGTTTCTTAATGGTACAATGTGTTTTATGAATACTATTGCAGTTATTTTTCCACACAGATGACTCCTATGAATTAGCTTTTGTCAGACACAGAGTCATAAGTTCCCATTCCAGTCCCTGACACTAGCAGAGTCTGTGAATTTGAACTCTTCATTAAAGAAATTGGATTATAAAATACATCTGTCTCAGAAAGAGGTTTAGTTAATGATGGTAAAATATAATGAAAATCTGAAAGCCCTGGTAACTTTTTTTTCTGTTTTGAAAAGCTTGACAGGCTGTTTTGTATTTCAGCTTCCTTTGATTCCCTGCTCTTGCTAGGGAAGCTGGTGTAATGAGGGAGGCAGAAGGCTGGATAATAATCCTGCCTTTAGCATCTGGATGGCAGAGTAGATTTAAACACAGTTTTAAAAGGCTACCACAAGTTTGCTGTGTGGTTGGTTGTTATGCTTTTTCAGGCTCTGAATGAATTTTATATGCACTATGAAAAATTTCTAAAGTAAACTTTGCATGGAAGGGGTATAATGAAGGGACCATTTGTCCCATCTCATTAAACCAAATGGGAAACCTGGGATCATAATTCTGTGAATTTTATATGTTGTAACTTAAGGAATGACCCCAGAATGGACAGATGCACTTGCACAGACTTTGGTCTAGCTGGCACAGGAGGAAATGCAGTGGAGATGGGATAGTCCAGACGTCAGCACTAAATGGGTCCTGGAAACTTTTTCCAGCTCGTAGCAAAGCTTGTGCCACCTTGTCTTCACTGCTTGGGTCCTGCAGGTAACTACACATGGAGGAGAAGCTGTAACTAGCCATGAATAGAAAAGAGGATTTCCAAATGGCCCGGCCATTCCCACTGTTCTTTTCCCCCCATGCTCAGAGGCAGTGAATGTTGCTATCCTGAAGTGCATGTCATGCAGAGCAGGCTCTGCTTCTGCCCAGGCAGGTTTTAACAAAAACAAGGCACCTTAGATTTCAGCTGTGAAAAGTGCTGAGCATGCATGCTCATGCAATTCCATGCTTTTTACTTGGGGCAGAAGGTTCTGCTCCCTTGGCAGGGTCACCCAAGATCATGGAAAGACCTTGGCTGTAAAACCTTCTGCCGCCACCAGCAACCTTCTTATGTGATGGAGTTTTCTTCCATACATGTTCAATATCTAAACTATGCCCTCTAAACCAAGGGGAAGGAGACCCAGGACTTCAGTGAACTTGGACAAAGCTCACAAGGAGTTTTCTATTCTGAATAAGAGGACCATGGAGTGGAGAGTAGATGGGAAGGAAAGTGAAAGCTCCAACCAGCCAGCTCATGTTTCAGGTTTTGAAGCATTTTCATCCGAAAGAAAAGCCTGGGGATACAATCTTCCATCAAAGATCTCCCACAACAACATGGTTTCAGGCCTCCTTGCCAAACCACAGTAGATGGTTGGCATGTTTGAAAGTGTATAATTTCTTTCTCCACTTGTAGGCTTGCTCTGTGTGGGACTGGTGAGAGGGGCAAATGTATTAGAGGGCTAAAATGAGTGTTCGGCCCTGAAGGAGATGGATGCTCCTTCTGTCTAGGGTTTAACTACTGACAGTAGTAAATACTGTTAGACTTGCAAAGAAATATAGACTTGCTTATCATCACCACAGATAAGATGACACATGAAAGCTATTTGAAGACTGAAGTAGGTCTGGAGACGTAGTTCTGCATGTCACACAGACAACAGCCTTATACATACACACATAATACATTCCATTAAGCTAAAGGAAAGAAATTACTGTTTTCCCATTTCCACTCTTCTGTGTAATTATATTTCTGTATAAAGTGAACAGCAGGTAGAGTGAAAAATAAGCGTAGTTTGTTTTACGTGTGCGCACACATATATACTCTGTGTATGTGTATACATACAAAGGGTTTTTCTACAATAGAGCCAGCCTGGCAAAACTGTTTGTCTTCTCTGGGAGATTTTGTATTAAAGCTTGTGTTCTTACCAGCCTCACAATGATCTCAGATAAGGAAACTGCACCTTTGTGAACAGAACAGAAGAAAATCTATTGCTCCGTTGTTTATCTATTTGCATATTTGGAAAGAAGCGTGACCTCATTCTTCATTCATTGCCCCATTTTATTCTTCAGTTTATCTCTGAATATATTTTCTTTGACCATCTCTCTGATGCCGATTACTTAATGAGTGGAAACTCACTAGTTATTATTAAAACTGTTTAAGCAATGTAAGGTTTCATTTTCTTGTGTAAGCTCTTCTTATTCTTAATTGTAGTGATCTCATTCCCTAAAGTGTCTGTGCTTCCATTATTAACTCCTATTAATAAATTGTATTAATAATATACCATACAAGCTCCAGTCTGAGCTGAAACACTGCAACACAAACCCAGAGAGGGAGGAAACAGTCCTCATGTTTTGTTTAAAAAGGAAGCAGAAATATTTAATTTAAAAGCGAAGCCAAAGACAATATTGCACCGGATTCTTCATTTTGCTGACACCTTACTCTTCTGGTCCTACCAAAAAGCTCTAATCTTTTTGCCCCAAATTTACACCAGAGAGACTCTGCTTTGAAAGGCTGACACACTTGTGGCATGAATTGAGTTAAGGTCAGACTGCCCTTGTGCAGTGCAATGCCAAACCTGGAATCTTGACTGTGGGATCTTCAGTTGAAAAAAATTAAGTCTGACCCAAATTTCTTAAAGTTCACTACAGAGGAGCACAGACTCATAGAGTTGCAAAACATAAACAGCAATTCCATTGTAAGGGTCTGAATCAAGCTGTCACTGCCATGCTGTTGTAGACAAGCAGTGCTGCAGCAAGAGGCTTCACCAAGCTGGCATCACCTCGCTGCAGCTGATGCAAAAGTATTACTGCATACAGGAACCACACTGTGGAGCTGCTTGTGGAGTCCTCATGCCTGGTGAGGAAAAGAGGGGAGGGGAAAGGGGAAAGCAGCCTGGAAGCAGCTACAAGCTCACTGCCATCCAGCCATGCCTTAAGCCTCCATCCAGATGTAGACAACAGGACACAGAGGCAGGCAGAGTTTGCACCATGGGCAAGGAAAGGAGTGCTGGGCTTTGTTCTGTAGCCCCTTGGGCTCTCCAGCCCCTCTAGGGCAGCCTGGCTGGGGGTGCAGACTGTGGCAGGAAAGAGGCACTGAAGTGTCCAAGTGACACAGTAGCAGAAGGAAAGCTGTGCATGAATCCTCATGAAGTGTGGACTAAGTCTTTTGATTCACTAGGACATAAATAATTCTGCAAATAATTGTTCCTAAAATTAATGTTTCAGGGTTTTTTCCTATCTTAGCTTTCCAGTTCTAAATATGTCCATTGACGACTTCAGCATGCTGTCTTTTGTATAGGGCATTTGGTAGTGCCTATTTGTCCCATGCTTCTTGTGAGGACATGAACCTGCATTTCAGTTTTAAGCAGCATTTTCTCAACATCTGACCCTTTCAGCATTGCTGTGGGTGATGCTGGGCAGAGAGAAGCAGGGACTGATCCCATGCAGAGTTACTGTGGGGCAGCTGAGAGAGCCCTTGTTGAGCTCAAAGCTAAGCTGATGCCTCTTGCCAGGGAAGGGCCTCCCTGCCATGTGTCGGGGAGCCTGGCTGGACATGTCCTGCAGGATGTGTTATCAGCACAGTGCCTCTGCTTCCACTTCTGGCAGAGCTCAGCGAGGACAGGGATGAGCAAAATGCCAGAATCTGTGCCTGGTGCAGAGATGATCCTCTTGGCTCTCCTACTAAATATTTCATTTGAACCAAGTTCAGGGCTCAGCCAGACAGGCTCCAGAGCCCTTGAATATAGCCTGCATGAGTGAGATGACAAGGTCAGCTTAGCTTAGTTTGGCTCAGCTCATGCTTTCCAGATCAGCCCAGCTCAGCTCAGCTCATGCCTCCAGGACAGCATTTGGCACCCCAGCTCATTGGGAGTGAGGAATATGCAAGAAAGGGACTGCTTGCTAGCTTTAGTGGTGTCCCTAATAAGGCATTTCCTTCTTTTGTGTCAGCTGTTGCTTCTCCCGCTAGGTCTTTTTCCCCTCCCCTACAGCTTTTCTAGTTTGCTTCCTCCTGAGGCTTTAATAAGAAATGAGGTTGAGGGAGGCAGAAGCAAGAACTATTGCACAGAAAGGATACCAGGTATCTGAATTCCTCCTGTGTAGATAAGTATTTCTTAGCAAATATGGTCAAAAACGTTTGGTGGAAGCAGCTTTATGTTAGATAGTATCAGCTTGTTATAACTGGGACATTTTGCAGGAAATATTGATTATAATGATATTTCACTTTGAACAAAATGGATAGTAATGAAGCCACCTTCTCACTTTCTGTAAGGCAATGTTTTGAAATGACAAGCTGATTAGACTGGAACCCCTTGGCTCCATTTTGGAGTGGTTTTCACTGCAAATTTTCATTTGAAATGAAAAATTATAACTGACAAATGTCAAAACAGAAAGTAGCATTTTAATTGAAAACATTTGTAGGGAAAATTCTGAAAATAAACATTCTGTTCTGATCTAATATGGAGAGATTCAAAATCCTGGATTGTCTCTGAGACAGAAATTCTGGCTCCTGCATAGCTCTGATAATATCCAGAGCTCAAGCAAAGCATTGATCCTGGATTCCTTGACCAGTAAAACTGCTTTTGTCTGTGTGTGTGTGTTTTCTGCAGATGGCTTCCATCCCTCTTTATTGTAGCAGTTCCTAATATCAGCCAAAAATATCTGCACAAAAGACTCTGTTATGTCTCTGGGCTTGAATTCTGGCCAATGTTACATATATGGAGAATAGAAACCCAGTATCTTGAATGGCTATCTTTTGCATTATACTGACAGAGCCGAAGCTGGATAAAATGCAGTGTGCAAACTGAAATTGAATGAGCCATAAAGACTGAAATTACTCATTTGGGAAGTATGTTCTGAGTGTCACCAACACCTTAGAGATCAGGGAAAAATAAATAAAAGCATTTTCTCTTTTGTTATTAGTTTGTATCTTTGCTTACTGAACTGTGTGCTGGGAAGCCAGAAAGGTCCTGCAAGGGGCAGAGAACGTAAAATTTCCATTATGCTGTTGCACTGTGGCAGCATTTGGTATAGGTGAAGTGCCTTCTAAAAGCAGCTTCTGCACAGGGCATGCAAAATATGAAGCAGCTCACAAATTACATGGCTTTGCCTCTCATTACTGCAGAAATAAAACTTCCTTTTAGACATTGCCACAAAAGCAGGGGTTCCAGATGCAGTTTTGTGTTACAGACTGGCAACAACAAAGATATGTATTTTCTAGAAGTGCCATTTTCCATTCCAATAACCCTATTAAATTCTATAGCTATATGTGTTCCTTATTTTAGGATTAATATATCTGATAAGAGGACTGTTTGTCTGAATCCTCTACAGTGCAAGGGGAGAAAGGGTGCAGGTTTTTAGAGTAAGATGTCAATTGAAGTACTTAGGCTTTTCTAAGCTATATGCATTTTTAAAAACTTCCACCCAGTAGTCACCGATTACTTTCCACTGCCTGTAGTTCATAGGGCAGGAGAATATACAGCTTGAGAAAACAAAGCTGAAACCATATATTCATTATTCTTCAGATTTTTGCTGCCTTTCCTTACAACACAAAGAGGTTTCCCATGGCATATATCTCAATAACCTCTGCTAAGCCATGCAGGACTGTTCCTGGCTGGTGGGCTGCTCTCAGCAATAGTGCAGCCTGGTCAGCACACAGCTTCCCCAAATGGCTGGGTCCCCCAGCACCACAGGATGTGGCTATTTATTGGTGGTCCCCAGACCTCAAAGGCTGTCCCTGTAGTGCAAACAGGTGCTTCTTGCTGCAGCTCAGGCAGTGAGATGTGGCTGAAGGGTTGTCAGGGCTCAGGCATTGCATTGGTGTGCTAGTGATGGTTACAAATTACAGCAAACCCTGCGTGGTATTTGGAGCATGTGCAAGCTCCAGTTGGGAGATTCTCATCCCTTTTGTTCAGCTAAGCCCAGGGGATCCTGGATCATGCAAAGGACTGCAGAGTTTAAAGTATTTTCATATCTCTGGATTATGTTCGGAAGAGAATGGTCTCATGCTGAAAGCTTCAAACCAGCACTGAGGAGGGTGGTTTGGGCCAGGCAGCAGGAGGAGATTTGGCCTTAGAAACACATTCACAAGCCCTAGAGAGAGCCCCATTCTCTGTCCAAATTGCAGTGCTGCCCTAGTGGGAGCCCACCTCCCCCATCTGGGAGAGGCTGCAGGAAGGGATGGCACAAGACAGGTTCTCAGACATAACGTTTCCAGCACACTGTAGTGACAGGGAATTTTTCTCTGTCATAGGATCATTCGAGCAGCCCCTGTTCCACCCACCTTTATCATTACCAAAACAATGGATGGCATATCTTGCCTGCTATTGTCTGGGTGGCAAATACACTTCAGGACAGGAACGAAAGGTGGGTGTGAAAAAGCTTGACTGCTATAATTGTCTCCTATTAGCTTAAACATTTCTCCTTTTCTGCACGTTGATGCAGACTAAAGACAAGGGAATGAGTAAAGATGTTATCTGGGGTTGGTTCACTTCCTTGTTTTGTGTCTTGTTTGTTGTTTAAATTTCTATTTTTAATTTGGAAATGAATATTTATACTATCCAGTATCAATTGTACTTTTAATGAAAGAAAATCCTTCAATGCTTTTATCCTTGTTTTAATTTCTACCAGTCCCTAGGAAGCTCCCCTCAACAGGCTAAGTGGTTAGATTTAAATGACATTTCCTTGTTCACAAAAGCAATGATTTCTTATGTGATTCGTGTCACTGGGAAAAGTGACATAATTCTTGGGAGGGATGGGATCTTGTAGGTTAGGTTATATTAGTCTTGAGTTATCACATGAATCTTATTATTCTGTGTAGGTTCCTCATGGTTTTTTTATGTTTTCATCATATTCCACTGAAAACTTTGATGTACATTCAGAAGCAGATTGAACTGCAGTGGCAGGCAGTTTCCCTCTCTAGCTGCTGCCTTCCCCTTTTCTAGGAAATGTCTGCCCCCATAATATGGAGTGGGGCTTCTCCTAAATCCATGCAGTTAGCTGCCAGGCTAATTAAAGGAGATTTTAATCTGTTTTAATTCATGGCAACATGCTGCCCTGCAAAATGTTATGGTGAAGAGGTAGCTCAAAAGCCACCCAGCCACCTCAGCTACAGAAACAGCAGCTTTCAAGAGGTGACAGAGTGGACAATGAGGGAGTAGAGATCACTCCAGCAGCAGGACTTCAATCTGACAGGAAATGTGTGGCAAGATCCTTAAAGCCTCCCAGGGACGAAAAGTTACAGCAAAATACTAATATACTTGTTCCCCCATCAATGTAATGTTTCTTTCCCCTATGTGCCTGCACAAGTTCTTGGTCTGATGACAAGGCTGGTGTTGAAAGCTTAAACCATCTTCAGCACTTTCTTGAATTTTCCAATAACATTCCAGTATAAAATCCAAAGGAGGGATAGCAGCATTGTCTGTCATGTTTAGCTGCTGTGAAATTGTGTGACACTAAAGCACAGGAAGGAAAACAAAATCTTGAAAGCTGATAATCCCTGCACTTTGTTGGTTGCAGAAAAGCCAGGTTAATCCCAAAAAATTGCTGCTGTTTCTGGTGCTGACATACCATCTGCTCTTCTTCATGCTAGATTTGACCGGGTATGAACTTTAAAGCCCTTCTTGTAGATGACACTTATTTGTGTCTTCAGACATTTTACCTTCATGTAAACACACTTCTGCTTTCCCTTGTAAAAACCCATTTGCTTTAATGATGTGGTAATTACCAGCAGCAGCAGCAGCAGGAGACACCAGGGGTTGGTTTTTGAATTCTTTCTGGAAGGGTTTTGGTGGAGCCTGATGCTAGTTCTCAGGTGCAGCAGTGTGCTCTCCTGCTGGTTTGGCAGTGTGTTTGCCTTGTTCCCAAGTGGTAGACAGAACAAAGACTACTTAATTTTGGCAGCTATGAATAGGAATGGGTAAAAAGTCTTGCTGCAAACTGTCTAAAGTGCTTAGAGAAGCTGCCCCAAGAACTGATGTGTAAATCCCCCACAGTGGGTTTTCTTTTAACAGAAAGTTGTATGAGGATAGCACAGTGTCATTTCAAACAAAAGATAATATTAAGCCTAGCCAGACTGCAAGTAGCCCAAAAATTACTCTATTTCTATAGTAGGACACGTTTTGAATGCAGGTGCCTGATCAAACTGGAATGGAATTTTAAAAAAATTCTTTGGGCTTAAAGGAAGTAAAATTACTTTCTGAGATCAGTACTGCACCTTGCTTTAGAAAGCATCTTAGTTTTGAAATTTTCTATAGCAATAAAGCAATTTATTTAAACTCCTTCTAGCAACCCACAACCCAATTTTTCTTTCTCGTTACAAGTGTTTATGACAAACACATTACCCAGGATTTTACTGTGTATGCAGACATGAATATAGCGTCCCCAAGTAATGGAATTGCCTGTTTTATGCCAGATACACATTTAACACATACATTTATAATGCAATTATTGATGCAATGGATTAAATATGGAAACTACTAAACCCCAGAAGAAACTAATTTTCAGTCACTGATAGGTTAGAAGGATTCATGTACACCAGGAGGAACTAGTGCAACAAATAGAAAATGTAAACTGTGACAGTATTCCTTGATTTATCAAAATTATGGGAGTAAGTCTGTATGACAAAAATAGACTGGTTTGAAGCTGTATTAAACCACAATATTTTAAATAAACATAAATACAAGTGTGTGCAGAAATTATGTTAAAAGAACAGTTTTAAGTTTTCAGAGTCACTTTACTAAAAAATCAGGAAAAGTCAGAATTACAGTGATTATCAGGAGATAAATGTCCACTCCACCATGTCTATGTATCATGACACAGTTTTTAATGACACAGTTGCATATAGGTTTTTTCCAAAGGACCATACCTCATTCATCATGCAGGATAGATGTTGCTCGCTTAACCAGCAGTTATTCTGTCTCTTGTTTACTCCGTATTACATAGATGAGAGGACTCAAGCCTTGTTTGCTGCACACTATTCAAACCCTTCTCTAAAGACAGAATTTTCAGTTGCCTCCTGGGCTTTTCTACTGAGCTCATCCCTGTGGTATCTGAGCACTTTGCAATGAATGCATTTATTTATACAAGACCCTTGTGAGAATGAGAGATATTATTAGCCCTATTTTACAGATTCACAGACAAAATTCTGGTTTTCCAGTCTAAGGCACCTATGGCCAGATTTTTCCAGTGTGCTCAACTTTATCTGTTTAAAGCAGAGTTCAGGTCCTATTGAGCTCAGTTGCAGCTGGAATACTCAGCATTTCAGGAAATCAGGCTCCAGAGTATGAAGTCAGATACCCAGAATATAAAACACAGAGAATTTCTTTCTGCTCAGAGGAAGTTTGCTTTTTGCTGTTCCTGATTTCATGTCCGATCCACTCCTTCTCCCTGACCCCTTCCCCTATCCCTGACTGCTGCCCTGTCTCCTCTCAGGCACAATGAGGGGAAACAGGGTCAGGCACAGCCATTAGATAACTGGACAATGCAAAAGGCAGAATTCACAGGGTGGACAGCAAGAAGGGGTTCAAAGGAGGGATTAAGAAACTTTGTCTGGGAGGATAGGCATGGTGCTAGAAAAGCCAGTGCTCAGCTGGAGTTGATACTTGTGAGGGATATCAAGGAAAACAATAGAAGCTTCTGTGCTACTTAGCAGTAAAAGGATGAACAAGAAAAATGTGGACCCATTGGTGAATGGGGCAGGTGATTTAGTGAAAGGAGACAGCAATCAGCCTGGATATAAGAAAAAGTATTTCCCAGTGAGAACAGTCAGGCTGTGGAGCTGGTTGCTGAGAGAGGCTGAGCAGGCTCCATCTTTGGAAGTTTTGAAGGAGGTTAAATGGATACAGCCCTGATAAGCTTGATCTGACTTCTTGACTGACATTGCTTTCAGGAGGAGTTTGGACTAAGGAAATTCCTAGTGTCTTTCCCAGAGAATTACACTGCAGTTTCTTATCCACTCTATTTTACAAGCATGTTTTTCCCAAAAAACAACAACTCACCTAAGATTTTACTGTGGTCTTTTTAACATTTGAACTATAGTACTTTTTCAGAGACTTAACTGGAAGAATCATACTTTAGTCCTGGGCTGACTCATGTCCAGTGGGGCAGACATTTAGCATTGACTTAAATTTTCCCTGCACATATGAACTGAGAGATTCTCTTTTTCTGTTGCAATGGGCTACAATGAGGTGAAATTTGGGAATTTTATTTGTGGGAAGAGGAAAACTACATTTCTGACATGAGGACCACAGTTTCTTTAAAATAGGAGGATGCAGGTATTTTTCAAATTGAGGTTGGGAGAAGGTGCCAAAAAAAAAGTGAAAAAAGTGTTTTCCCCTAACCTCAGATAAAGAGTAATCATATGTACCACAAACAGAGAAAACCACTAACCACCACTACCATAAGGAACACTTCCACTAAATAGCTGTAGTCTCACAAAGCTGTAAGCAATCCAGCTTACAATACTCCCTGGTGTTGAGAAAAGTCTTAAAATACATCATGATCTCCAAGTCACCTAGGCCAACGGGTTCTGTAGGAATCTTTCTTCACATTACTTTCCCATGATAAAGATACAGCATGCAGGAAACACACTGCCAGAAAAGAATGACAAATCCAAACCAGCCTCAGCTGTGGTTCTCTTGGGTGCACAGCCTGAAGTATCTCCTTGTTCTCTCAGAAACATTTCTGCATATTCTCCTTTTGTGTGCAGTACTGTGGATCAAAT
Source organism: Corvus moneduloides (assembly GCF_009650955.1). Classification (NCBI taxonomy): domain Eukaryota; kingdom Metazoa; phylum Chordata; class Aves; order Passeriformes; family Corvidae; genus Corvus; species Corvus moneduloides. The sequence continues at coordinate 20,240,493 of NC_045477.1, forward strand.
GAAAATAAGAAAGGTCCTTAAGAATTTTTCCATCTATAAATGGATTCCAGAAATTTCAAAGTGCATTGCCAATAAAGATGCAGTTTAAAGGTTTGAAAATACAAAATATTGCATGAATGTAAAGCTGTACCTTATCAATTCCTTGCTCATTTTATTTCAGCCAACAGAATGGTTTTAAGCTTCTGTGAGGGCAGAGAATATGTTATTTCTGTATGCGTGCAATTTACTTTAGTTATGTATACATAAACATACACACACACAAACACATATGAAGAAGCAGTTACACTAAACTAAGAGAAGGCACATTTAGCTGAGGAACACATTAGTGCAGACGTTTCTATCATTAACTAAGTCAGTTTTAAACCCATGAAGGTTTTTCACCCTTCACTAGATGCAGTGACTAAATATTATTTCCTTACGCTTATTGAGGTCCATGCTGAAATCCATACTAGGCAGTTACCTCGCTTCCAGAATAGAGGTCTCTGCAGAACCAGTATCAGAGCTGGGAAGCTGAAATCCGCCTGTAGTGTCAAGAACCTGTACAACCTCTTTCCACCCCTCTCTCAACATTAACAATTTTCAACATGAGCAGTTGGGGGGCAAGGATCCTGAAGTGGATGCACATGTGAGTCCAGTGAGATTGTTGGGATCTAGATGGGGCTGCTAAACCTCAGTTGCTCATCAAACAACAAAAGCATTCAAGTTGTGGGCAATATAATCTTCACCAACATCCTCAGGTTTTAACATTTACAGCTCTGGTCACCATGAGCAGTGATGGTGCCCTTTCTATCCCCATGCTAGGGAAATAAGTTGGGAGACCACTTTGTCCCTTTCTCAGAGGAGTTCACAATTTCATGCTGAGCCTTGCCCTGCAAAACGACTGAAGTTCAGCCAGGAGATGAATGAATGAATGCCAAGATGTCACAGCAGGCTTAATCCTTGTAACTTTAATTTCCTTTACCTTTATAGACTGGCAAAAGGAAGATGTAACTTCTTAATTTTTTTTAAGGGAATGAATCCTGTGGCTGTAGGGGATGGCCTTCATTGAAGCAACTTTCTATTTACTATCAAAAAAAAGAAAGCTTTAGGTTTATTGGAATCATTCAGTGAAAAAGCACAGAAAAACCAGGTCATCCTTCTATCTCTCATTTCCTCTGCTTCTTTTTTGCCCCCTCATATGGTTTGAAGGGGACTTTTTGACATCTGCTCTTCAATTTGGGGCTGGTTTCAGCACTAATTTTTAGTTTCACTGGGAGCATTTGAACTCCTGAATAGCATTTCTCTTATCTTCACCACACCAACTAGTTACTGCTACAAAAGGGGTGAGAGATAGAGAGAGGCACCTGGTACTTCCCAACTGAGGCAACTGCTGCTACTAACCTGCTTTTTGTACTGAGCACTGAGTCATGCATTAGGGTCACAACAAGATTTATTTATCTGAGTTAGAAGAAATAAGTAAAAATTGAGCAGACAGTAGTCATTGACAGTCAGTTGGTACCTCGTGAATTATATTCTTGAGTTAGCAGGGATTCACATGTTCACTGAGTAACTTTTTTCCCAAGTACAGTTGCTCTTGGAGACATCTGTGATGGTACTAATTCTATGATTATAACCCTCTCTATCTCTTAAGCCTCTTCACTTCCTGCTTGATAACTGTGCATCTTTAGAGAAGTCCAAGAAAAAGATCTCTTTTTCACAAGAAGGAAGCATCATGTGCATTGTGAGAGTCTCACTGACATGTGGCTCTTTAAACCTGTGGCCTCATAGTTTATGATTTTGGGGGGGATATGCTTATAGTTTGTCAGACCTTGCTGGTGACTTGGTATGGACATTTTTCAGGATTTTTGGTTGCCAAAATGCAATAAAAAAATGAAAGCATTTAATTATGTGAACAATTATCTGTTATGATGCTGCTTGCTGTTTGTGGCTCCACTTGGCCCAAGGCCGTCAAACCAGGGACAGGGCTGGTGTGGGATGTCGCTGCAAAGATGAAGGTGCTGGAAAGTCATGTGGCTCTGTGCTCCCACAGAGCTGAAGTTGGGGAAGAGAAAGGAAAATAGCCAGGCTAGGAAGTTTTCTTTAAATGGGAGGTAAAAAGCTGAGGAAAGTTTATAGGTGGAGGCTGTGCAGTGAAGGGAAGAAAAATTCACAGTTTTCAGTGGTAATCTTGTTCTTCGTTTTTTTTAACAAACTTCTTTGTTCAGTTCAGAAGAAAAGATGAATAAGAAGGGGCAGCATGGTAGTATAGAAAGCAGTGAGTGCTAGAGAAAAGGTAAATCACTTATGCCTACTTACTGTAGTACAAACATACAAGATAGTAGGATATTGGAAACGTGTCTGTCAAAGCAAAGAAGCCAGGGAGAAAGGCCAAATACAAGTGAGGTACAATACATGGTGAAATACAATACTATTTTCTGAGTTCAATATCCATAACAGGCATTCATGAACAAGCCTAGACTGTTACTTATAAGGTCTGCAATACAGTTATTGCACATCACATTGATGCCAGGGCAGAGGTGACTGGGATTTGTAAAAGGACGGAAGTGCACCAACTTAAGGTGACAACTCAATTGTCTAGATCCATTCAAACGGGCTACAAAGGCAAAGGAGATATGAGTGACATCTTTGTAATGTGGTAATCCAAGGCCCCTCTACCAGCTCTTGCATGTAGTGGGAGGCCCTTGGGCCTTGGCTTTGTGAGAAGTGTGTGCTTCAAGGAGGGGCTGCTGTGGAAGCTGGAAACCACCCTGTGCAGTCAGCAATCCCACAGGTCCCCAGGAAAGGCTGTTCTTGGGCAGAGAAGAAAAAAGGTCCTAACCATGCGACAGGGAGGGAAGAAAGCTTGCTTAGGCTTGGGCTCTATCTCCATTCTGCCTCATGCATCAATACAGCTCTTACGGGATGCATCCTGCAGCTTCCCCAAAGTCCTTGTCCAGTTTGGCAACAGCAGCTGACAAAGTGCAGAGGGATGTTGGGGAGTTATAGCTTCTGCAGACCCTTGATCTGAAGGCAAGTGAGTGAGATGCTGCCCAGAGGGCCTAAAAGGGAGTAGAAGTTTATAGAGATGACATTTCACTTTATGGGAAGCAAAAGGAAGGACATGATGTAATCACTTCTGGATATTATCTTAAAGGCTCCTGGACTCCAGTGGAATGTAGAAAAACATAGACTGTCAGAAGCGAGGTAGTGGCATTGAAAGTATATCACTGCTGAATCTGCCTGGGGAGCAGACCAGTACAGGCACTATTTTCTGAAAACCTTCATCCAAGCTTTAGGATATTCTTGAAATGGACACTCAGAGAAATAAAGAGCTCAGAAATTATGTTACTTGGGAGCTTTGATTGGAATAAATTACAATCAGAAACATCTTTTGTAAAACAAGCTCTTTTTGGTTTAAACCCCTTCTGCTGCGTGTGAAGCATCAGAAGGCAGTAGAATTACTTTGGTGTAAAGTTATTTATTTCCAGACTTCTGGTAGGCTCCAGTGAATTATAGTTACTGAACCAGCTTTTATCTAAGGTTCCTGCAACTGGGCAATTAACTTTCTGACTTTTACACTAAAGCAATTCATGTAAACAGATTGTGGTTATGAAGCAAAATGTTTAGCAAGTCATAAATTGTGAATCAGTTGTTGATTTGTCCCTTCTTTTTTTCTTTTATTTTCTGAACAAACATAAATTTTCTGTCTGTAGTGGGATTTTTTCTTTTTTCTAATCTACTGAAATGTGAATATCTTTGGGATGTAGAAGAACTCCCAGAAAGAGTCTCAGCCCCTGGCAGTTTACTATGAGGGGTGAGAGGATTTCTCTAAGGAACAGGCATTTGGGGAATCATTACAAACAAGATTCCGTTGGTTATGATGTAATATAAATTTATAAGCAGGAAAAGATTACCTTGCATTTACCACAAATAAGAAAATGTGGCTATGCAGTTAATGTAAGGTAGGTCAGGCTATATAAATTAATCTCCTTTCTTATCCTTCCTACTTCAGTGAGTAGCCAAGCCTACAGGATAAGTAATGTATCTCCTTTGCATGATGATACTTCCAATCCTTTGTCCTTGCTTTGCAGAGCTCAACAGTATTGCCACATAAAGTATCATCAATATCACAGAAGCTTGCCCCTTTTGAATAGATGGGACACCTTCAGAGTCCCTGCAGATACAGGCCTTGTTTAATCTAGACTTTGGCTCACAGCTGCAAGAGCTACCTCGATGGTAACTTCTAGAGAATAGTAATATGCCTATTGACTTCCTCTAAGACTAGTCCTTGCACCTTCCCCAGAAGATATTGCATTCTGTAGATTATGGAGCAGAACATGATAAAAAGGACTTCTCTGACTCCTTTGACTGCTTAATAACTAACTATATGACCTCTGTTTAGAAGAAAAGCCAAGCTAATTAAAGCACACTTCAACAGATTGTATTGCCTATTATATGACTACAATGTATAATGTAAATGTAGGAAATATGAAGATTGAGTGTGGATAAAATGTTCCACTGTACACCATCATAAGGATTATAAGAGCACTTTGCAAATGTCTTCACTGATTCATTTTATGGCACTTTGCATCACCATGTAATCATGCATAATTGCTTGAAAAAACACTTAGACTTCTGGTCCCTTGGGGTGCAACTTGGAGTCAGAGAGAGACAAAAAAGGGTCAGTGTTTGAGTAAGGACTGAAATGTTCTGCAGTAGTACAGCATGTTCCCTGGAACTGGAAGTATTTCCGCAATAGCTCCCTCAGGAAGGCTCATCTCAGTGATCTACATCCTACATACTTTTATTCCAAATTATGTAGTTTTAATCCAAACCTGAAACCTTTTCTGCCACCTATTGCTTTTTCATCATTGTTGTCCTGTTACCCGAAAAACAGTGCTTGTGATCAATTAAAACTCAGAAATGTCTTCTATCAAGATCCTGAAAGTAATTTTTAAAAAAAATCACAATGTTGAAGGGAGCAAAACAAATGCTGTTATCTGCATTTTCAAGATAGAAATGTGGAGGAAAAAATGGAATTAGTTTTCTCTGGGTGCAGGGTTGTTACAGGACTGAGGATGGTCTGGTGTTGCTGGATCCTACTTTGGCTTAGAACAACAGCCATGCTCTTAAACTCTCTCATGAGTTTAGACATTGTCTTCATGGCAGGTTGGGCTTCTTTTGCTTTAAGTACTCCTACACGCCCAGAATTGACTTTCTGTGATGGTCAGCTGGAGCCTTTTGGTAATTAACTGAAAGTTTAGTGGAGGAAAAGAAGATAGAGTCCTTTTTCTTTACGAATCTTTTCACAGGTGTGGACTATCTCATTAGTTAACTCTGTTATTTGACAGTTTTGAAAAGCGTCATGAGGTCTGAATGACTGAGATTATTACTCACCTTGTCCTCTGTGCCTTGACTCAAATGCCTTTAGGTAATTTGCAAAATCCCGAGATAAAGGCTGATACGCAAACACCATTCCCGAGATAAATGGCAACAAATGTTCTGTATGACATGCTTTATTTGTGAGATAACACAGTGATTGGTGTCTGGTTAGACAGATGGGGTTTTATTATTTTTTTCTGATCCTTTAAAGTTGGATCCTCTATTTTGAAAACTGGTTTGACACCTGGTCAGATTGCTCAAACCAGAGGCTTGAGAGAGGTTGTACTGTTTCAGTGTTACAAAGGCAGGCAAAATGCACAAGAGTGGTGAGGGCTAACTTGCACTTGCCTGGAGGAGTGAGAAATGGTATACAAAGCCTAAACCATACAAAGTCTAGGCTCAATATGTCCTGTGTGGGTGAGTGAGTAGTTAGAGGTGTCTGTCTCTCGGCTGCAGGTCCCACCAGGCAGTGGTGATCAGAGCTCGGTGTCAGATTTGGGCTACTGGCTTTTGCCTTCATCAGGAGCCTCTGTGTCTGCATCCCTGCAATGCTACAGTGCTGACCACGACCCTGAGACTGTGCACAGGAGCCACACTGGTGACTGCAGACAAGGAAGAGCAAATCAACACTCACACTGTTCAGCCTGACATCTGGCCAAGCTGTGCATCTGCAGTCCCAAATCAGAGCATTCCATGCAAATATGAAAATTGTTTCAAGGTCAAATCTCACAATTGCTCACAATCATATCATTCAAGTCAGAGGAGTGGTGAGAATTAGCTGGATCTCAGATGTAACTTTGTCTTCCTTCTTCATCCAGCTTTGGAAGACATTTCTCAAGTAGTGTTCCTGTTGTGAATTTGGATTCACCTTTGGAGTGACATCCCAAAATGAGGAAACCACCTCTTATTCCTGGTTAATGCTTGGTTTTCTCTCTAGATTAAAAATAACCCCATATTTATCCTACTTTTTCCTTTCCCTGTTCCCACAGAAGAAGAGTCTCTAACTTTGTAGTTGCAAATCCAAATCGGAAATCTATGATAAGATCCTTTCCCCACCAGACAGTGGTTGGCCCTGTAGTGAAGTTCCATGCTGCATGATTTGAACAAGAAAATATTCTTTCATCCACAAGTTTCAATGGCCTGAAGATATCCATGGTAGGCCAACAGTGATCAAAATGTTGGAGCCATCATCTGGTTTAGTTTTGGTAAAACATTCAGTGGTGTCAACCAAGACGTGGGTGGGAAAAAAAAATGTTTTGAATGTTGAATTTACAATAGAATACTAGGACTATGCTATAAGTACGTTCTTTCTTTCTTTTTCTTTCTTTCTTTCTTTCTTTCTTTCTTTCTTTCTTTCTTTCTTTCTTTCTTTCTTTCTTTCTTTCTTTCTTTCTTTCTCTCTTTCTTTCTCTCTTTCTTTCTTTCTCTCTTTCTTTCTTTCTTCTTTCTTTCTTTCTTTCTTTCCTTCTTTCTTTCTCTCTCTCTTTCTCTTTCTTTCTTTCTTTCTTTCTTTCTTTCTTTCTTTCTTTCTTTCTTTCTTTCTTTCTTTCTTTCTTCTTTCTTTCTCTCTTTCTTTCTTTCTTTCTTTCTTCTTTCTTTCTTTCTTCTTTCTTTCTTTCTTTCTCTCTTTCTTTCTCTTTCTCTTTCTTTCTTTTTTCTTTCTCTCTTTCTTTCTTTCTTTCTCTTTCTTTCTTTCTTTCTTTCTTTCTTTTTCTCTTTCTCTTTCTTTCTTTCTTTCTTTCTTTCTTTCTTTCTTTCTTTCTTTCTTTCTTTCTTTCTTTCTTTCTTTTTCTTTTGTGTCAAAAAAAGAAGAGTTGAACAGAGATACTTTTTCAATTTCAGAGACAGCTCCCCCCCTTTTTTTTTTCTATTAGCCTACAATAATTAATTTAAGCAAAGTGACACGGTTTTAGAGGTCACACCATTGTATTTCAGACAGCTGAGACATGTCTAATTTAGCTGCCCTGTCTACATAGGCCTGCTGAACAATCAGTGGAATCAGAGATGCTTTTGCAGAGGCACCTAAAATTTGAGTCACCTCCTGGAGGAGTTGTCTTTCTGGGTTAGTTATGTTGAGGCTTATGAACACTCAGTGCTGGCGAACACCCTAATTTCACCTGAACGTGAAAATGCTTCTATGTTTTTCATGCCAGTTATTTACCCTTTTCTCATCCTTTTCTAACATTTTGATCATATGAAAAAGCAAACTCTGATAGCTTAGAAACATTGATATACAATATTTCCATTTCGCTGCATTTCCCTCCATGTTTCCAGCTAAAATTATTTACTGTATCTGATAAAATTTGTGAAGGGCTTTTTGTTGCCTTGGAACACTGTTTTCCAGCAACGTTACCGGTCTGCTGTCAAAATATTCAAGGTTAAAGCCAGCTTTAGAATAGAGCAGATAGCTTCTGTTTTTCCCATAGTCTTTGGATAAACACAAATTCCAGTTTCTCAGGCTGTTGACTTGGCTTCTTTTACCAGAGAGGAATTCAGAGAGCATATGAATAAAATGTCAGATAAACAGAGGAGTATCTTCTCCCTTTTAAGATGCCAACCACACCTTCGTCAATCTCCTGTGAGGGAAAAGAGTTGAGTACACTAATGACAAAATGGCAAATGTGCAAACTCCCTCAAGCAGCACTTAAAAAGCTGCTTCATCACAGCAGTGTGACAGGGACATGAATAGAGGATTGTTCTCTTACTTCAGATTCCAAGCAGCCATCAACTTTACTGCACATTTTCACCTATGTGAATTACAAATTAGTGACAAATACATTTGAAAGCTAGTCATTACCTCAATCAGTCAATTCTTCAAAAGATGTATCAGTGAGATTAGTTGCTCTCAGTTAATTACAGGAACAATAATTAGCTAATAAAGGAGTATCATCATTCATATAATATTGATTTTCATTGTTTTGGAGATACTAATTTTAAAAGTCCTTTGAATCTATATATTGAGAAAACACCCCAAATTACTTTTAAAATAACTTTTTTTCAGGTTATAGGCAGTGTTTTACTCTCTTCTAGTTCTTTCAGACAAACTTATGCTTCTGCCATCTTCTCAGCACTGGGTTCTGTTGAAAAATAATGAAATGATCTTCAAATGCAGCCTCAGTAGTGAATTGCCTTAAGAAAGTTAAGTGAAGGATGATTAGACCAGTTGCTGCTTTTAATCACTTCACTCCTGTCCAAATCTAAACTGATGCCAAAAACTGGCAAAGATGGGTATGTCAAAGACATTGTATCTTATCCCTATAAAAACAAAATTTTCTCTGAAATTACAGATGCAATACTGTAGGATATCATACTTCTCCTCCCTAAAATTAGTACCTGAGGGAGAATGCATGGTGAAGGCATTTTTAAAACAAGATTGTGCCAGTTGGTTCCTTATATTTTTTATACCTTGTACTTTCTTCTCAGGACCTTCAGCCCAACTTGTTAAATCTTTATAGCTCAGTCACATTCCAAAGTCTGAAAAACTATGAGAAGAGATGCAGATCCTCATGGGTAAGAAATAGCCATCGTGACACCCCAAGAGGCATTTGCAAGTCCAGCCCAGTGTGTCTGGCTTCCCCCTGCAGAGTCAAGCTAAGGACAATAATCCAGCATTGGATGATGGACACACTAGAGATGATCTTTTAGAAGACCTTCCCCTTCTCCCCAACTCTCCTGATATTTTAAAAACTATATGATTATCTAAGGGTTTTGGTTTTAATATTTTAATTTTCATTTCACCTCTATTTTTACTCTGAAAGCCTCTCTTGATTCCTGCTCCAGTTCTAGCTGCCCTGGGCAACAATTCCATTAACATATCACTAACACCCTCCACTATTTATTTAAAAAAAATTGATAAAGCCCAGTTAGATCTCAGTAGGCTATGATCATCTTTAACTTAGCATAGTCTAGTGGTTAAAGCAATATAATAGAAGGCAGGAATATCTGCATCTGACAAAAATTCTCTCAGAAAATCATATAACTCTGTATCACAGCTTCTTTACATGTAATGTAAGATTTATACCTGACAAGGTGGTGTGAGACATCCATATACGGTATGCATTATTTTGCCCCTCTTCATTTCCTTATTATGGCTGCTGAGTACTAATTACATTACTTGAACTCATGGTTTTGGGGAGTTCCCTTGGATGATTTCCGAACAAAATCAACCTTCATTAACTGTTTTTCTTTCTCCGTTGTATCTGATAAATAAGAAATGTTAGAGAACACAGAACTCCTGCTGTATTGAACTAGTGGTACCTAGTCCCATTAATGCTTTAATCATCAAAACCATAGTGGATATAGAGTTTTCAGACTGATTTTAAACAGCTCTTCTCCAAATAATGAGGGGAGTAAGAACCCTTGTACATTCAAACTGATGTTCTTCAGTGCATAGATCAAACCACAGCATTGCTCTGGATTCTTTACAAAAATGTGTAAAGGTCTTCAAGTTTCATCTGCATAAAACACTGTATAAAAGTGAAAATTGTAGGACTGATTTGAGCATTTCTGATCATTTTGTCTGGGTGTATGTGACATGTCGCAGCATCCACATGTGACACTCTAGCAAAATTGCACCACCGCTGATTTCACATTACTGCTGTTGTTTCTTTGTTCTTCCTCTATTTTTTTCTTTTTTTCATTTCATGAGGCAGGTATGGAAGGACTCTGATGGGAGGCATTACTGCTGTGGAGAAGGTGAAATACGTGTCACTGCTGAAGAGAGGGACTGATAGATGTGAGTGGATACATCACCATCTCTGATACTTGGTAGATGGAGGGTTGAAGAATAAGATGATAAACTGTTGTAGACACAACAACTACATCATTCCTCTCATATATCAATTCAAGGGAAAAGGACTAAATTAATTCTTCTGGAAGATGATGTACTAGGGATATGGACAAATTGGGGTAGTCACAACCAAATGACACCCCTACTGCCATTCCCTTTATACAGCACTTCAGGAATCACTACACTAATGAGACTCAACATCTTCCTCGTGTCTTTACAAAAGCCACTTTTCAGGCCATATTTATTATCTCCTCACACTTCTTCCTGTTGGCACACCCCTGAGGCAGAAGTAGATCATTGAGTAAACACTAAGCTCAGTCAGTGCCCTTGCTGCAAATGCTCATATTTGTCATGACAGTGATTCAGTTGGATTTGGAATGATGGCATACTCTGAGCTCCCTGAGCATTTCTCTTTCAGAAGTTCTGTGGCCTGAGTGAGGCCAGTCTTACTCACTAATCTTACTGCTCTTTGCCCAGAGGGTTTTACACCTGTATGACTAAATTAAATATTCATTTCTTTTTCTGGAAATGCATACTTTCTTATGCTGGAAAACAGAAGCAATGCAAAAGTGATTGGATCAATTTGTCTCAATTACTTTGTGTAATATTGAATTTAATGTCATTTAGAGAAACTTAAATGGAATTCTGAATTATTTTTCCTTTTCCTTATTTTTCCTTTTTCTTTCTTCCTATGCTCAGTTTTGACACTGGGAAGCACTAATTTTGTCCCTTTCTCCAAACAACCATAGCAAAAATACTTAACCTGTTTTAAATGCACTTGCATTTTATCAGAAGTTACTCTTCTTCTCCATGCATTCACAAATACATACAAAACTCCATCCATTCAGTATGGACTAGACAAATACTCAGAACATAATCTTCATGTATAAAAGATTCCTATAAATCAAATCCTTCTTGGATATTAGAACAGGCACTCCAATGAAGAGAAAAGAAAATTAAGAGAGTGTGTGACATAAGAACCTGAATAAACAGAAACTCTGTGATGCTAAAATACAGAGGATTGAGGAGAAAGCAAGTCAAAGACCTCTCTCTTGAAATCTCTCCTAACTGGCAAATCACTTTTATATCACCATGGTACTGCAGTACCATGAGGAGACAGATGCTCCCTAAAGCAGTCAGCCTCCAAACAATTCAGTGTATTTCAGGCCAAAGCAAATAACCTGGCTTCTGCTAGAAAACTACCCAAACGCCAGAACATTTCATGGTAAGCATGTCATCTGCTTTCTCTTCAAAGCCAGGCAGGAAAAATAGAGAATTTTTACCTTTTTATCAGGGAAAGACTGTATAAAATGTATAAGATAACCATAGAATCTTTTAGATTAAAAAAGACCTTTAAAATCATCAAGTACAACCATTAACCTGACACTGCCAAGTCCACCACTAAACCATGCCTCTGAGCACCACTTCTGCACATCTTTTAAGTATCTATAGGGATGGTGACTCCACCACTTCCCTGGGCAGCCTGTTCCAGTGCTTGGAAACCCTTTCTGCAAAGGAATTTTTCTGAATATCCAATCTAAATCTCCCCTGGTGCAACCTGAGGCTGTTTTCTCTTATGCTGTCCCTTGTTACCTGGGAGAAAAGACGGACCTCCACTCGACTACAACCTCCTTTCAGGGAGTTGCAGATAACAAGGTCTTCCCCAAGCCTCCTTTTCTCCAGGCTAAAGAGCCCGCTGCTTCTCATCAGATTTGTGCTCCAGACCCTTCACCAGCTCCATCATCCTGGTCCTGCTGACCACATTTTTTTTTATACAGGGTAGGATGCCACTGGCCTTCTTGGCCACCTGAGCCCATGCTGGCTAGTGTTCAGCTGCTGTTGACCAGCACCCCCAGGTCCTTTTCCTGTAGCACTGCCTGGGGCTGCTGTGACCCAAGTGTAGAACACAGCACTTGGCCTTGTTGCACCAACTGGCCTCAGCCCATGGATCCAGCCTGCCCAGATCCTTCTGCAGAGCCTTCCCGCCCTCCAGCACATGAACATTCCCACCCAGCTTGGTGTAATCTGCAAACTGACTGAGGGTGCACTCAATCCCATAGTCCAGATAATTGATAAAGATATTAAACAAGACTGGCCCCAACACTGATTGCTGGGGGACACTGCTTGTGACGATCTGCCAGCTGAAGGCAGCACCATTCTCCCCCCTCTCTGAGCCCAGACAGTGCTCAGAGAAGAGCACACCCATCCAAGCCCAGAGCAGCCAGCTTCTCCAGGGGAATGCGGTGTGAAATGGTGTCAAAGGCTTTGCTGAAACTCAGGTACACAACAACTACAGCCTTTCCCTTATCCATTAGGTGGGTCACCCTGTCATAAAAGGAGATCAGGTCAGTCAAGCAGCACCTGCCTTTCATAAACCTGTGCTGGCTGGGCCTGATCCCCTGGTTGTCCTGTACATGTATGCGGTGGCACTCAAGGCGATCTCCATGATATTGCCTAGCACCAAGGTCAGACTGACAGCTCTGTCATTCCCCAGATCTTCCTTCCAGCCCTTCTTGTAGATGATATCACATTTACTAACTTCTGGTGAACTGGGACCTCCCCAGTTAGCTAGGACTGCTGGTAAATGATAGGAAGTGGCTCTTCAACCAGCACCCTCAGTACTCTTGGGGTGGATGACACCTGTTCCCATAGATTTGTGCATGCCTAAGTGGCATATGAAGTTGCTAACCATTTCCTCTTGGATTAGGGAGTCTTCAGTTGGCTCTCTGTCCCTCTCTTCCAGCTTGGGGGGCTGGGTACCTGAAGAACAACTGGTCTGTAATAGTAAGACTGAAGCAAAGAAGCCATGAAGCACCCCGGCCTTTTCCTCAGCTTTTATCACTACGTTTCCCCTGCAGCCAATGAAGGATGGAGATTATCCTTAATCCTCCTTTTTTTGTTAATGTATTTATAGAAACTTTAAAAATTGTCTTCTACAATACTAGCCAGATTGAGTTCTACCTGGGGTTTGATCCTTCTAATTTTCTCATAACATCCTTGTAGTCCTCCCATGTTCCCTGTCCCTTCTTTTAAAGTGCGTGAGTCCCTTCTTTTAAAGTTCATTTGTTTCCTGAGTTCCAGCCAAAACTTTCTGTTTATCCCGGCTGGTCTTCCTTGCTTGCCATTTGGGAGTTGGGGACAGCCTGCTCCTGTGCCCTTAAGATTTCCGTCTCAAAGAGTGTCCCACCTTCCTGGACTCCTTCCCCCTTCAGGACTGCTTCCCAAACTACAGGCTAGTTTTCTAGAGAGGCCAAAGGCTGCCCTTCAGAAATCCAAGGCAGTTTATAACTCCTCTCCTTACTTCTCCAAGAATCAAAATCGTGATTACTATGACCCAAGCACCAGCCCTTCCCCATTCACAAACACAAGTTCCAGTGGGATGCCTTTCATGGTTGGCTCATTCACTGGGTGTGTCAGCTGCATATAGAACATTTTGTGTGCCTCTTCATCCTGGTTAGATGGTCTATAACAGGCTCCCTCCCTGATTTTGCCTTCTTGGCCTTCTCTCTGACTCCTACTCATAAACATTCAGCCCTATGGTCACCAGTCAAAACACAGGGCTACCCCACCACCCCTCTTTCTTTGCCTGTCACAGAATCACAGATTGGTTAAGGCTGGAAGGGATCACTGAATGTCATCTAGTCCAACCTCCCTGCTCAAGCAGGGTCCCCTAGAGCACCCTACTCAGAAATGTGTCCAGACAACTTCTGAGTACCTCCAGTGAGGGAGACTCCACAGCCTCTATGGGCAACCTGTTCCAATGCTTGGTCACCTGCACAGTGAAGCAGCTCATCCTCCTGTTCAGGTGGCACCTCCTGTGCATCAGGTTCCACCCGTTGCCTCTTGTCCCATTTCTCAACACCACCAGGCAGAGACTGGATCCATCCTTTTGACATCCTCCCTTCAGATATGCATAGACATCAATGAGGCCCTGTCTCAGTCTTCTCCAGGGCAAACAACTGTCCCTCCTGAAGAGTTTATAGCCATTCATTGCAGCACTTCAGGCCTGGTCTCAAAGAAAATTCTCATTTGACAAAGAGAGCAGAGCATGCTGTAAGGGCTCTTGATTCCTGCTGACTGTGACCCACCAGATAGCAGAGGAGGAGAGCTCCTCCACATCATCATGGTGAGCACTTGCACAGCAAAGGACAGCATGGGTCCCTCAGCTGAGGGACTGGCATAACTCTAAGTTTGGTAAAACAAATGTGTATTTTTCAAACACAGGACATTTCCTGTGTTGAAGCTGGTCTAGAAGAATTTCAGCAAACTCTGTGAGTGTGAGACATCTTTAGAGACCATTCAGTAGCACTCACATATCTCTTCAAGCTCTTTAATTTACTGCTTTCATCTAAATGCTTTAGCAAACCTGGAAATATTTCTCTATGTTGATAAATTTTGGCAGCTGTAATAATTAATGCCTGCAGAATAAAAGGTGTGTCTATAAAGTGCTGTATATTTTTGTGTAGGTAGCTGCACATAAATGCAACCACAGGCATTCGATAATCATAAAAAAAGTATGAATGCTGAGTTCAGATCCAATGTGCCTATTGATTAAAATGCCAATAACAGCTATGTATTGTAAAAATTAGGGACAGATTGCAAGACTATACATGGAGAACACAGGGAAAGGACTTGTTTAGATTATGTTATTATCCCTAGTGAAAGTAGTCCACATAATTGTTCTGTCAAGTAAGATTTTTACACTGCAAGTTAGAAAAGTGTGGGGGAACCTGTTAACCCCACTTATCTGACCTGTTCCTGTCAGAACTACCTTTAGTTGGAGCTTCAGAACGAACAAACCACATAAAATCTATACCCCCTTTCTAACATTATTATCCCCCCTGCTGGTTTAATTTATGTGTTTAATTTTGGTTTGCTGGGTGCAATATGGCTAATTGCTTGAGAGCTGTGCAACCTTACAAGTGAAATTTTGCTTTTATAATTTGTAGCACATCAAGTGTAATAATGTTCATTTAATTTCTGAAAAAGATAATTATGCTAATAGAATTATTTGAATAAAAATTCACACTCTATGCAGGATAATGTCCTCTACCTCTTAATTTATACTAATGTAGGTCTGTAAGGAATTTTTAATAATGTACTTCAACCCAGGGCTAGGAAGCGCTATACAGAAGCAAAGGACTGAGAGGTCTTAAATGGGACAAAAAGGCTTCAGAGGTCTTTGTAGCAAAAGCTGTCAGAAGTGATGCAGGTATTGAATTTGGATGGATGCTACAAGATGCAGTAAGCAGCCCTGGTCACGTGGGGGGATGTGGTCTTGCTATGTTTAGCTAACAAGTTAAAGTAAGGGAGGAAAAAAAGACACTGCAGGTCAGCATTTGCATTACACACAAGCAGGGCTTGCAAGGTGTAACCCTTTGTGCAGATAACCCATTGCCTCCCCAAAATGCCTGGCACCTAGGAAGGGCCAGCACTGTGTGAGACTGACCATGCAGAAGCTGGCACCCAAAATGACATGGCACTCAGCTTTATCCATCACCCTGGAGAGACAGCTGGATGGAAAGCACAGTGGCCGGAGAGGAACAGCACCTCCCTTAGTCCCAGGGAAATGCAATCTATTTTTAGAGCCATCCATTAGGCACCAGTTAGGCATGATGGCTTGGAACTGGCTCATAAGGCACCACACATACCGCTCTCTGATGCCCAGACATCCTCCATGCTGGACAAACTCTGTTTCAGCATTTGGGCGGTGACCTCAAGAGCACTGTTGACCAATAAGGAAGCTTTTAGGGCTGAGAAGGGTCATTCTGAGGCGGGGTTACCCGGGGGGGCTGCTAATCTGTAGCCCAGCACAAGCCAACATCTCATCTGACCATCAGCCTGAGAGATGCACATTCAGGCCATTCCATGCCCCCAAGCCACAGCTGAAGCATCCTGAGAGATGCCTTAGGGCCTTTGCTGTTCAAGGATGGACATCAATTTAATTTTCCTGGAGTCATTAGGATTGTTGCTGCATTGGGTGACTCTGCTTCCAGTGGGGAAGTCATGCCTTCAGCTAAGCTCTCTTTGCATACCGCCTTTAGGATCCCCATGCAAATGAGGTGTTAATGCAGCATAGTTTGCTGTATTTTATTTTGGATGAGATCAATTATCAGTGTGGCCAGGCTTAAAAACATGTGATCCCCATCTCTTCCTGGAGTAAACTTCCATCCCCTGGCTCTTGCATGTGTTGCTCAGTGAAAGGCTGGCCACTGGTGTCTGTCAACATTAAACCACACTAAAATCTCGTGCAGCAATATGCAGTTCTTGCTTTTAAAATGATGCTATTGGGGGTTTCCAATGTTGATTATTGCATTTGTAACAATTTCCTAGACTTGGAATGAGGAAACTATTGCAAATCCTCTGTGAATGGCTTAAACAGGGAAGCATGATAAATGAAAGTTTCTAAAGGTGGTGACTTTCATACTAGAGTAATATAAAATACTGTGATTAATGCCCAGACTGTCAGTTCATGTTTTCTCCCTGAATTATTTCAGGAGGGTTTTTTTACATGCCATTAGTATATTTACAGGTGATAAAAGAGCGGGTTTGGCAGTGTAAGGGTTTAAAAAAACTATTTATCTGTGGAAAGGGTGTCATTACAAGTGGCAAGTTTTGCACAACTCCTCTATGTTTCTTCCTCCAGCATTCTTGTCCTCCTTCTGCACCAAGTTAATCATTCACAGAAATGGTGATTTCAAGGTCACAAATAAGGAGGCACTTTTTGCAGCTTCTCCTTTTTGCTGGAAAAGAGGGGGGACTGAGGTCAAGACTATTCATTTCACAAATGCTGGCTGACATTAATATCTGAATGCATTCTTGATTTCCTCTGTTGGGTACGGGAAATAGCTTTAATATCTTGTATACCACAATGTGGTAGCTATTGCCTTTTAATGTTGATCCCTATAGACCATCAATCCCTAACTAGTGTGGCTACTTACTGAAACTGAGATGGTTTCACACTGATTTATAGGTAAAAGATTCCATGTCTCATGACTAATTCCTCAAGTTTTGTGGTTCCACTTAATTTTTTTAATTCCTTTGGCCATCAACCACCACTGATTTTTAGGTAGAACTCTTCACTGATTTGAATGTGGAGTACTTAAGAACATTACTGGATTTTATGGCATCATGTTTTTATGGAGCTGAGTTACTTAATGATGTCAGAACATTTGTTTTTGAGATTTTCTCTTTTTTTGGTTTTGTTTTCTTCTGATAGCTTTAAATATGAAGTGCCTTATAACTTGGGAAGAACAAGTTTGTATGAAATAAAAACGGCTATGGATCTTCACTGAAAATACATAGTGAGGCTATTTTTACTTTCATTGCTCAGTTTTGCAGAATAAACAGATTACAATAAACAGAATACAGAGAGATGATAACATTATTATTATTATTTATACAGCACCATAAATGTGCATTCTGCTTAACATACAAATAAAAGATATCTCAGGAGATCACTTCAAGTTCAACTCCAGCATAAAGCACAACTTTCTCCTGAACATTTCCTTTTTTTCACAGTTGTTAAGAACAAATGTTTCAGACTGGAGTGCATTAAAGTGAGGAACTGAAATCCTTACCTAAGCTCAAAAAGAAAGTGATTTGATCATACTGCTTAAATGTATAGGCCAAAACTCACCCTGTTATAAAAGTCCTCTTGACTGCAGGGAAGGCCAGAGCTGACCCTACATTCCCACCAAAGCTGCTGGAGTCCAAGAGTGCTCTGAACTTTTGAAAATCAAGATTTTTTATGTTTTTAAAGGTGGTGCCTCACTGTAGGTCATAACATGTCACAAAAATTATTGCAGCATATCAAACTGCATATTAATCACAGTGCTCACTTTCAACCAAAACCTTAGTCATTTAAAAAAATTTATTCTCTTATTTTTTAAAGGGAATAAACACTGAAGTGACTCAGGCCTAGAGACGCTCTATGAGTAAGGAAATCTTGGAGACTGAAGAGATTGAGAAACCCCAGTTGGAGCACTGATCCAGGTGATGAAAGAGGTGTTGTATAAGCTCACCTCCCAAGGTGTTGAGAGCATGTACATGCACTGTTGTTATCCATAGATATGAGCTGGGAGCCACAGGGGTGAAGAGAAAAGCTCACTCCAGAGAAACAAAATATTCCAAATGAACAGTTTTAAAGGAAAGTCACTGAAAATACTAACCGAGTAGCACAACAAATTAATTGAAAATACAGCATTAAAAATACTAATTAAAATAAGTGCCTATATAGTATAGTGTTTACAGATTTCAGAGGGAGGAAAGAATGTTTGCTGGAAAACTCTGTAATTTTGCAAGGCAATAAGAGACACTGGCAGGTGCCAAGTCCCCTAGGGATAACTTGTGGCCAAGCTTCAGAAGTCAGGAAGGAACATGGATTTCAGTGTATCTGCAACTAGGATCTTTGGCAGGATGCAACGCTTTGTGTGCCAAAGGGACACCTCTTCAGAACAAATTCTTTCTTTTAGAACTTAATTGTTAATGTAAAACCCCATTAATACAATTGTGGCAAGAAGATTTATCTAACTTTAATGCCTTGACAAACTGGGTAGTACTTCTAAATAGCCTTTTTTAACACCTGTGAAAATTCACCCAGTCAAAAAAAAAAACCAAACAACTTCCATCCCTTTGAGCAAATGAATTGTGCTGCTGTTGGGGCACTGAACATTTATGCAATGAGAAATAGTGTCCCAGTAAGAATACCACTCTAATCATGCAGCTTTTCATCATGACACAAAGATAAACTCAATTCAAAACATTTCCCCCAAATACAAATATTCAGAGCAGTTTCCCAGAGCCATCTTCATCTGTTGTCCCTGTTTTCTCACACAGATCTCACAGGAATGCTGAGGTTGGAATTTTGTAGCTCCCCTAAACATGAGATAATGCTATTCTTTCTAATCATCACTGTCAATTAGCTAAAAATTCCTGAAGTGCCAGCTAAGCAGTGACGCAGAATAGACTTCAATATATTCTAAATCTGTACCAGAGAACAGGAGTACTACATTTTTCTCTGTGCAAGAGTTTGTTTTGAGCATGTGCACCCTCCATGTCCTGAACTCTTCATAAACTGCAGAAGTAAACAGAGAGTGCTGCATTACAGTGTTGAAAACGTCCTCCAGACACTGTGCTTGTCTTTAAGTCATGGACAAAATTGATTTACGAAGTCTGTATTGAATACTTTATTTTCAGTAAGAACTTGTGGAAGCCTATTTTTTAAGAAATGGAAGGAATAAAAGCAAAGTCCCTGCTTCCAACCAAGTAAGACCTGACACAATTTCAAGTAAATATGAATGGTAAAAAGATGTTCTAGCACTGCGTTATTGCCTCAAGTTGCAAAAGTTAGTAGAGTGGAAATGTGCATCATTCCAAATCTGAATGGATGAAAGGCCTTTGGTTCTCAAGGGTTTATCCATAACAATTCAGACCATGTTAGAGTTTGGGAATTTGTACTTTTCTATTAGTTTGACCCAGGGGTTAGGAAATAACTCTACTGGAAAAAATTCTGGACTCCTGTGAATTTAGTAGAACTTTTGTAGTCAGCCATGTCTGGAGTGGGATTTTCCTGATTGTCCAAAACAACTGGAAGCAAATAGCACAGTGTGAAAGAAAGTTTTGTAAAACCAGGGAGAAAATTTCTCTTCCAAGGATCAGAAAACACAGAAGCCAATTCTGTTGAATTGAAGCCCATCTTTACAGTCCTTCCCAGTGTGATTAATTGATTTCAAATACCTTTTGAAACAAGGGATGGCATCCAAACAGAGGCTATCTGGTGTACCTGGGTGACATTTATTATTACAATCCAGTTTCTGAGGAAATGTTTTTGGACACAGTCCTTTTTCTGACCTGAAAAATAAGATCAGGAAGATATAAAGCAATTCCAATGAGGAAATAAATATTTACCTGTATATTTTATTTTAAAAGTCTCAATCAATAAATAGCCTCTAAACAAACAAACAGCCCCTAAAGCTGTTTAAAAGCCTAATACAAAATTTCTGTTTAAGATCTAAAGGAAATTCTCTCTTGTCTATGGAAAGGGGTTCGGCTAGTGTCTCAAGGTCTGTTCCAGATGTTTTTAAATCTGCATGTTTTAAATCTGCTTTACCTTGATAATCCTTCCCAAGACTATCCAAGAAGAGGTCCATCTGGGTGCTCTGAGAATTCAGAAATAAAAAAACTCTCCAAAGTGATCTTAGTGCTATCTTCAGCTACCTCTGGCCCTCATCCAGCAGAGCACTTAAATCTGTTCTTCTCTTTGAAATTGGCTTGGCAATGTCAACAGGGCTTCTCATATATTTGCAGTTAAATACCAGCATAAATGATTATTTAGATCTAACCCCTCTCTATCAAGGCTTGAAACACCCACAGTAGTCACTGTAAGGGAAGGCTTTGTTTCATATTTCTGTTGATGATGTTAACATGTTACTTTTCTCTTTCTACAGATTTGCTGGACTTGCCACACACTGCTCTGGTTCAGGCTCCAAAGCTGCTTTGGCCCAAATTTATCCCTCTCAATCTAAACATCCCCACTCAACCCCTTCCATCACCTTCTCGGTACCCACATGTATTTACTGCAGTGGCCTGTGTCCATTGCTGGGGAGTGCTGACCTTCAGTAAAGCCAGCAATGGCTTTTACTAATTAAAGAGCAACTCACCCTCTCTGGCTTTACCCTTCGATTTCTCCTAGAAATCCTTTTCTCCTTAATAGAAAAACATCTAGATGATGGAACAAAGCATGGTCGTCTGGTGACCCTTGATTGCCTAGAAATCTAATGGCTGTCTTGCAAGCTGGGGATCCACCTTTCCTTTTTTTTCCCCTTAGAACTTTGTAAAAGCTAATTGGAAAGCAATCACAGCCCAACACTTAATAGACTTTCACATTTCAATAGCAAACATTTTTTTCTGTGTTCAAGAGCACACTGCGCAATTTGCTCCCTTTCTTAGAAGGTAGGTAGTTTGATCTTGGCTAGGGAAGAAGGCTACAGTATATCACTTTTATTACCTTCTTTATATGAGAATAAATGTTTTATAAAAGTTCTGAAAATAATTTCTTATGTCAGGGAGGGAGAAACTTAGTTCTAGTACTCAAAATGCTTTAATTAGTTTTCCTTGAGTCTGTTTTCTTTGTTATCTCACTACAGCTGAATCAGTTTTATTACCCTGAAGAAATAATTTGCTCTTATTAAGACCAAGTACTCTGTTCAATAATTTAATATGTTACATTCATCTTTAACGTTAAAAGGCCTGAGACGAAGTTCACTGAAATCAATGGAAAGTCTGCTAGGGACACCAAAGGTCTTTGGATCCTTTTAAGGGGGTTTCAGTCTGAAGAAGCATCCATATTGTGGTTATTATGTGCAGCATATCTAGCTTGGATTATCAGAGGTGTAATTATGGTAGTCGAGGGCTCTGTGGGGCCAAATGGCAAGTATTTATGCAAGTCCTTGAGCAGGTGGAGCCTTTTTTAGTCTGAGTTCTTTGCTGCCATGGTTACACTACTACAAATACCTGCCCTTGTTAGCTTTAATTTAGCTTACTTATGGTTACAGAAGTTAAAGGCACTCCAGTATAGCCAAATTTACTCTCCCTAGAGGTTTCTTGTGTTATAGTGATTTCATCCCTTAAATCAGAGGTATATCGCTGTCTGGTTTTCCTTCATCACTGGGTGGATCTCACTACTGCTTGTCAGCAGTCACCCATAACAGACAGTCTTCTCTAGCAGTATTGTCATTTTCACTTACAATCTATTTTCTCCTTTCGTTACTTGAAAAGGTTTTGATACTCCTCCTTTTCTGATAGGTAATTTTTGTTCCCAGCCACCTGTGTTTCCCTTGTGAATCTGTTAATGGCAATAAATTAATCCCTAGATGCATTATAGCATGGTTGAGCACCATTGTATTGACAACTGAGCCAGAAAAGCCCTTCTAGCGCAGTTCCTTAGAGACTGAATATAAAAAGCCATTCTAGAACATCCTACACTCATATTAGGCAGTATAAAAATCATGTTGTGTGCTGGAAATATTATTCTCCTCCAAAGGACTGTGAAGCCTAATGTTTAACAAATGTATTTTGGAAGTGTCCAGTATGCTTGCTTATCAGTCTGAGAATCATGAGCATCTATTTTAATTTCAGGAGAAAAATGAAAATGTCACAATAAGCATCTTAAACATTTATTTAACAAGAGAGAAAGTCCCTTACCATTGTCATTGATATTCAAGAAGGTAAAATCTGATGTCTGTAAGTAATCTTACGTACTCAACTATAGTCTGTTTTTGTTATGGTCCTGTATGTCCAGTTGAAATTCCTTCACCATAACCTACTGGTACATTATGGACCAGATCCAAAGCTGGGTCAGATCAAGATTAATGGCTGAACTTGATCTTAGAAGCCTTTTCTATCCTAAATGATCCTATGATTCTAAGAAGGGGCAGCTTGATACATACAGTCTCTTCTGCCTTGTACACTATTTCAAAATCCAGTAAAAGTTCCTTAAGACAGGAAATTTTGTGTCCTTATTTTCCATTGCTTTAACTTTTATTTCTTTTTTTTTGAAGCTTGTGAGAACTTAGGGTAGACATAAATAATTTCGTCTAAGTTTTTTCACAAGTGTGAAAACCTTAAATTTTTAAGGTATGTCCTGAATCACGTGAGGGAGGCATAGAATACTCTGGCTACAAGTACTGGTATCTTGAACCCTGTAATTAATTTTCAAGTCATGGTGCTGGAACCCGTCCACCATCTGTGTCCTCGATGCATGGACTTCATGAGAAGTATTGCTACAACCTCTAAATGGGAGGAAAAATGAGGGAACAAATTGAACAGTTATTAAGAATGGAGCTATTTTCCTGATGAAACATGACTCATGCTGACAATGGATATTCAAAGTACTCTGCAGATTTAATAAGTAATGTTTCACTGGTGATAAGTGATGTTTGAGAATGATAAATTTTGAAGGGAAAGAAATTTTGCCCGAGTTTGTTCAGACACTTGTGTATCGTTTTTCTTGGGTACCTTTACCATGACATCTATCAGGAACCAATGCCTAGGCTTTGGGGACAGCTGAGCTTAATTTCTAAGCCTAATGTATGTATGCCCACATACACTGGAGTTTTGTTCCATACTCCTTGTACTTTCTTTTTTACTTCAGAACAAAAAGAATATATTGATATGCCTGAACTGATTAAGTGAATGACCCTGATACAACCAATTAATAATGTATATTCTCACTTATCTTGAAGGGGTTAAGGAAGACAACTCTTGGCAGGCAGATTTATCACACTCAAAATACCTGGTACAAAGACATGAGCTCAGAAGCCAAAGGAGGCACAGGCAGACTTTATGTCTTATTGCCTATTCTTCTTTGGGTGGTTCTGAAATATGATTCAAAAAAGCTCTTATCATGAGTGTATGTAGGTGGAGACAGGACTTACTATGCATTAATTATAATCTACTACAAGCCTATCAGAATGCTATTGCTGGACCAAAGAAAAATACCTCTTTAATGTAATCTTGATGGTGTACGAATCTATATCATAGTTCCTGATATATATGTAAGAACAAGTGTATTACAGTATAACTGTATTAAAGTAGCTTTTGAAAAACTTCTCAGCTTTTCTAGAGAGTTTTAAAAGCTAATATCAGTGCTAATATAATATAAAAGAAAGATTTCATTCTTGCTCTTTTTAAATGTGAAGTGCATGTTTGATATTCTTCATACAATACTGGTTTTTAATGAGGTAAAATCAGTACAAGGTGTCTGTTTCTTGACTGATAGAAAATCAGAAGAAGAAATTAGTATTGTGAGAGAATATTATTTGCTTCTCTTGGCACTATCTTTTTGTCTTCATAGCTGAACCCTTTATTATTTTCATCCTTGCTCTATTGAAATCTAGGGGCAGGGAATACTTGTGTAGCAGGATATACCTCCAAGCACACACAAGTGTACTGAAAAGCCTTATGTGTGAGCTCCTGCAGTGATTTTTTAAATCCTTAAGCTAATCTATTGTCCATCTCCTCTATACCCAATGCTCTGTTCTTCTTTTTCTCTGTTTTCAAGTTGGACAATTCTATTTTCCGCTTCACCGAAATGAGAGTCAAAAGCCTTTGATTTATACCCTCAGTTCTCTCATTTACAGATAGTACCATTACAGAGATTTTTCACTATCCATTCTGCTTTCAGGTAAGGTTAGAAGTGCTCTGGATCTTGACAACTATGCAGCAGCAATAGGCTCAGGAGAGCTGCAAGAATGAGTCATGTGTTCTCCAGTGGCAAGTGGGGGGGAAATTTGTATTCTCGAGCTATAAGAGGTGGTTTTCTTCTTTTTTATTTCAAAACAAGACTTATTCCCAGGTGTTCTAGCCAACTAAATTGATCAGCAAAGCCACCAGTTTTAGGTGAAGAAGAAAAGAAATATGTTTTGAAACTCAAACATATTTATCACCTACTTTCCAATACAAAGACAGCCACATTTCTCTCAGTGTTTCTCATAAGTTGCTTCTCTTCCCTTCACTCCCATGGCCTGCTAGAAGAAGGTGCTGTTACCTGGGGTTCCCAGAATAAAGTGGGTGCACCCCTTCACTCATGTACTCCTGTCCAGCCAACCTCTTCCAATATGTGGTCCCTGGAGGTGTAGAGTGCAAGCTGTCCTCTGACAGCTGTACTTCCACTATAAATATAATTGTACAGGCTTCTTATCCAAAGCCAAGAGCCCTTGGTGAACCAGCCTTTACTAGCAGTGGGCTGCAGAGTGTTTGCAGAAAGGGACAAGTGTCAGGTCATGCATATGTGGAGAAAATTTCAGAGAGGTACCCAAATCCTACTGAAAGTTGATAGGAGCTAAGCACTTAACAGACCCTTTCTGCTCCAGCATGCCTTGTCCTGAGATAGAGATGTATTACTCATGCAGGACTCAGTGCTTCTAAGGTGTGTTTTTTTCCTGTTAAAAATGAGAAAAAAGAAAGGAAGAACTCAATGACATTGCTTTCCACTGAGTCTAATCAGGTTCCTAGGCTATATTTTTTCCTAGCTAGAATTTTAAATGTATTTACTTAGAATATAAACTACAACAGAGAAGATCAAGAGGTTTTATTTCAATACTCTGACAACTCCTGATTTAAATTCATTGCACTGGTACATTTAAAAAATTAATTTTCCTGTATTTAAAAGGGTTAAAAAAACCTAGTAAAAGCGGCTTGGCTTTACAGATAATGATAGCATTTACCAGCTCCATGTGAGTGCCAGCATTAATGCTATGCTGAGGTATATGGTGAGAAGGAAAACAAAGTTTTTACTGCTTTTCTTACATGTTTTTTACAACCAACACTCAGCCAAACTGGGAATAGGATGGCAATGCTGCAGTCCTTTATGTCCTTCTTGCTGTATGACACCTCTGGTTAATGCAGCCTACCTCCAGCACACTGAATATATCAGCCTCTTTTAGACACAGCTGCCAGAACTAATGTCAGGAAGGCAAGCAGAAGACCAGGCATAGGCGTATCTTTAGGCTGGCAGTCAGAGAAAAGACTCTTTCTGGACTTTTTTTTTTGAGGACAATTTATTTTGTAGCATCACTATAGGGCAACAGGAAGGGTCAGAAGTTAAATGAGCAAGCAATTTGTTGACAACATGGGGAAAATGCTGCTAGTGGACTTTGAAGTGGGAAATGTTTCTTAAAAGCAGACACCAGATGGGAGTTGATCATTTTGATGCTAGCAGGACACAGAATAGACATATTGTCAATTACCTAAAAGACTGCACAATTTGTCAAATATGAGTTGGACAAGAAGTGAAAGAGAAGTTATCCATGTAGTGGAGTTCAATGAACAAGTTAGCCCAGCTGAATGAAAATCTCTAGCAAGAGATCTTACTTTAAAGCATATTTTTGATCCCAGATAAAAGATTACACGTAGCAGTGACGTTTTTTCTTAGTCTTGTTTTTAAGCTGGATTTCCCAATGAAACGTTGTTTAAACACTCAGATTGTCTACTTATTTTTTGGTATCATGCCTTGCCTTTTAAATCAACTGGCAGTTTTTGACAAAGGGACAGACGTCTCAGATCTGCTCGCTTCCTTCACAATTACTGCATACAGACAGTTTGATAGAGAGTCCCCTGCTAGTGTCTTGTTGCAGTATGAGCACAAACCTTATCAGGCACCAGTGAGTCTGTACTGATGCAGTGTGCCCTGAGAAACAAAGCCAGAGAAAGGCAGGTTTCATTCTTTGTGCTTCTTATGAAGTTTTATTTTTCCACAATCTGCTAAATTCAGTAGTCAGTTTATGCAAAAACACTATCATATTTATAAGAGGGCATACATTACAACTAATTCATTTTTATTATTATTATTAAAAATATTTGAAAACTTGTTATGGTACAGACTTCCATAGGCATCTAGGCAGCCAGGGAAGAAATGGTCTGGTTCATTTTCTACTTAAGTCAAACCCAGCATTTTGTTTGCCTAAAATACTGTACCACATCAGGCCATTTTAAATGATAATATATGAGAAGTACATGACAAGTGAGCTTGTAATATTGGCCATGAGCTATCAAAAAACTTGAGTCTATGTGGTTTTGACCAAAAAAAATCAGGGCAAATATCTCAGAAAAGCCTAACAGAAAAGAAATAAAGAGAGGAATCCTTAAACATTCGTGTATTCAGACGTGGAAGTGGGAAGAAATACGTACGAGGGAAAAAGGGGGATCATTTTGTTGTGTCTGACAGCCACACAATTAGAGATGCATAAACCAGCAAGCTGAGATATTAGTCAAAGATGTCAAACAGAACATCAATCTGACCTAGAGCCAGTACAAACAAACTAGTTTAGATAGCAGTAATGCTCAGCAAACAGAGCTCTGTGTCTGTGTGTGTGTCTGTGTGTGAGTGTGATACACTCAAGAAGTGCCAGATTGGGGTTAAACTGCAGGCCAGTTGTTTATAGTTTAGGAAATACTTAGCATAAGACCAACAAGAAGCCTGTGGGATTATCCATACAAGCACAATCCTTGAGGCATCACAAACATCTTTGCATAAAGAAAGACCAGCTGTCAGAAAGGAAGAATAATTTTCTCTAATATTTGAATTTATTAGCCATAAAGAAAGGCTGACAAGAAATGTGAGGCATGACCATGTACAACAGGAGGCAGAGGTCAAACAAATGCTGCATATTCTGAATTCCACAGAAAACACCCCTCCAGAGGACAGCAGTCACAAGCTTCAGGGACTGTACTGATTAAAATGAAAGAAGAAAATACAGAGACAGAAGCAGAAGCAGAGCAGAGAAACCCAACATATTCTGAGCTGGCTGCTATCAATCAAGTCAGTACATTGCCCCTTATCATCTGGAAATTCAGTTTTCCCTCAGCAGAGCTGACTACATGTACTTTCCCAGTCTACTGCGATGGAAAGTTCAATCATCTCCAGAAAGCAATTTGCAATCCCAAACAAATTATATAATTAAGAAATCACTTTCAGAGCACTGTTCTAAGTTGTTTGAGACACAGCCCTATTGAAATCTGTCTCTAGGCATCCTTTGGCTCTCAGTGAGGTTTTAAGGGGTTATTTAAAAATACAGATATTAGAGACAATGTGAATATGGCAAATACTCCACAATGTGTGTCCTAAGGCTACAAACCACCATGCTATTCTATCTACCAGAAAATAGTAAAAGAGCCATTAAACTCAGACCTCGCTGAAGTCAAATGAAAGAGAGGGAAAACTCGAACCCTCCAAATGTTGATGTGTTCAATGATGTGTTTCAATGAGTGAAATGACTGAATTTTGTACACTGTATATTTATGCACTAAAGCACACATCTAAAAAGAGAGGGAGGGAAAGAAGGAGAAAAGAACAGACTTGAGGTACAAAAAAAAATAGCTTACTCTGAGGATCTCAAAAGATGCAGTGACAAGATCCCGATATGCAGAGCTGAAGGAGCTCTTCAAAATCAGTGTGAGAAAACCACTTTCTACTCAAGACTATACTGCCCACAACTCTATGATGCATTTTCTCACACGCGTAGCCCAGACCCTGCAAACTGAGTTGGATATAGGGGGTGTGGGGCAAGGGCAGACTGACAGCCTGAGCACACCAGTGACTAGCAGGAGTTCACCCACCTGCCACTGGCAATATCCTCTGCCCAGGAGGCACTTCACATGAAAGCAAATGAGGTGTTAGCTGACTCAAGCAGTGCAGAGGTCACTGCTGATGAAAGACTAGTGAGCAGGGATTCAAAGGAGCAGCTTGACAGGAATGCGATGGCATGACAGGAGCCAAAGGAGTTGAGCATGCTGCCTGCATCTATTCCTGAAAAACAGAACAGAGGAAGGTGAAGAGGCTCAGCTGCTTTGCATATAACCTAAGGAAAGAGGACTCGGTGAAGGAGGACTGAAGATATCAAAGGAAGATTGTCCAAAAGTGATGACAGTGGCAATGTGCTTTCTGCTGAGCTTTGTCCCACCAGTTGCTGAGGTCATGCAGTCCAAGGGCTGTGCCCTGCAGCTGTGGGCCCACATAGCACCTCGAGTGCTGGCACAGGGGGCTCCAAGTATGTGCAACCACAACTCATCACATTATTGTGGGAAGGGAAACCACTGCTTGAACACACATGCTTTCTTGAAAGCAGGGGAAGCTGGTAGGTGAGAAAGAAGGGTAAGAACAAACTTTTGGGCACGCTTTAAAACAAGGCAGGGCTTAGGTCTGTTCAAAACTTTTCTGTCACTTTACTGACAGAAAACAGGATTTTCAGCTAGTTTATATATTCATGAAAAGAGCTGATTTCTGTAAAAAAGCTTCGTATTTTTAGGACGGGGATTAGGAGAAGATGAAATTTTTCATGCAACTGAAAAGACTACAAACACTTCCTGATTGCACTTAATGTTGTCTCAGTGTAAAGAGCTGCCAAAATTTTCCCTATCACCTCCATGACTGAGTACAGAAATGAACCACAAGCCAATGAAATCTATTTTAAACAAAGCCTTGTAGTCAGCAGTGCCAAAATACATCTTTATCTTTAAAATAATAAATAACATTGACAAAATTTGCAAAAATAGGAAAGATCTTTCTGTTATGGCCCAGTCCCGGGAAAATATGTGTCAAAATACCTGAATGACCTTTTGAAAATATTTTGTGCAAAAAAAATACGAAGCATGAAATTGAAATCATATCCTGATCCTTAGTTAGTGTCACTGAGTACAAATAAGAAACAAACTACTTGTTCTTAGGTCTGGAAAAGAATGAAGGCAATAAATATCAGATCCATTATTTCTCCTTTAACAAGCAGTGCAATATTTCAGCCAAGAAATCTCCAGCCACCCTCAATTGTTGCTAGCAGCCAAATCTAATCTAACGACTGGGGACATGGATGAAAGTGGGATACAATTTCTGTCTTATCCTGAAGTCTATATCAAGAATAGCTTTCACTTGATCCAGAAGAACAGTTTATGGCTCCAGGACTTGAATACCTTCCCTGTTGCTCACTTACATGCTTTGCTTGCAGGAAATCAGGTTCCCGCTGCCAATTATGTTCATCGTCATCACTCATCCACAGAGTCTTACTAATCTGACAGACTTTTATTACTCTGAGTGTCTGTTGCTACCCTGAGCTGGTGTTTAACCTCTTCTCTGCCAGGTCATGGCATGTGGTCAAAGACCATACACATCTCTAAGAATATGGAGGAGCAGAACACTGATGGGAGAATGGGCCAGCTGGAGATGCTTCTTCCCTTTTCCACCACGCTTTATGTCACGCCTGTCACAGTCGGTTCTGTATGTCCAGGTCTTTTTTCTCGAATAGCACCTTTAATTCCCTAAAGGGTATCTAAAAATACCTAAATACAGGATTGGTATAAACAGTCCAGTTCTGAAATGAAAAGGTCTGTTCATTACTTTGTTTCTCAGTTAGAGACAAAGCAGTAGAGGTTAACTGCTGTTGCTGTGCTAGGTAGCTCTCATACTGCCCAGCTCACACCTCTGTGCTAGAATAATGTTTTCTGAGTGTCCTGGGTTACAGTGTATTCTATGACCATCCTTGAGCTGTTGAAACCAGGTGGGGCAGTGTTTCCGTGCCTCCTCCCTCCGGACCACCTTCTCTTAATGAGCCCATTAATGCCTTGCCTCACGGCTCATCATCCTATTGTGAGATGCTCCACCCAGAAGCATTCCATCCTGGATATAATCTGAGATTCCGAATACTACAGACACCCTTTCCACTGGATTCCCAGAGGACAGGAGCTACACAGCCACCACTGGACCTTCTGAGGAAGAGCAGACCCTTTCTACAGGATCACCGCTCCAACAGAACCACATCCATCACTTCAGGAGGACTGCAGCCACCATCTTATTGGACTGCCACCGCCACCCTGACTAACAGGGTGTCAGGTTGTATCCTGACTGTCAGTTTGAACCAGTGTTTTCTGGCTTTAGTTTTTGATTTCCCTATTAAATTGTCATTCTGACTTGGTGCCTCCCACTGGTTTGTTTTCGAACTAGTACACTGAGGGGTCAAAAATAGCAGGCTTCTATAGGAAGACACTGCATTATGTATGGTTGGAGGCTGGCACTTGAGTCTTGGAGTTTGGCTCCTTTGAACTCCACTGTTGGCATCTCTTTTACTTTTAGACTTCCGTTTCTGATGGAAATGTCCAACATCTTAAATCAAGGTTGTATTTCGTCCTTTGCTGAAAGAAATAAAGTGGGGTTAGGAGGGAAGGCATTGTTCTTCCTTGTTTTGAATCACAGTGGAATAATGCTTCCAAGCAGCTGTTGCTTACTGGGCCTCCCAAATAACACTGTCAGCAGGACAAGGGGGCCCCAGGAAATAAGACACAAATATTCTCAGGTGCATGAAATAATTCTTTCATCTTTCTCAGCAGGTCTCAGAGGTGCTCTCTGTAAAAGACAAATATTGATTTCTATGTAGATGGATATCTGTGTAGACAGGTATCTGTGTAGGCACCCAAACCTTGCAGACAACTTTCATGAGGTATGAAATGTCTGTAATGTGTAATCCTCTTTCAGTTACTTCCCTTTTCCTATTCAGATTTTCCTAAAGATTTTTAGTTGGTTTATAATTTTTTAATTTGCCTCCCCTTGTGCTTAGATTTGCTAACCCCTTCTCAGGCCTGGCTAAGGTGGCTTTGGTTGTATTGCCATTGAGCATTAACATTCATAAGATTATTCAGATAAAAATTGTCTTCAGAGAAAGAGGCTGTTGCCATCTGATGGCTGTGACAATTTACAGGGAGGGAGCTCTTGCATGGGAGACAATTCCTTAAAAGAAAAGAAAAACACAGGAAAAGGGCATTGTAGTAACACAATGAGCAGAGCTGGTCCTTGTTCAGGAAAAAGAGTTAAACCAAAACTCTGTTAAGAATGAAGTTTGGTAGCTTTATTTTGGTATCTCTTCAGCTTTTGCTGCATGCTGGCATTCCTTGCAAAGAGAGAAATTTAAGTGAAAAGTCCTATTTTATCCTTTTCTGTTTGCAAAGGTCCAGGTATTGCCCTGTCCCCACAAAATGATATGAAAAGGAATCCAGCTCTGAGGCTTCCTACACACAATGAATCCATTTATCTGCCAGAATACAATGTTCGGAGTCCAGGCCCCAATTTCTATCTCTGAAATTTCCAGTTACTGAATTAAAGTGACAAGGTGTGTCTGGGTGATGATGCTTAGCTCATTATCTTAGGATCGTGAGACATCACATACACCCTTTTTTCCCCTTTAAGGCCTTCTGAAATTTTGATTCTCTTTCTTTCAAGTGCTTTGGATTTATTATCTAGAAAGTTAGCTTTTTTGGAAAAAAAAGTCACACTTTTTTTGCAGGGGTAGAAGATATATTTTCCTATGGCTATTTCCAGTGTGAAAACTGACAGTGGTTAATGGGGTAGCACCTTGATGGGTCTCATGTTTTGTCCCCCTCACTTTTTGCTGTTACTCTACCTTCAGGATTTCATTTGCATTGCACCCATTGGTCACAAGTCTATGGTCAATCCCGTGGAAGCCAGGGAAAAATAGCCCTTAAAAATCCAGTCTTGGATTCTTCCCACAGACTGTCCAGCTGTTCCTACCTGGATTTCTGTTCTCTATGTTGTTTTTCTGTACTTTTCATTTAGGGGTTAATATTTGCTTCTGTTTTGCTCTGATTTGCAGCAGATACCTGGATCTGTTCACTTACATTTGAATGAGAGAATCCTTTCTATCTAGAGTTATTCCCATTGCTGAGTGAACTGGAATCTACTCCCTGGGTACTTTCCTTTGCTTTGGTCATATAACAGTTAGTCACTGTATTTTACTCTGGCTGCCTCATTTCTGGGAGCTTGCTTCAGACTCCATTGAGTTTATTGCCTACACTGTGTCAAACTACAGTCCATTATTGTCGTCATTTTATTAAAATAGTCTCTAAGTGCACCAGATTCTGAACGCTTGACTGCAATATTCCACGGAGATCTGCTTTATTTTTATATTGGTCAAAGCCAACAGTAAAGCTGCCATTAACAGCCAAGCTAATGCCTATGTGGAGTGCTTCCATGCTTTTCCAGTGCCTGGCATTTAGTTGTTGGCTCTTAAATGCTATATCTCGGCCCTGGGTACATATTGCTTTTGCATACCAGAGGTAAAACACACTTCTATTGCACAGGAAGCAGCATTAAACTAGCTGAAATCTAGTTCTATATTTAGAGCTTCATGCATTCTTTATAAGTTTTGTGTTATCTCTTCTGATCTGAAAAGGAAAGCAATGCATTTGGCCTTTATGCCATATATTAAACTCTAGAGTGTTAAATAGAAAGGGGAAATGTGTATGAGTCGATAAGTGATCTTTAATATGTAAAACACGCTGCTTACCTTCTTCAGATCTATGGGAGAGATACTGTCTGGTTTGTGTGTAGCACAACAATTCAAAAGTGCGTGTATTTTAATGCCAAGCTCATAGGGATGCGATAATGAAATGCAGACTCCTTAGAACTTTACAGCAAAGTAGGAGAAAGTCAAAGAGAAACAACATTTGTGAAGTGGAGGCAAAGTACAGAGCATTCTTTTAGCATTTTAGCATTTGTGTTCTGTTGATATTTTATTGTGTCATACAGACTGAGTAATAAAACTGTGGAGCATTTGAGACCCTGTCATGCTTTTAAGTTGAGCTTTTCCAGGGCAAGTGGGAAAACATGTGTACAGAAATGTTTATCTTGTGTGTGAATAACTGTTCATGAAGTATAGTCATACTGAGAATCTCATTTTAGTGCAAGTGAAGCTCTTTAGATAATAATGTCCGGATATTTTTAATAGGTCTTGGTAATATCTTATCCCCTTCCACTCTAAGTGCCTTTGAAAACCCTCCAAGTGCTCCAGGAAAATGCTTCAGAGCAGAGCTATATGTGTAACAACCTCAGGTATTATCAAGAAAAACTTAGATAAGAAAAGATGTTCAAACCTTGTACTTTCCAGTCTTCTACAATTAAACCCACTGGTTTAACTGCAAAACATATATGGAGGACTAAAAATATGCAACCTCCTTACCAAACCCACTATAAAGGAATTAATTTCCATTACATTTTTGAGACAAAGTACAACAGCTTAATCATTGGGTAGGGCTGGTGAGCTGAGTGTGAGGAAACAAAATCATGACCTCAATCATGCTAGCACCATCCAAGTGAAAAAACTGCCAAAATCTAGTGTTTGAGGCCCTGGCTTAAACAAACACAATCAAACTCCTAATGTAAACAGAAAAAAGTTAAATTTCTTAATAGGTCAGCAATGAGTTTAATCAAAGAACCTTGTAAGCATAATTTTGCTTCCATATCTTGTAAAAAAATTACAGTCATAATAATAGATTCCTTTCCCTGAGACAGATTTTACAGCAACTCTGAGTAATTACATATATCTGGTGATAACTTTAAAAACTGCAGTTATAAAAGGAGCTAAACTAAAGAATACAGATTCCATGAGCTATAATAGATCAGGTTTTGGAGCCATATCCATTGTGACACCCTTTAAAGGACAAATGCTGCTGCAAATTTGGAAAGACTCAACTTTAAACTTATTTATAACATTGTTATTATTAACACCTGTATGACAGAGATCTTAATTTCCAAAATGGTGGAAAAGCAGCACGAAAGATTTTGCTGCACATCTCTAATTAAGTTCAACCCAAGCGCAACCAGTGTTGTACGGTAGAAATTTCACATCACAGTGAACTTGACTGGACTAGTAGTTGACCATCACAGATTAATATTTACAGAGGTTTTCAAAAGCCCCCTCCCCATATATATTTGTATAAAAAGCTAATCTGAAAAGTGTGTAAAGTACACATTTTTCATCATACAGTTCAGAAATCTGTCAAACACTCTTAGCTGGCTCATCAAACCCTGACCAATAATCCATCTTCCCTGCTCGACTCAAACATCCCAGACATCTTGGTAGTGTCATACAGCTGTCACTATTCAAGCTATCCACCAAAGAAGAGCTTCCTTCCTTTCCCAAAACTTTCCCTTCCCATCCCCTCTCTCTCTACCCCCCCTAAACTTCAAGACAGTGTTTGGTACTGGATTAGTGTTTGATAAAGAAATGGGCTTCCACCATATGATGAGGGTTTGGCAGTGCTTGTGTTAATTCCTAGTTATTTATCTTGCCATTGTGCTCTTATCTGAATACCTCACAATCTTTTGGGTACTCAGAACAACTCTGTGAGATAAAGGACAATTCCTCTGTCACTCCTTTAGCAACTAGAGCCAAAATTTGGAAGGCATTTAGTACATTTTATCCAGGGTCAGAGGTGACCAGGGAGAAATGGAAGGAGGAGGGACGTTACCAATTTTGAGTTCTCCAGCAGATCAAATGCAACTCTAGGTCTGACCTCATTATATTATCAAGTCACAGGACTTGTAGAATCATAATAGATTCATTAAGGCTGGAAAAGACCTCTAAGATTGAGTTCAACTGTTAACCTGGCACTGCCAGGTCCATTCCTAACAGTGGATGCTGCTTAATCTATATACCAGGCAGGGAGAGGGAAGGAGTTATCAGAGGCTCCCAAGGGAGCCATCATTGGCTTGCCCAGGCACTCAGTGCCCCAGGCTTGAATTATTTCCATCCTCTGTTGGAAAGGTGGGATACAACATCAGTGTACTGCTGGACCTCCTCCTCTCTTGGCTCACCCAAGTGTGTTGTACATGTCTTGTGCCTCTCAGCTGTAGGAAATGTGTGTGGAGCTGTAAGAGCTGACATCTCATGGCTAATTAGTCAGTTCCCTCACCCAGGAGAGATGAAATCTAGGGTGAGAACCAAAGGCTCCCAGATGAATATTTCTGTTGTGCTTCAGTTTCTTGTACAACGTAGTCCTTTGCTGTCAATGCCCACGGTATTAGACTTCCCGTGCCACACCCTGCATGTTTAGGAAAAGGAGAGGAGGATGGCAGGGGAAGACAGCACCACAGAGCTTAATTTCAGCCCTTGGTACTCTTGAGGTATAGGTAGCTTCATGCAAAGCCACATTTGGGATCTCCAGCAGCAGAAGAGCAAGCTGTCCCTCAGAAGTATCATCTGCAGCTGTTGGGAAGAATGGAAGTTCATCATGATGATTTTGGGAAAAAATGACTATGCATGCTTTGTTTGGGGAAAATACTTCCTGTGGCTCATAGGTGTAGGGTCACACAAAAATATAATGCTATAGAAGAGTGCCTGGGAGCACAGGCTAGACAGGCCTCCATTTTCTGGGCTTATTTATATTTTTCTCCCTTGAGTACAGAGGTGACTGGTTATTTTATATAACTACTTACAAGGTAATTTTTTGTATTTCTAAAAGGTGCCAGAAATCATTTGAGGAGGGAAACAGAAGGAAAATCTATATGCCTTTGGGTCTGTCCACTGAATTTGATGGGAAGCACTGGGTTTTACATGTAGAGACAGATTAGCTGGGCAGAATATCTGCCTTAAGATGCACATACACATGCATATGGTATGTGCAGTATAGAAAATAAACCTGTTTATGTTTCTCTGTTTGTGTATGTTTGGTGATCTGGCATTCAAAAGATCTGCATAAAAATTCTGTCTTTGCCTTTCACCTGACAAGTAATAAACCCACTGTCAAGTCAGGACAAAATTCTTTTGCCATACAGTCAACCCCTGCTTCATGGGGTCATGGCGGTGGGTAATAAAACAGAATATAATTAAAGACACATTCTAAAATTATTGTTAGGATTTTTCTTTTAAAGTACCTTCCTGAAAAGCTAGACACCTTACTAACATCAGTCCAATTACAGGAGCCAGAGGGAAGGGAAATTATAAGTAATAATTTTAGAAATAGCCCCAGGATGCACTTTGTGTGCCTCTGAGCCAGGAAAACTCCAAAGGGCATAAGTCTGGAACATAATAGCTGGCTCGTGCCCAGGCAGATCTGAAGTCTTACTGAAAGCCTGACAGACACACTGCAATGCATATATCACAAAAGCATCACCAGTAGCACTTAGCCATTCACATCTGGTTCTCAAAAATAATTTGAGTCCAGGTGAGAAAAACTGGCAGATATTTTTGGGGATAAATACTAAGTGTCATTGAGGCTCTGGTTCCATATCCCACTGGAATGATTTCTTTGTTGTTATTGTTCAATATAATGACCTTAACCCTGTTCCTTCAATGGCCTAAAGAGAAATGTAAGTTCACAGAATGAGTAGTCCTGCACACAACCAGACTTGCAGAGGCCACAAGACCACATCTATACACACATTTTTGTAGCTGTGACCCCAGGAACAGCACACATTAGTAAGGACTGTAGTGACTTTCATCATGAAAGGGGATATTGTTTAGTGAGTGTTTTTTCTGATGCTACCAGGCAGGGCAAATCATGCTTGTCTGCTTATGCTTATGCTTTCAGCTCTATTTGACAAATCAATGCTGGAAGAGTTTTCTTCCTCCATTTTAGTTCTTAACTTTCCTTGCTCCAGTGTGAAGTAGGATGGAGAAGAGAGAAAGAGGCACTTAGTATTTGAGTTTTGGAACCAGCTCTAGTAAATCTCAGCAGCCAGCAGCAGCTGACATCTCCTAATGAGAATGATCCTTTTCTGCAAACAGCCAAGTTCCTTCTTCTGGGTTCTGCCACTGCCAGCATTCTGCTACAGAAAGACTCTCAGTGGCAAAAAATATGTTAGAAAATAGTAGCGGGAAGGGAAATAGTATTGGCTGCAAACCTGTCGACCCAAATCAGATGTTAACTTCTCTCCTTGCTTCCAATTTAGTGGAAATAAGCTAAGGATTTGAAAATGTGACTTTTCATCAAATATGATCCTATTTTTCACTCCCTGTGTTAAAATGTGCCATTTTATTAGTGCTGTCTTGCTTTTAAGTTTCTAAAGTAAAAGGAAAATATATTATTTTTAATAGACTGGAAATGTAACAGCATGGGAGTCATTTGCACCTGAAACTTCCTTCCTCTCATTTCCCTCGACACACCCCATTCAAATCCACAAAGGCCTTTTTAACATTTAGCACATGAGAGCTTTTTGTGTGGTCAAATTGTTTTTTCCATGGCACTAATAATGCTGTAAACCTTTCAACATACAAAAGTAGGATATATTCTTTATATGCTTTTTTTCTTGGTTTTTTTTTTTTTTTTTTGGTTGGTTGGGTTTTTCTTAATTTTAGATTAAAGAACAAAAGTCAGAGCTCCACAAGAGACAAGGAGAGAAGTTGTCTGTATAGATACATGCCTCTTGCTTCTTCCATGAAATCCTCTGTATTTGGCTTCCCTGCAGATCTGGAAGCACGCAGCATGACTTCCAGACTTTCCATGAGGTTTGGAGTTCTCCTTAGGCTTCAGCTGTAGGAAGCAGGCATCTTTCCTTGGAAATTCAGCTCACTTCCCTTTTTCCTCAAAGCAAATTACAAGTTCTGCAGGTCTCTGAGAGCAGCTTCTGACATGGGTGCACATCTCTCGGCTGGAGACTGAAGGCTGATAGAAAGTATAATTTATAAACCCTTGTGATCTTTAACCTAATATCTTGGTTGTCTTTATGGGGAGTGTGTGAACAAAAAAGAGACCACAAATTATATTTAAGTGCTTGGGTTTGGCAGTCCTGAGCAGACAGGTAGGCAGACATCTGATGTTTAAAAGAGATGATACATAAGAGACAGCCTCAGCTCTGTACACACAGCATAGAGGGGGAAGCTGGCTGGAGGCCCTGCATTCTCTCTATAAATTGCCAAAGGGAATGAAATTCAGAGTAAATGCTCAGTCTTTGTGATTACATCAGTCCATTGCCACTACCCAACGCATCTTGTGTTCTCTTTTATTGTAGCATGATACCCAGCAGTAGCTGGTACCATAAATGATCTCTATAATCTTCTGGAACTCTAGGTGAAGTAAGGATAGGCTGGCCTCATTATCTTCGAATTTTCCTACTTTTTTTTTACTTCAATCAGGCCTTTAACATCTTCTTATATGTCTTGTATTTTCTATTTGTTGTATGAGAAGGTACAGGAACTCATTCTGGAGATGCTTATATATTTGTGAGTGATGTAGGTGTAGAGTCAAGCTGAAGTGGATGCCTTGTTAAAATGAAATTGCGGTACAGGGAGCCTACCTGTGACAGAAAAAATAGCAAAGAGTAGAGAGCAAGATTCCTATGTACTTCTACTCTTCTGTGCCCTTTTTTCTATTCATCAATCTTCCTGCCAGGGAACAGGCCATTGTTTAATTTAGTGATGCAGTCTACTAGGCCTGTTGTCAGGACCTGTGGACAACATTATAAATTAATATCTCCATTTGGGGAAATGGTACAACAGGCCATGGGGTTGCTTCAGGCTCTTCAGGCACGGAAGGAAAATTGAGAAACTAAGTGATACTCAGTCTTTCCCCCTATCAAAAGAACATAGAAATGTTCATAAAATTGCCCTTGTAAGTTTTTCACATTGCTTTAATTCAGTAAAAAACCAGTA